>NW_012155840.1:4469277-4471460 GCF_000956105.1 Propithecus coquereli
GTAATTTGTTTAATCATTTTTCTAGTATTGATTATATATGTTAAGATTTTTACTATTGTAAATAAAGCTGCAATAAACATCTTTTTTTATCAGTCGAGACTATTACTGTTCATCTCACACACACACACACACACACACACACTCACACACTCACACTCACTCACTCACTCTCTCTCTCTCTCTCTCTCTCTCTCTCTCGCTCTCTCTCTCTCTCTCTCACCAATCCACCCAGGGAAGAGTTCCTTATATGAAGAAGCTACCAATATCTTATTAGTGGTTTTAATTGGTTGTTATATAAGGAGACTCTTGTTAAAATTATAAAATAATAATAACGAACAGGGGTCATGAAGTTTGAAGGTGACCTGCCTCCCAAATGATCAGTTAATGTTAAATTATTGAAACTTAAGGAGTTGCATAGTATGATATCCCACTTTGGGTAATGCAATTTAAAAATCATAATTGTAAGAGTATTTTTAAACTTTTAAAAATAGGGTTATTTCTATTTTAATTTAAATATTATTGTAATCTATTTAATTTTTAACTATTTGAGTGGGTGAATGGTTCCAGAGTGGTATAAAAATGTGGGCAAACTAAGAATATAAGTGAGAAGGCCTTCTAGTTAGTCTATAATCACAAATAAAGATAAAGAAGATAAAATTGTACTGTGAGTCAGGGAGAATCTGTGTTTCCATTACAAAAATTATTTTAGAAATATATTACGTAAACAGGTAAAAATGTAAGTCATTCCTAGCAATCATATAATAATAATGGTTAACATTTATTGAGTTTATTGTGTATCAGGCACTGGCAATGGGGCTTTTGCCTCACTATTTCAGCCCACACCAACCTGATGTGGTATTGCTATTATTATCCCTGTTTTATGGATTAGGTAACTGAAGCTTTGAGTATTATCTCAAATCAAACAGCCACTTGTGTAGAATTCAAATCTAGGTAACCTTGAGTCCAGGACCCACACTGTTACGCTTTTTTTAATCAAGACCACGGTATAGTTCAGTTATACATGAACTTATCCTTATCCTTAAAGTTCTCAGAAAACAGATTCTATAATCTCACATTATCCATTCTCATCAAAATTCTTTCAATGTTTAATAACTTTTAAGGTTGGAAAATTTATCCTGATATCTAAGTTAAATGTTATTTGAAAGATTGTATTGCATTCTTTTTGGTGAAAGGGGAGTATAGCATGTTACTATCCTATGAAAAGTGCCTCCATCATTATTCTTCAGCCAATGTTTCCCCTGATTGTACAAATGTGGTTTCTTTTATTTTGCTATTACATCATGATTTTTAACTTTTTGACCTTCTGCAGATTTTGTATTAACCCCGTAGTTTCCTCCCAGAAAATGTATTAATTGTGGAGTGCAGGATTTTAAAATTTGGGAATAATCACACTGCTTTATTTGTCATGTGTGCTACTGTTCAGACTTCTAGTGTTCATTTCCATCAAATTATTCATTCTTATTCCAGAGCATTTTACTTAGTACTTTTCCTCATTCTTCTTCTACATGTATTTTTCTAGATTTTTTACAATAAATTTTAATAATCTGTTTAATAACCCATGCAACAATGTGATGAAATTGGTTACTTAGAAATTCAGATTTTTAAATATATTTTCACGTAGAGTAATTTTAATATTTCCAAATAAGAGTTGGGGTTTATCTGTAAGACTCAGGTGAGTTGAATTAAAAAATAATATTACACTAACAATTTATTTCCAATTCTTACTAAACTTCTTTAAGAGTTAGGTCTTCTTAATTTACTATTTCTAATGAAGTTTCTATTTCCTTTTTTCTCTTTCTCACAATTCTTCATTTTTTTTTCCTTGCCTTTTCATTTCCCCTTTTTTCTCATTTAAGTATATTTATATCATAACATGCATTTAATTATCTTAAAAGATAAAAACAGTTTCCCAGAGTGGTAGGATCAGGGAAATGAGGAGGGGAAACAAAGGTGAAGAGAGAAAACTGAAAAAACTTTTAAGCACAGGAAAAAGGTAAGTCATATTTTCCCAGAGGTCTCTGTAACAAATCCTTAATCTCATCCACAAATCTACCACCATATAATGTGGAAGGCTATTCTAAAAGAGAAACACCATCAAGAAAAATTAAAGTAAGCTAGTATGTTCTCTTCCTCTGAGCATGTAGCCATTTATATAATTTTTA
>NW_012155840.1:4471522-4474596 GCF_000956105.1 Propithecus coquereli
ATTTTTATAAATTGGAATTTGGATATCTATCATAAAATATACTAGGTGTGTAACTCCCAAACCAGAAAGGATTTGGGGAATGGAATTATTCAGCCATGTATTAGGAGAAGTTATTTTATGAAATATGGTTCTAGTTTATGACCTAAGCCAGACTTTCATTATAAAATTTGTGTATTTTATTGGCAAATCTGCACAGACATAAAGGAGAATGCTGATGAGGTCTCAAGATCAATATTTTCCAAGGATCTTTTTCTCTATTTTGTGTTTCTTTTCAGTGGTCATTTTACTTTACAGTTCTTTTAAGAGCCCCTCAAGAAGGCTTACTCAACTATTTAGACATGCTAACTGACTCAGCAGCAATAATTATAGCTAGTAATTTTTATAAAACACCTTTATTGAGTTCTTTATATGTTTTTTGTAGTAGGATAAGTTATTTATATAATTTAGTTTATATATCGATAAACTCTATGAAAGTGAGGTTATTCCCATTTAATAGCTGAGGCAGGTGGGGCTTAGAGAGGTTAAATAGTACAATTCATATTATCTCTAAAATTTTGGGATTTTTTCTTTTAATCTTATTCTTCTTCTGAAAAAGCACCATGAAAATCCAATATTTACAATAACATGAAATAAATAACTTTATTAAATAACCTTTAAACACATGTTAAAAATTCTTTTATTTAAAAAATGTAGGTGGTACAAGTGTTTTTTGTTACGTAGATGAATTGTATCATGCTGAGGTCAGGGCTTTCAGTGTACCCATCACCAGAATAGTGTACATTGTACTCAACCGGTAGTCTTTTATCCCTCACGCCCCTGCCACCCTCCCCTCTTCTTGCGTCCAGTGTCCATTGCAGTTTTTTATGACCATATATACCCTTCATTTAGCTCCCCCTTGTAAATGAGAATAAACACACTTTAAAGTGATGCTTTGGAAGAGTGTTTGGTCTGTATTCTGTGTTCCCTTTGTGTTTTCCTAAGGACATGAATGAGATACCAAGCAGGAAGGTAGGGTAGAGCCTGTCTTCTCCACTTCAGCTAGAGCAGTACTACCTTTTTGTTTTATATGGTGGGATTACCCACTATGTTGTCATTTCTAAACCATTCTCCATTGCTAAAATGATTTGAAAATTTATACCTTTTTAGTAATTTTAGTTGTTTTTCTCTTTTTTCCCCTCAACATTTATCACTATTAATGACTCTCTCTAAAAACACCTCCTGCCCCCACCCCCAGCTTCCAATATACTACAATTGTGTGGTTTTCTTCCTCTCATTTCTAGCTGTTCCTTTCCTCTTTCTGATCCTTCCTAGTCTCCTTTTCTTGTAAGTCTTAAAATTAAAATGTCCTTAGCCTCAGTCTTAGCACCCCATCTTTTTTTTTTCTATTTAAACTCACATCCTAGGCAATTTTATCCAATCACCTTTGCTTTCAAAATCATATTATAGGTTGAGGATCCCTTATCCAAAATGCTTGGGACCTGAAGTGTTTTGGATTCCAGATTTTTACAGATTTTGGAACATTTCATTATACTTACTCTGCGAGCATCTCAAATCTGAAAATTTGAAATTCAAAATCCTCCAGTGAGCATTTCCTTTGTGTATCATGTCGATGCTCAAAAAGTTTCAGATTTTGGAGCATTTCAGATTTTTGGATTTGGGATGCTCAGTGTGCATCTGTATGCAGATGACTCGTAAATTTGTTTATCTACCATGGATCTCTTCTCTGAACTCTAGGAAGTGTATATCTAATCGCCAACATAATATCTCTTCACTTGGATGCCTAATGGGCATCTCACACTTAATATGTTCAAAACTAAGCTGTTGTCTGCTCTATTTTCGACACATTTCTAGGATTCTACTACTTCCTGCCACCTCTCCTGTGACCATGCTGTCCAGGGCACCATCATGTATTACCGGGATTATTGCAGTAACTTGCCACTTTGTGTCTTTGTTGTGGCTTTAATCCCCTTGTGTGTTCTCAACACAGGTGCCGGATATTCATGTAAAAACTTACTAAGTCAAATCAGGTTGTTCCTTTCTTCAAATCTCTCTATTGGTTTCCCAGCCCATTAAAACTAAAAACCTAAGTTCTTACTACACTCTGTGGGACCCTATATGACATGGCTCTATGTTACCTTTCTGATCTCTTCTTTGCCTTCTCTTCTTATTTGTTCCACTTCAGCCACACTAACCATGTTTCTGTTCCTTGAACATACCACATATTCTTCAGCCTTCAAGGTACACTTACTTCCAATGCCTAAAAGCTCGCCCCGCAGTTATCTGTATAGGTATCATTCTACCTTCTTTATTTCTTCACCTCTTATAGTTTAAAATTAGTTGATAGCAGACATTGAGTAGTAGAAGTAAGAATCACATATGTTGTAATAATAGAAGTAGAGGGAAGTATAGAAACATAGCTTGGGCCTATTCCTAGGCTGGAGATAAAGAAGGTTCTCCTTGATGATATAATGTTAGCAATATTTATTCTGAGAAGATAAGATATCAAAGAGACAAATTAGTTTCTCATAACTCTTCCAACTGAACTCTAGCTCAAGCCATAAATTTCCTGGTCAGTACCTTTACTAAATTTAGACAGGTAGACATTATACACCCCTATTTGGAGAATTTGTCATAACCTAAATCTTGATCTGGGGTACATTTTGAAACCCCACACACCGTCCCTCTAGGATTGTGTTTATCTCCTCCAAGAATCATGGATACTGAGAGATGTAAGTGATGAGAATGTGTTGTAGTTGTGAATAGTATTGAGGTAGAAGAAAACCCAAAAGAACAAACTGAAATCTGCTTTAAAGGATTGGCTTACTTTTCCTTGTGTTTAGTCTATTTTTTGTCCTTTCTCCAGATTGAATTTCATTTTCCTTTTCTTTGTTTCACAGATGTTATCTTTTGGGTGGGGAAAGGGGAGTTTAGCTGGTATTTAACTTACTACTCCTTCTGAAATTGTAATTTCCATTGTAATATTTTAATTTTGAAGTTATTTTAGGTCCTTGTAGTCCATAAGGTTTTCATTAGTATCCTCTACTAGACTCAATTTGAAAGTCTTTTCCTTGATT
>NW_012155840.1:4477295-4486461 GCF_000956105.1 Propithecus coquereli
ATGTTTTGGGTACTAAATATATATCTTATAACCTTTTGTTCTATTTAATGATAATTATATTTCATAAGCTAATACCAATCTGGGAAAATAAGGAGTTAGCTTATACCTATTTTTAATCTAAATTACAGGTAAATCAGTATTTTCTTCTCATTTTCAGTTATAAATTATATAGTTTTCACTCGAAGAATTTTATGGTCTCAATCAATGTTGAAAATATAGTTGGCCTTCCATATCTAAAGCTTCCACATTCATGGATTCAACCAACTGTAGATCAAAAATATGTGAAAAAAAAATAATAAAAAATAACAGTACAACTGTAAAAAGTAATGCAAAAAAGTAGTATGCCAACTATTTATATAATGTTTACATTGTATTAGGTATTATACATACTCTAGAGATGATTCGAATTATGTAGGAAGATGTGCACAGATTATATGCAAATATTATACCATTTTATATAAGGGACTGGAGCATCCATAGATTTTGGTATCTGCTGGGGTCCTGGAACCAATCCCTCATGGATAACTAGGGATAACTATAGTATACTTACTAAATTTGGAAAAATGTTGTTGTTTAAACAAATTAGTATCAATATTTTGGTCTTCAACACTAATAAAATTTTGGGAAGTTATAGTACTTCGGTCTAAGACCCTGAAAATTAAAGGACTTGGAATTTGGGGTCTTATTTCTAGGGATGATTTGCTTTCCGTCCCCTGGAGATCCTTTTAACCTTTTTTTCACTTTAATTTCTTTAACAGAAAATAGTATGAAGAATATAGTAAGCATAATGAATTACTTGTGAATTACAATGATTGCTACTTCTAAAGTATATAATGGAAGATATGATTACCTGTTTTTTTTATGGCAGAATCTTGCAAAAAATTCTGAGCCATTCCAGATTTTTGGATTATTAGAGTAAAGAAATTATACAGAAAAGAGTCTGTTTGAAAACTGCCATAAGGAATCCTGAATGCTAATAGGGTAGAAGTTACACTTATGATGCCTGAAGCAATGCAGATGAATGAGTTTATTGTGTTAACTACTTGAGAACTTTTTTTTTCTCTCTTTTATTAGTGGGATGAGAATATGATGGTATCTACCCAGGGCACTGGAACATCCTAAACTTTTACCTCCTTGCAAGATCTAGAGAAATAAACATTTTATTACCCTGAGGCTTTGTCACCAAAAAACCACTTTAAAAATAAGGATAGGTTTAATCTAATTGAAGGCTGTTTTTAACCAAGTTTACCGCTGGAATGGAGCCTAGAATTAAAAATGGCTGGAGGATAGCTTTGCTTCCTGTACTCTTAAGTCCACAACTATGATCTTATTACTATTAAATAAGTGAAGTCCAGTCAGCCATCAAAGAAAATAGGCAAGTAGAAGATGTGTATTTGTAGTAAGAGCTAAGGAATGAGTTTGTTTCAATTCCTGGAGCAGGGCTAGTCTAGATAATCTTTTCCAGGCTTTCTCAGTTCTTTTTCACCTGCTTTTCAGAACACAGTTTGCCCGCATGTATAGACTTATCCACTCATTCATTTCAGATCAAGTCAGGGCAACTTGTAAATCGGAGTGCTACTGCTTAAACTGCATGGTAGAGAGAACAAAGTAAAAGAACACAAAAAGTGTGCTATTTTATGAAGCATGAAAGAGGGTAGAGAAGAGAAGAGACAAGAAATTAAAATTTGGCTTATTCATTCATGGCCTTATATTTGTGAAGGAGGATCCCAAGATGTGAAATCCAAGAGTAAGGTATACCACACTGTTGACATTAATGGCCAGTAAATTGGTCCTCAATCCTGACTACACACTAGCATCATGCCTGCACCTTGGATGTTGGGAGAGAAGCTATGTGTTTTTCTTTGTCAGAACTTATCAATGTCCATGAGATTCTCAAATATTTGAAATCTGTGAATCTTTAATAATAATATTGTGTATTTTTTCAAAGAGATTAATTGGATAAAAGGAGGTTAGCTTAAATAAAGCACCCAAATAATAGAAAGTGTTTAAAGATTCACTGAACAAGTGACTGTGCAGTGAAGGGCTGACCTTCGCTCATCCTAGCTACAACTCTCTCTAGCCAGCTTAGCTCCTGTGTCCAGAGTTTGCTTGTTTCTTTTCTACCTTGAACCCAATCATGAAAGCAGCAACACAGGCCACTGTGGGGCCCACTCTAACCTCTTCATTGTCCCTCAAAACTGTCAGGTTCCTACTCTCTCTTCCCTCCTAGAATATCTGATGTTATCAGCTGCGAAAAGGATGTTGGACATACTCCCTGGTGTAAAGGTAATGGGAAGGGAAAGTACAATTTTGTGTTCTGGAATTCTTTATAAAGTGTATAGGCAACACTTTCTTTATAAAAATTGTATAGACGTTGGCTATAAAGTGAAATGGATTATTTAAGTATCTCTACAATGATATAGAGATATAATCTTTTATACAAAATAAAAAGTATATTGAGCTAATTATATGTCAGAGCAGTAGTTTGAAGGGTATTATTTTTATGACAAATTACATATTTGAGGAACTGCATTAATAAAAGCTTTCATAAGCCATTTTTAAAATTTAAACTTAAAAAAAATAAAGTATAACCTACATACAGAAATGTACACAAATCCTAGGTATGTAGATGAACTAAAGTTTTATAGTCTTTTGTATATTTAAGTTTCTTCTCACGAGACAAGGCCAACTAATGGAAGATGCCGTGCATCTTTAATTGATTAGCAAACCTAAAAACGTACTGTATCAGCTACACAATTTTGAGATTTTTCCAGCTGCAGGTTTTACTTTTGCTATAAGATCTTACTATCTCACTATTACCCTTTTTTTAAAAAAAATAAAAAACAAATCTTAGCTCTTAAGTCACATTCCTACTGTCAGCCACAGATATACATACAGATTCTGTATGTAAATCAGTTACCACAGATTGAAATATAACTCGTTAAATCACAATCATAAGTTAGGGGTTTCATCAACAAGCAAGTTCATGAGTATTGGAAGCATACTATTTTGTTAACCCTATATTATGCTCTGTATGACACCACTTATATAATATACGCTGTCTTATAGTTTTAATAAACTCTAATTTTAAATTTATTTCTTATTGCCTTGACTTTAAAAAAATCTAAAGTTACCTTTCAAGCCTCCAGATCATTGCTTCTATTTTATCATGCTTTTCAAGGTCTTCAGTCACTACTGTTTTCTACAGAACAAGTTTATCCTCCTTAATATGACCTTGAAGAATCTTTACATTCTATCTACAATCTTATTGCTTGACTTTGTCTCTTACTGTTCCTTCTGCCCCTCCTCAGCAGTAGATACTGAATTATACTAAGTGGGAATATATGGGTCAACCTTAATCAACCTTCAATGAAATATTCCTTGTTTTTCTTTGTTTTCTTTTAACTGTATATATTAAGTCCAGTTAGACTCTCATACCTTATTCTCCTTTCTGTCCTTTCTTATCACCGTTCATAATTTTTTCACATTTCTGTCATTTTTAGAATGACTTTTTGTTTTTGGTCAATTCCAATAATACTTTCATGACTCAATTTAAATCCTTTTTCATAAAGCCCTCCAAGATTAATGTGGCTAGTGTAAAGTATTTTCTTCCTGTTTAGAAATTTAACATTCTTTTCCTGTGTTACACTGGCCAATAATACATGTTGCCTTTTTGACATCAGTTGTTTTTTATTGATATTTGATGATATCATTTTGTTTTCCCTGTGTTCATACCTTCTTTCTCCCTCAGAGTATTAAAATAACCTGAAAGCAAGGACTATGTCATATACGATCCTTATGTATATATAAATGTGTGTATATATATATATATATGTATATACAGGCATAACTATTTTATTGATTATTAATATAATTTGGATATATTTTTTGAAACAGCTTTACAATGAGTTGCATATTTGTTTTGAGACCACAAAATCAAATGAAGCTGTGCTTCGGCAAAGTGTTGTTAATCTTCAGGATCAGCTCTTTCGAAAAGAGCAAGAAAATGCTACATTAAAAGAAAAACTTCAGGAATCCCAGGGAGCACCTTATTCTTTACCTCAAGAAAATGATTCAGACCACTCAGCACAGGTGAGAGACATTTTCTAAAAATGTTACCCAGTATAATAGGAAATTAAATCATCTCCTACAATTGAGTAAAATAGATTTGCATACATTGGAAGGTAAAGGTCTGCAGATAGTTTTGCATTATACTATTTTTCTACTCTTGTCAGACATGAATATTATATTAATATAATACAGATTAATATACAAATGCATGTAGAAATACAAGGTATATCAAGTATAGTTATTGTGATGAATCATTTGGTTGATACACATTGAAGAGCAAATTAATAGGTCATACCCATTTTGAGACTTTCTAACTCAATGAGGTAATGGAATGTAAAGAGTATCTAACAGTAAGTCTCATAAAGTACCTGCCATAATGCCAGGTGTACGTACTTAATATCTATTAGTCCTGATTCTGCCACTACCTTGCTGGATGATTTTGGAGGTCATTTGACCTTCTTAAGTATTTCCTGTGGTATAGATAAAAATATGAAGGATCTGGATTCAAATAAATCTGAGATTAAATTACAGCTCTGCCTGTGAGCTTTGTGTACTTGAACAAATTTCTTAACCCTTTTATCTACTTTCCTCATACACAAAATGTTATTAATGGTATCAATGTCATAGAGTTTTATGAGGATTAATAACATAGTGCATGTCTAGTTCAGAGCTTGGCATATAGAAAATATTAAATGGTACCTTTTTAAGATAATCTTCACTGTAACTTTCAGCTATAAATATCTTTTTAAAAATATTCTATTTCTATAAATTTATTTAAGTATTTTTAAGGCACGTAGCATTTTTTTAAATTTTAGATTTATTTAATTCAGAAATGGAATGAAAACAAACACGAAATTAGGTGATTAAATGTTTATTAACGATTATTCAACAGTCATTTTTGAACCCAGCACATCTGTCTTGCCAATACCTCAACCTTAAGACAATAATTTTTAAATTTGTATAATATTGATTGCATTTTTTGGACAGAATTGGACTAATCATAAATTTATGACATTACACACTATTATGTTATATGCATAGGCCTATTTAATTTAATTGTATTGTTTATTATAATATGCATCCTTGATCTCACTAACTCATCCAAAGACTAGAACATTACTAATGATTTACATCTATTGTATGTTCCTCCCTAATCTGATGCTTTGATTCTCTCACCAGAGGTAACTACTAAACTATTAATATTTATCATTTTGATTATTTTTTAAAAGTTTTATCACATACATGTTTATGGGGAAACAGTTTATTGTTTAGTTTTGTCATTTATAAAAATGGCATAATACGTATTCTATGGATTTTGGCAATTTTGACTCATTATATTACTAAGATTCATCTCTGTTGTTCAATAAAGCTGTTTATTTTCAATGTTTTAAAATATTCTGTTATATGTGAATATATTGTAACTACTTATCTGAGCATCTCTAATGAATACATTGGTTAATTCTGGATTTTTGCTGTCATGAATAATGATGCAGTTGACATTTTTGTACGTGATTCTTTGTGTTCATGTGCATGCATTTTTTGTGGATTATGTATCTAGGAATGGAAATCCTGGATTGTAGGGTAGGAAAATATTACTTTTACAATGTGCTGATAACTTATTTTTCAAAATGGTTTTGTCAGTTTTACTCCCACCAACAATGTATAAGAGATCTGGTTGATTCATGTCCTCCTCAACATTTAGTATTGTCAGACTTCTTAATTTGTTGCCAACTGAATGAGTATAAAATAAAATTTCATTTTGGTCTTAATACTTAATCTCTGATAGAACATATCATCAAATGCTTACTAGCCAGTGTGTATCCTCCTCTGTGAAACATCTGTTTATGTCTTTTGTCCATTTTTCTATTGGATTTTTTTCTTATTGATTTACAAAAGTTCTTTATATGTTCTTGATATTAATCCCCAGTAAGTTAAATGTGTGGCAGATATATCAGTGTGTACCTTGGCTTTTCATTTTCTTTAGGATATCATTTGAAGAACTGATATTAAATAAGTTCTTAATTTTAATTTAGATAAATGAATCTTTTATAGCTAGTGCTTTGGTATCTCATTTAAGAAGTACTTCCTTATCCCCAAGACAGAAGTGTTTGCACCTCTGTTTTTTTTCAAAACATTTTAAAGCTTTGCTTTTGTCATTTACATTCACAATTTATTCAGAATAAATTCAGAATTGTTTTTTGTGTGTAGTATAAGTTGCCAAATTCATGAATCAGAACATGCAATATTGTTAAGAATGCAGTTATTCCTAAATTGATCTATTTATCATGTAATCCCAACCAATTCCCAAGAGACTGTTTATTCCAAAAGAAATTGAAAAATCAATTCTGAAATTTATAGGAAAATGCAAAGGACCTAGAAGAGCAAAATCAAGTTTCATAAAGAACTTACAGGAGGACTTACACTCCCTGGTTTGAGATTTATTTATTGAGCTAAAAAATCAAGACAATGTGGTATTAGCATAACAGTTGACAAAATAATCAACAGAACTGAACAGAGTCCAGAAATATACCTACTCATATATGTAGCTTTTTTTTTTTTTTTTTTTAAGGCTGGTTAAGTGAAGCAGTGGGAGTGGAGAAGGAACAAAGGAATCTGTAACTGATTGTGATCAATTGGGTTGTAAACACTATATGTAGCTTTATGGTAATTTTTGAAATGAGGGTAGTATAAGTTATTTTATTCTTTCCCAAGAATATTCTGTAGGTTCTTGTTCCTTTGCTTTTTTGCAGAAATTTTAGTGTCAACTTGTCAATTTCTACAAACAAGCATTCAGTTAGAAATGTTTCTTATTTCCTTTGTGATTTTCCGTTTTGCCCTTTGGTTACTTAAAAGTATATTGTTTACTTTTCAAATATGTGTGTTTGTGTGTGTGTGTTTTCCTGTACATCTTATTATCACTGATTTCTAATCTACTTCCATTGTGGTCACTCTATAAAATTACTATGTTTTGAAATTTATTGAGATTTGTCATATGGCCCAGCATATTTTGGTGGACATACTATATATAGTTGAAAATAATTTGTATTTTGCAACTAGTGGGTGAAAAGCTCCGTAACATTAATACTAATTATGTCATTGTGGTTGACAGTGTTCAGATCTTCTATGTCTTTAATTTTTTTTGTTTAGTTTTTCTATCAATTGCTTAAGAGAGAGGTATTAAAAATCTCCCAATATGATTGTAGAATTTTGTTTCTCCTTTGAATTTTCTCAATTTTTGCTTCATTTTAAAGCTGTTTTATTATGTGTGTACATAATTAGGATTACTATATCTTTGTAATTAATTGAATCCTTTCTCATTATAAAATAACATTTTTAATTATAATATTTTGTTGACTTGAAATCTACCTTTATGATGTTAGTATAGCCAATTCTCCCCTTTAATGGCTATACTTTACAGAGTATACCTTTCCCATCTTTTTAGTTTCAGCCTATAGATGTCTTTACATTTAAAGTATATATATTAATATTTGGATCCTGTTTTTTTAATCCATTCTGATACTTTCTTCCTCTTCATTGCAGTTAATCCATTTAAATGTAATATAATTATTAATATTACTAGGTTTAGGTGTACCACTTTATCATTTGTTTTCTGTTTATCCAGTTTTTTGTTCCTCTCTTTTTTCCTTCCTTCCTTTTGGGTTAATTAACTTTTTAAAAAAACTTTCAAAGCTATTTAAAAGTTTTACTTTTCTGTCTTCTGGACTCCACAGTTTCTGATGATAAGTCAGCCTGAATTCATTTCATTGTTCACTTAAATGTAATGTCTGTTTTCTTAAGCTTTGTTTTCAAGATTTTACTTTTTGACTATAACCGTTTAAACTATGATGCTCTCAAGTATGATTTGCATTATAGTCATCCTTCTTGCAGTTTGCTGAGCTTCCTGATTAAAAAAAAATTTTTTTTTTTTTTACCAAATTGGAGAATATTTTTGACATTTTTTTCAAATTTTTTTGATTCCTCTTCTCTCTTTTCTCCTTTTGGGATTCTCATTTCCCTTATGTTAGACATTTCAGTGTCCCACAGATGAGTGAAGCTCTGTTCATTTTAAAAAAATACTTTTATGCCTATGTTATTCAGATTAGATAATTTCTATTAATTTGTATTCAAGTTAAATGACATTTCTGTTCATCTCCAATTTACTCTTAAGTGTTTTCTGTGAAGCATCTGCAAACAGTGTTTCAGTTCCAGAATTTTAATTCGATTTATTATTATACTTTGTATATCTGTGGGGTTTTCCTATTTGTTTTTTCTTACAAACAATTTTATTTAGGTCCTTGTTATAATAGTTAAAATAGCTTCTTTAAAATCATATTCTAATTCCATCTTTAGGTCTTCTTGAGTTTGACCAAGATTTTGCCTATATTCGATTATTTTCTCTTGCCCGTAAGCAGTTGTTTTTACATTTTTCTTGGAATTTAACACATTCCCTGCTACACTTAGAGGAAAAAAACAACTTTTCCTTGGGGCCACAGAGTTTTATTACAAAAATAGAATAAAAACTTTAAAAACAAAACAATCCTTTCAAATGTAATGAAAAATATGTTATTTTTTATTGTTTTCTGTACGTGAGTTATATGCAACTTGAAAAATAGTTCAGACAGCTCCCAAGGTGAAGAGATGTGTGAGTTACATATGCTCCTCAAAGCCTTGGGATCAAAACTAGCATGACTTAAATACAACTCATTTGACAGTTAATGTGTTAAATGGTTATGTGCAGGAAGTTTAATCTAATAGGATGTACTCCGCTGTTACTGTAAGTGGAACTTCCCATTCCTTGAGTTTTTAGAGTATACTTTAACTTACTTTTTATCACTTTCTATACAATGCAGGAAACTTAATACACTCAAACTTATTTATCTCCTCACCTATTATTATTTTGGGCTTACATTTTAATTCTACATGAATTTTTACCTTTTAAGACATTATTATTGCCCGGCGCGTGGCTCACGCCTGTAATCCTAGCACTCTGGGAGGCTAAGGTGGGTGGATTGTTTGAGCTCAGGAGTTCGAGACCAGCCTGAGCAAGAGCGAGACCCCGTCTCTACTAAAAATAGAAAGAAAAAATTAGCTGGAC
>NW_012155840.1:4487066-4494566 GCF_000956105.1 Propithecus coquereli
CTTTGGATAATGGGCTTAAGTTTAATCCAGGAAAGTATAAGAGGTGCTAGATCACTGTCATTTCTTATGATTGAGTAATATTCCATTGTAAACATTTACCAAAGTTTGATAATCCACTCATGGATTGACGGGCACTTGGGTTGTTTCCACATTCTTGCAATAGTGGAACTTTCTCCAAAATTGACCACATACTAGGCCACAAATCAGACCTCAACAAATTCAGAAAAATAGAAATTATGCCGTGTACTTTCTCGGACCATAGTGGCTTAAAATTAGAGTTCAATTCCAACAGAAATACTCGCCACCGCACAAAGTCATGGAAATTAAACAGTCTATTGTTTTTTTCACTCTTTATTGCATGTTTCTCTCTAGTATCTTTTGCCTTTTGCCTTAAGCACCCCCTTTATTTCTTTTACTGGGTGTCTGCTCACAATCAATTCTCTCATTTTGTATTTAGGGGAGAATGTCTTTCTTTTGCCTTCATTTCTGAAGGGTATTTTCCAGATGGATAGAATTGTTGATTGGCAGTCTCCTTTCTTTATTCATTTTAAAGATAATCTGCCTTGTCTTCTGGCCTCTGTATTTTGTATTGAGAAGTCCTATCTCTATCTTATTTTTGATCCTTTGAGGGTAATGTGTCCATTGTCTGTTTACTTTTTATAGTTTCTCTTTATTTTTGTTTTGCAGCAGTTTTTATATGACTTGTTTAAGTGTGGTGGTGTTTCTGTTTTTCCTGATTTGGGGTATGAAGAGCTTTTTTCATCTGAGGCTTATGGTTTTCAATATTGTTAGAAAACACTTGGTAAAAATGTCTTCGAATATGGCTTCTGTACATTCTTTCTCATCTGTCCTTGTGGGATTCCAGTTATACACATATTAGACCTTTTTATTACATTCCACTTATCTCTTGAGCTCTTTTTTATATCTTTAAGGATTTTTTTCCTCCTTGCTTCAACATTGATTTTTTTTTTTTTTTTGATGTTTTCTTAAGTTCACTCAATCTCTCTTCTGTTACGGTAGTCTGATGTACTCATTTACTGAATTCTTAAATAGAATATGTATTTTACTTTTGTGGGTAGAATATTCTATAAATGTCATTTAGGTCAAATGTGTTGATAGTGTTGTTCAGGCTTTCTCTATCTGTATAGATTATCTCTGCTTGTTCTATCTGTACTCATAGATTTGTCTATTTTCTCTTTTAGTTCTATACCTTTTTTTAAGGTCTAATGGGCCTATAGTGTTCTTCAAGTCTTCTATATACTTGCTGATTTTCTTTATAGCTGTTTTATCCATTATTATTGTCTGTTTCTCTCTTTTGCTTTCCATATTTTGAGACTCTGTTATTCAGTGCATATATATTTATAATTGTTAATTTTTCACAGTGAATTGACCCTCTTATCATTACAAAATGTTCTTTATCTATAGTGACATTTTTCTGTCTTAAAGTCTATTTTGTCTAATATTAGTATTGCCACCCCAGCTTTCTTTTGGTAACTGTTTGCGTGTTGTATCTTTTGCCATGCTACTACATTCAACATATTTGTATCTTTAATCTTAAGTGTGTCTCTAGTAGATACCATATAGGTGAGTCATGATTTTAAAATCCATTCTATTCCTTTTAATTTGAGAATTTAATTCATATACACTGAATGTAATTACAGATGCTCCTCAACTTACAATAGGGTTACATCCCAATAAACCTACCGTTGTAGTTACCAGAGTTGTAGTGGAGGCAGGGCTCAGTGGTCTTGGTGTCTTCTTGCTTGGGCCTTTTGAGTAACTTTGTCCCTGGAGAAACTCTTTTATAGCAGCAGCCACTATTTGAAAAGATTTTTCTGTTCCGAGGGCTGCTGTCAGTCCCATTCTCCCTTTTTACCCCTAATGCATATGACCATTCCCAAAGTTTCTAGGGACCAAGAGACTTAACAAATTCCAAATGATATTAAAGGCACTGAGAAGGATGTCCTAGAAACTGTGGCAGAGGAGGGAGCAGTTCTAAGACCAAAGCAGCTCCCCTCCTGGAGGTAGAAAAATGAAACAGTCCCCTCTCAGGGGAGAAAAGTGACTTCTTCCTGTGTGAAGGCAGAAAAGTGACTCAGTTTCAGTCTCCCTGTGACTTGCCTTCCCCATGTGGGCCACCAAATGTAAAACTGGAAAACTTAGTGGGTGTTCATAGTGCAGGTGGAGAAAAATTTCTCATGCAGAGGTTAGGATATATAAAAGTAAAAAAGTTTATTTTATCTTCTTAGAAAGAGAGAGAGAAAAGAGAGGAAGAGCAGGGAGATAGTGTGGCATCCCAAAGAAAGGAGTGGGGAGAGGGTGTCAGGACCAGTGGCTTGCTGATTTTATGGGGACAGAGAGAAAGGAAAAAAATAGTGATTGCTGTCAGTTGATAACAGAAGTGGCTGTGAGAAGCTGCTGTATCCTCTCCTTACTTTCTCCTGGCGGCAGGATATTAACATCTAAGAGTTGGCTTCCCTGCCTTTCCTTGGAGATGGGATTATCACAGGAGATCTGACTCTGTTCTCAAGATATGACTGAGGCCTGAAGCTTGTTCTCTTGCTGTTCACTCAGGAACTCCGTAAAAGCAGATTCTCAAAGCAATTTTGAAAGAGAAAGATTTACATCTCTTTTCCATCTGTTCAGCTCTTTTCAGAAGTTGTGCAAAATAGAACTCATGGGATCGATCTTTAACTGCTACTAGGAAATTTTGGGATTAGATATCTTCTTGTTAATTTTTGTAAGGCCGTCCTTTTAATTATTATATAAAAGACACTTCTTATCTCGTGTTGGTAAATTTGAGATTTTTTTCCTTGTATTGGTGGTGATTTATCTTTTCTTTCTCCTGATCTTACTTATAATCTGAATTGTTGGTGAGCTAACTGATAGTCTTTGCCATCAAAAAGGGCAAAGCTAATTGATTCACATGGGATTGAAACCTATGACCTTTGATTTCTTAGCTCCATTCTCTTAACTAGCTGAATTCTGAGTAACTGCCTATTCTTATCTCAAACTGATTGTTTATCTTTTTCATGCAGAAGTTCTCAGTTTATTACCTTGGAGGAATATCTTGCAGTTGAGGACAAGAGAGAAACCTAAGCCTTAAATTTACTATGTTTATCTGTGAATGAGCTACACACCATGTCGCTAATGGCAGGACCATAAGAACAGAGTTACAAATTTTAACCATAGACTTGTTTATTTTTATTTCTTTTCATGGTTATTCTCTATTCCTTTATTTCCTCAGTTGGAGAGAATTTTCTTTATGTTGTTTTCCCTTGTGTTCTCACTTTGTTTTTAAGAATTTTTATTACAAAATACATGAAACCTACAAAAGAATAAATGGAATATCTGTGTACCCACTAGTAACTATCACCAATACTCTTGATGATACCTATGGCTCTTCACTGATCCCATCTTACTTTTTTCCCTGAAGATAATCACTTCTTTGGATTTTGTGTTTATTAATTCCTGCCTATTAAAACTATCTTTTCTTAAATAACATATTATTTTGCATTGCTTTTATTTAAACCTTAAAAATCTTATCATTTACATATATTATACTCTGCCACGAGTTCTTTCATTTTGAACTTTATTTTTGTAAGAGAATTCATTGCTATTGAGTGTAGCTATAATTATTTTCCCCTTCTATACAACAGTCTATTGTATGAATAAACAGCAATTTATTTATGCTATAGTCTGATTTTTTTGTCCTCCCCCCAACAAATTCATATTTTGAAACCTAGTCCCTAATGTGGGGATATTAGAAGTTTAGAACGTTTAGGGGGTATTTGGATTCGTGACATTGGGAGCCTCCACTCTCATGAATGGGATTAGTGCTCTTATAAAAGATGCCTGGGACAGACCCCTCACCCTTCCACCATGTGAGGACACAGCAAGACAGTGCTGTGAACCAGGAAGCATCCCTCAACAGGCACAGGTTAAATATTGTATTACTTAGCATAACGACTAAGACAACTCAGCAATCCTTTGTAAATTAATTTTTTGGTTTTTCGTATTTCAATTTTTACACATTGCTGCTATAAACTTTGTAATACATGTCTTCTGACTCACATGTTAAGACTTTCTCTAGGATTTATTGCTGAGGGTGAAATTGCCTGTCACAGGCAAATTTTTTGCCGAGGTGGCTGTCTCAAATTTAGACTTCTTAGTTGTATTCTTAAAAAGGATAAAATGATATCTCATTCTGCTTTAATTTTGTACTTCTTTGATTGCTAATGATCTTGAGCATCTTATAGTTTACCTTATGTGAAATTTCTGTGTTTCATGCCCCAAATTTATTAGAATGTTTGTCTTTTTGTTGAAGTTCTTTATTTTGGATACTAATCTTTTGTTGGTTATTATATTATTTAACATAATGTCAGCTTCTGAAATACATAACCCCAAATCTATGTGACTTGTTACATAATAATCCACTGCAGATATTACTTGGGCCTTCAACTTCTAAGCAGTGATTTAGACACCTAGGCTTCTTTCATCATGTGGATCCACTACCTTTAAACATGGCTATGTTGTCCTGGGGTCATCTCTACTCCAGCCAGCCAGAGGGGAAAAAAGCCTAGAGAATCACATTTAGAAGGTATTGTGCGTCAGGCTTAGAAATGGTACATATCACTTTTGCCGGCATAACATTGGCCAGAACTCAATTCTCTATCCACATGTTACGTAATTGCAAAGAACATTGGGAAATATGTGCCCATTTCCAAAGGGAGGAGGTGGATTTAGACATCAGCTGGCAGTCTCAGCTATCAGTTATAAGTGTCGCAAATATCTTCTTATTTTTGTTTTTTCTTTTTTACTTATTTTATGATATCTTTTGAAAAATGAAGTTATTAATTTTAATAGAATTCAGTTTCTCAATATTTTTTCTTACAGTTGGTGTATTACATTTTGCATAAGAAATTTTACCTTAAATTGATTTTTGTGCTTGGTATAAAACTCAGTTTAATTTGTTTAAAATCTGGATATCTTTTTCTCTCAACACTATTTATTGTGTTAATAATCTCTTTTTCTCAGTGATCTACAGTGCCACCTCTGACATTTTTTTATTGCATCTATATATGGGTCCATTTCTGGTCTCTTTTTTATTTACATTGGGTCATTTTTTAATCTTGCAAACAATAGCCCTGCATTTATTATTACAGCTTTCTAATGAGTCTTGGTAACTGATATGACAAGTCTCATCACCTTATTCTTTTTCACCAGTGTTTTTGATAGTGTGATCATTTGCTCTTCAATATAATATTGTAACCAGCTATCAAGTTCCCTGAAAAACTTTTGGGGGATTAGTTTGAGCAGAACTGACATCCTTACCATTTTAAATCTTCCTATGCGTGAATATGCTATGTCTCCTTTAATTTAGCTCTTCTTTAATATATTTAAATAAAGTTTTATAGTTTTATCCATAGAGGTTTTACATGCCTCTTATTAGATTTATTTCTAAGTAGCTTACTTTATTGTTAGTATTTTAGCTATCTGCATTTTATTACATTTTGTTTCTTGTACATAGAAATGAAATTGATTTTTAAATGTTTATCTTATATCTAGCCACCTTGCTAATCTTTTATTAATCCTGTTATTGTTGTACATTTGTCTTGAGTTTTCTGTGTAGTCTGTAAATGATGGCAGTTTTCTTTCTTAAAAATCTTAGTATGTTATACTAATCTTTATACATTTTACCAGACGAATGTTCAGTGGAAGTGGTTAGAGTGGGTATCATTGTCTCGTTCCTAATTTAAAAGAGATTTCTAATATTTCATTGTTACGAATGACGTTAGCCATAGTTTCTTACAGGTACCCTTTTATCAGGTTAACAAGCCTGATAAACTAATATGAATGGGTCATAAATTTTATAAAATGTTCTATCTTTTCATATCTGGGCATTTCCAACCTTTTTAAATACTGCTTCATTCATTTTACTCTTACTTTGTCTGTTTGTTTTTAATCTTTATTTATGAATAAAATTGGTCTGTCGCATAGCTGTCTTGTACTGCCTGTATCTAGTTTTGTTAATAAGAATAGCCTTGTACTATGAGTTATTGAGTGAATGAAAGAGTTAGAAAATTAGAGGATAAAGCTGGTGAAATTACTCAGAATGCAGTGCAGAGACACAGAACAGTGGAAAATATGGAAGAAGTGAGTGGACATGGAGGAGAGAATGAGAAGTTCAAACCATGTCTAATAGTGAATGGTAAGATAGAGAATAGAGTGAGGGGTGGCAATAAATTATTTAGCTGTGTATTTGGTTCTTTCCAAATCTGTCTGTTTAGTTTGACTTTAAATCTGTAAGCTTCTTGTTCATTTTTTCTGAGTTTCTATGTTTTATTTTTTTAAAAAATAATTCCTATGTAGCACAAGAGAATGACAATTCTATAAGAATTAATGTGGGAATAAGAGCTCTTTTAGTGACTCACATCAATAGGTATAAAAGGCATAATGAGATTAGTTCTAGTGAATTCAAGGCAAATAGTGGTAACAGGGCAAAATTCTTTGATATAACAATTCCAGGAAGTGGGAAGTAGGAACAGTGAAGAGTTAACGTTTAGAAGGGAGTATCTAATTGTGATGTGGAATACTTGCATGTGGACTAAAAAGTTCTTTTCTTTAATAGTGCTAGATTGATTTTGTACAATTTTCTAGCACAGCAAAAGAGAAAAAAAAATGAAAGAGGTAGCTAGCTTTGTTTCTTGCCAGTCAGAGGTCTGTTATTGATAGTGACTAATTGGCACCAAGTAACATTTTAATTTCTCAGGTGGCAGGGAGATCCGATTGTAGTACCTTAACTTTGGTCTCAGAGTGCAGTTAACCTTTGTCATACTGTAATTGGGAAATATTGTGCCAGAGTTAATAATTGGCTTGCTTTTATTTGCTTTTTTAATTTTTACTTTTTTTCATATTTTCCACACAGAAGATTATCAGTCTTATACTTTCTCTAGGTATTTTACTGTTACAAGGTCAAAATAATTTTTAATATATTAGGACAAGGTGTTGTATATAAAGTACTTTTAAATGATACTTATCACCATCTTATTTTCACACTTAACTAGTTTCAGATTTATATATATGTAAACTCATTTTGAAAAGTTGACTCGATTTATTTTACAACATTATTTTAAATGAAAACTGCCTTGTAATTTGTTGCTTGATTTAATTATATTCTGTAATTTATATTTTTAATTCAGTTGTATATGTAGACATAGCCACACAAGTATAAGTGAACTGATCTCTTGATAGTTTCATATTTAATCAACCTTCAGGAGAAAACAACTTAATAAAATATAATGTAATGACATAAGTTTTAGCCTTGATAAATGAAGAACTTTTTTATTTAAAAGAAAAATTTGAAGTCTTTATCTTTTGTAAGTCTTAATTATAAATCTTTTTTCTAAAGCTCTTTGTTTATTATAGTCACAAAATTTGAACTCATTGTAATCATGCAATTCCACTATTCTCCATGAAAAATAAACTATTTCTGCTTTG
>NW_012155840.1:4500230-4501661 GCF_000956105.1 Propithecus coquereli
GTTAGAAATAATATCATTAATATTCATAATATTAACAAATACATTAGAAATAAGTCCATTATTATAGTGACAGCATCTACTTTTGGAGCAGTTTTTAATGCCTCCATTAATATTTGAGTTATTTATTATTGCAACTTCTGGAATGAATGTTAGTTTTTTATATTCTGAGCTATAGCATTATCAAGTGATGACTTAGAAAATTCATTTATTAAAGAGCACAGGCTTGTTTATTGGATATATCAATAAAACAAAAATTATTTTTTCTGTTTTATTCTAAATTTTTGTTTGACCTTGAACAAATTATTCAAGATTTATTTGGTAAATGATAGGGTGATAATATATCCTTCATAATTTTATTAAAGAAAACCTAGACAAGAGTAGGTAGCCTTTGAAAGTTGTTTAGCTTGGCAGCCTGATCAAAGGAAATACTTATAAACATCATAAATTCGATTATAAAATAGGAGGAAGAAGAAGTAAGAGCTGTACAATGATTAAAAGGGAGGAGGAAAGAAAAGGGCAAAATCATTTAGGCTTACTGAAAGATGAATGCTTGAAGTATTTTAATTTGGTGTTGAAAGCAAGGTAATGAAGTAAGTAATATATTTTAAGTGTGGTAACCACAATATAAACAAAACTTTGAGGAAAACATTTAATATTATAATAGAGTAAAGGCTAGGAAACAAATCAAGTGATTTAAATATGAGTAAAGTATAATAGTATAAATTAAAGATGATGCCTCTTATCATGAAAATTATAGGTTAGAATTAGGAAAATTTTGCCTATCCCCCCAAAGAACAAAAAAGCAGACAAAATTAGAAAGGGTGGTATTTCCCATTGTTGGTTAAAAAAAAGTTAAACATATATATTTTTCTCATTGTCCTTAGAAATATCATTTGGGAAGAAAGATGAGGTTCTCCATAAGTTTAAATGAGAATATTTTCAGGGTTACTAGAACCATATTGATAATATTAGAGTCATAAGATTTGACATTCCTTTGACAGTACGTGAGCAAAAACATTGTTTTCACTACAATTCAGTGTTTTTGTTTTTTGTAAATGAAATGATAATTTGAAATAGCATGTATGCATGGGTTTTAATGATCTCAAGTACATTTAGTGGAGATGATAGTAGATTTTGCAGAATACTAGTTTTTATGAACAGGTTTCCTACAAAAATAATTTTCCTATGACTTATTTTGTTAAAATGTGGGGCTTACCATTAGCAGTTTATCTGACACATTAATAAATTTCGAAACAGAATGCTGTAAATCGTATTGGCTTTTAAAAGCATCAGTATTCTTTGAGGAGTGGTTACTAAGTTACGATACATTAAATGCTAATTGGTGTAGTGCTATTGGTGTCCTTTTGCCAGGTTTATATATGATGATATTGTATGACTCTTGATATCCCATGGTGGATAGAGTATTTTGTG
>NW_012155840.1:4501821-4528241 GCF_000956105.1 Propithecus coquereli
TAAACATACATATATATTTATATGTAACTTTTTTAACAGGTATCTCAACGGCCATCCTTATCAAGTTTAGAAACATTAATGGTATCCCAGAAGTCTGAAATTGAGTACTTACAGGAGAAACTGAAAATAGCAAATGAAAAACTGTCAGAGAACATATCTATAAACAAGAGTTTCTCAGAGAAGAGCATCATGACAAGTGTTGAAGCAAAACATAAGGTTGGAACATTTTGTCATTTTATGAATTTGCCAGGGTGAGCCTGGCAAGGCAAGAGATGAGGTTAAAAAACAAAACGGCAGCATTTACTTCTCTGTTTATAATTCTGGAATCTTTTGAAAAATATTATGTGCCAAACTCTTGATAAAATACGTGTTAGGAATAGAGAGTTTTTCCTTTTTAAAAGCTGAGTTATATTGCCAAATTAATTAATTAAATATATTATTATTAGTATACCCGTTTTGCCAGTAAATTAATATTCTTATATTAAAAAGTTTTGCTAAGTGTTCCTCATCTATCTGATATGCTATTAACTTATCTGGTTAAAAATTCATTTTAAAATGGTATGTCATTTACTCAATTTTCTAGTAAATAAACAAATTGGGCATAGCATGTTTTTCATTTATTAATGTCTGACCTCTTTTTAGTATTCGTTATGTATTTGTGTTATGCTGCAAAAGTTTATACAGAGTTACTAATATAAAAATCCCATAATATCATGTTATGACTATGTTATTTCTAGATAAATTTAAATAATATTTTCTAAAAGTAAGAGTTTTAACATTTTTCTCATACTTGTTACTTCAGCAATAGAGGAATAATGTTTTTTATAAATAGAAAATCATGTTTTCAAGAATTGTTTTTGATTCTTTCCATTTTTTCTTTTGAGTAGAACAAACTATCTTAATAAAGGAAGAATTTAAAATTAAACCCATATTTCTGTGATACTCTAATTCACTCTCCAAAATTATTAGTAATTTTCAGAGGAATAAGCTTTATTTATTTATTTGTTAAAACATAACTGCATTATACATTTCTTGCTATTTTGAAGTAGTTTCACAAACATTGAGCTTTATTTAAATGAAAAAAAATCCTAACATCAAGATAGAACATTCTAGGGCCTAATTTGGTTGATTGCTGTATTGCTGAAGTTTAAAAAAGCACTGCTTTGACATGTCTCTGCTTTTAATGAAAGTCCAGAAAAGAAGGGGGGTATTTTAGGCCAAAATTTTCTTTCCTTTTTGTAAGGACATGCGATAAGGATGAACACTATGTTGCCCAGCATAATAGCTGCTTTCACATATTCCTTCTCCAGATTGGTATATGAAGCTGTACATAATATAAACACATTCTTGTCTCTAGTTAGGCACATTATAGTTAATGACCATATGGTCATTATGATATAAGATCTACTGTCTGTTGTATTTATATTCCTCAAGCATATTGTTCCTTCAACTTCACAGTGTGTTAAACTATTTCAAAGGGAAAAAAATCCTTTCCCTCTTGTTTCTGGTTGTCCTATCAAGTGTAACCTTGGACCCTTATAGAGCAATTAGACCAGCCTCTATCCCCTCCTTTGTAATGAGGTTTCTTGCATTTCTGAGTCTATAACCCTTTAGTCTTCCCTAATGGGACATCATTATTCTGAAAGAAACAATGTAAATGTAAATGAATATTCTCATTAACGAGTCACAGAGAAACCTTTAGCGGTAGCACTGTGGTAATTCCGCTTGTTATTTCTCTGGTATTCCATGCAGGATTTTTTTTTTTTTTATAATTCATTATTAGTATTCAAAATTACTTGTTCTTTAATTTTGCATGTCTTTCATAATCCGGTGTTCCAACTAGTTCAACCATGTCCTTGTTTTATTCTCGAGGAACCACCTGTGAAACGTTCAAGGTCTTTGTCCCCAAAGAGCTCTTTCAGAGACTCAGAGGAGCTAAGGAAGCTGAGAAAAGCTGAAAGAAAGATTGAAAACTTAGAGAAGGCACTACAACTAAAGGTGAACATTAAATCATTTCTTTAATAGTAACCTTGCAAAGAGAAAAATATACCAAAGAAAACATACATTTCACAAATTGCTGCTTGTCATTTTTCTTTCCTGAATTTAATTAACCCATGCAAAGCATGCAGTTTATCTTGTTTTTAAGATTTCTGAGGATCATAAAGTTATAAAAAATATTTTCTACTTGAAAACTAAATATTCACTACTTTCAAATTATTGGGGAATATTTTGGTTTAAAATTGGGAATAAATTTCTTATAGTTTCTCAGAGACAAAAAAAATCAAACTGTAGCAAGTAGAAAGAGAATTTCTTGTTGTTCTTTATATGTGATAAACATATAAAAACAAAAGTGAGTTTAAAACCATATTAACCTAGCTTAGGTAATTTACAATTATCCTTTATAGAAAAATTACATAGTCAAAAATGACAAATATACATTTTTTTTTTCATTTCAGCTGAATTTGTCTCAGAACACATGAAATTTGAATAAGCACTCTACCCATGTTTTAGAAGCACAGACCTTATTGTCTTATCTTTGGGAGCTTATATTTCCTAATTCATACTTTGTGAATTCTCTTTCTCAGAAGTTCTTCATGCATATCGAATCCATTTTATGTGACTATATGGAGGGCTTTTGTTTTTTTTCTCTGACTTTATGGCAGACTGTTCATTCTTCATTCACCTCTACCCTGTTTGAAGTTCAATCATATAATTGATTTTCAAATAGTTTTATGATATTCTATGACAAGTCCAATGCTTTATACGTGATTAGAACCCAGTACATTTAAAGCTTAGATTCTGTGTCATATAATACAGATTACTCTTAGAGAGAAAAAGGTTTGACTTAGATTATCTGTGTTCTAGAACAAAATACGGTTTAAGGGTATAGTTAACCAGAAGCTATAATTAATAATCTTGTCTGCCTCTTCACTAAACATTGTGTTAATTTATGTTTATTCATAAACTGTTCTAAAACAAAGGAAAATTATCATCTATTGTTTCTACCAAAAATAAAATGACCACATGACTTCAGCTAGCATTAGCCTACTTGAAATTTATAAGGAACTTAGACCAACACCCAAGTTACTTGTTCATTCATTTACTCAATAGGAATTATTGAGCATCGCAATTAGCCAAACATTGTACAAGTTACTTGTACAATGGGAAATATGATAAGTTGCTACCTTTGAAGACCTTTTCTCTAGTTAAGAAGATGATATGTGAGTAGTTAGAATCTAGTGTGTTAAGTGTAAATGTGTGGGTAAGCACAGGATATTATGGACATTTTTAAGAAACCAGTCTAATATAATTCTTGAAATTTGCATACCAAGTCTTCTATCCTGAGTTCTCCAGAGAAATAAAGAACCAATTATAGATATATTACAACAGTTACTATATTGGTATAATGCCTTATAGTAAATTACACACATATATGTGGCTCACATGATTATAGGGGCTGAGAAATCTAAGATCTGTAGTTGGCAAGCTGGAAATCAGGAGTGCAGATGGTATAGGTCCAGTCCGAGCCCAAAGGCTATAGAATCTGGAGAGCTGATGGTATAAATTCAAGTCCAAGTCTGAGTCCAAATCTGAAGGCAAGAGAAGACCGATGTCCCAGCTTGAATACAGTCAGGCAGGGAGAAATAAACCTTTCTTACTCAGCCTTTATTCTATTTAGGCTTTCAACAGATCGAATGAAGTCCATCCACATTGGGGAGGGCAATCAGCTTTACACAGTCTACTGATTAAAATATTAATCTCATCTATAAATCTCCTCACAGATCCACCTAGAAATAATATTTAACCAAATATCTGGGAAGTCAAATTGACACATAAAATTAACCATCACATATCCTATTCAGTAGTAGAGGACTTCCATTTTTTTGCCTCTAGAGGTCTGTAAGTCTTTGACAGTCTCTTATTTTTGGAATGAAGGAATAAAGCAATTGAGACATTTTTAGATCTGTTGCCTTCTCTTCTACCTCTTGACTTCTGTGTTTCAAAAAGAATCTCAGAAGGCTTATACTAAATTGATTTCCTTGTTTCATTTTCCTGACAACAGTTTTCTGGGGCTGAGGCCCCAAGTTATTTTCAGAGTAAAATTCCTTTTTTTTTTACAATATTTCTTTTTCATTTATAGTTTTATATATTCATATTTTAAGTTAATTCATAATCATGAATTTTAAATTTGTGTCTTCTTTTA
Organism: Propithecus coquereli; assembly: GCF_000956105.1. Lineage (NCBI taxonomy): Eukaryota > Metazoa > Chordata > Mammalia > Primates > Indriidae > Propithecus > Propithecus coquereli. The sequence goes on from NW_012155840.1 coordinate 4,506,026, forward strand.
CAGATTTGCAAGGTAAGGAAAAAGTGGGAGCAAATTTTTCCTTGTTTTTATCATTTAGTAGGAAAGGATTTTTTTTTTTTAAAGGAGCAAGATAGTTGAATGAAAATGGTACTATAATCAAGAACATTTAGCAAAAGAAGTAGGTAAATAAACCCTATATAGTAAAGCAAGTCCAAGGAAAGTGATTGAGCCCAGAGTACTTTTTAATTGACTTTCTTCTAATAAGAATAACTGTCATAGTTAGTGAAAAAAGAAGACCTCATTCTATATTCCCTTTTATTATTCTATAATATTTATATTATTGCTATTACTAAAGTACATGTGAGTATAAAGTAATGTAGTAATTAATACTTTGTATTAGTTTCCTAGGGCCACTATAACAAAGTGCCACAAACTAGGTGGCTTAGAAAAACAGAAACTTACTGTCTCAAAGTTGTGGAGGCTGGAAAAGTCCAAAATCAAGATGTCAGCAGAGTTGGCTCCTTCCGAGGGCTATGAGGGAGAATCTGTTCCATTCCTCTCTTAGCTTCTGGTAGCCTCTGGTATTGGTTGGCCTGTAGATAGCATTATCCCTGTGTCTTCACATTGTCTTCCCTCTATGCATGTCTTTCTCTCCCTGTGTCTAAATTTCCCCTTTTTATAAGGGTATCAGTCATATTGGATTAGAGCCCACCCTAATCTGAATTTTGACTTGATTATCTATATGAAGTCCCTGTCTTCAAATAAGACCACATTCGGAGGTACTGGGGGTTAGGACTCCAACATACTTTTGGATGGAAGGGATACAATTCAACCCATTAAGGTTGTCTTATAGTTTTTAAGATATATTTGTTGATTTTGGTGCTCCTTTTGTAGACTATTACTTGTTAATACATGTTGAATTTTTTGTCATGGTCTTTGGTGTTATATGGAACACAGCTCTGAGAGAAGTTAATGGGAGCATGACAGACAAAAATGTTCAATGTTCAAATAATTATTATAAACAGTACATTAAAAGCTTTCTTTTTTGTGAACCTTTAGCGTATTAATGTGCTTTGTGAATCAATAGAAAGGTATAGACATATCTTTTCCCGGATTTGTTTGGTTATATTATATTTGCTAATATTTCTTAAAAGACTGTGGTTGTTCCATGAAAGATACTGTGAACTAGTTTAGCTAAACTACAGACTAAAGACATGCTCCATGGCACAGTAGGTAGCTTTAGGGTCCCAATTTGATTACCAAGGTGGATTGAAGGATAGGAGGGACAAATAAGTTTCACCAGTCATAGCTCATGAAATACAGGCATATATACTTTGATACATTAAAATGATGCTTTTTATTATATCAGCAGTAAATTATGCATATTAATTGATTCTTATACTAGTTATGAATTTTGTATAAAATATTAACACATTATCTTGTTCGGCTTACTTGTGTAGCTAGTTGTACGTATTTTCAAGATAGATGACTGATGTAATAAATAAACCAATAGTAATAGAAATGGAAGCTGTTTTTATAAAAATCCCACCCATGTTCCTGACTTTGTGAATATAGCGCTCTAACAACCATAATTTGCCTAACAACCACTACATCTGAGCTTTGTGAAATCTTTATTATTCTTGAGATCACTAATGCAGTGAGTCCCTGCTTTACTGCCTTTCATGCATTTGGCAACTTGATTCTATTAGCACTTTTCAAAGTCCTTTAATAACATCAATATGTCCTCTGAATGCACTTTACATGTCTTATTTTTCAATATTCTGGTATACATGAATTTAATATATTCTGCTGAAATTAAATATGCATAGCAGAATCCTTGGTGTTTTATTTTATAAAAGTTTTTTGACTTTTCTTTTTCTTCTCTAAAACCTTTCTCTTATTCCCTGAAGATCAAGCCACTGCTTTGTGAACAGTATTTGTGCTTTTAGTTCACTTTATTCTTGCCAAGGAACCTTTGGCCAAACCAGAAAATTAGATCAAAAATCATTTCTGTTCTTATGAATGCAAAAATAGAATTAATTGCAGATATCTTTGAGGCAAGTCAGTTGATAAAATTTTTTCTATTTTCTATTAATATTTCTTAATGTTTCAGTCTTTCAGACTTGTTTCTACCCAGAAGTTAGAGTGTCTAGTTTAGCTAGTTTAATTGCAAAATCTATAGAAGGTACTCAGTTAAATGTTTTATTGAATGATCTAATGAATGAATCTCAGTAGCTGCCCATGGAATATTTTTGTGTGTATCTTAGGAAAATGTAGTAATTAGTGATATAAAATGTATTTTTCAGACCTTACTTTTGATTTTGTTATAAAATCTTTCTTGGCAATATTTCCCAAATAAAGTACTATGATTTTGACTTTGACTTTTTTGTTTTTTGACAGAGGGTCTTGCTCTGCTGCCTGGGCAAGAGTACAATTGCATGGTCATAGCTCACTGTAACCTCAAACTTTTGGGCTCAAGTGATGCTCCTGCCTCAGCCTCTCAAGTAACTGAGGCTACAGGCATGTGACACCATGCCTGGCTAATTTTTCTATTTTTTTGTACATATGTTGCTCAGGCTGGTCTCTAACTTCTGACCTCAAACAAACCTCCAGCCTCGGCCTCCCACAGTGCTAGTATTATAGGCACGAGCCACCATGCCTGACCTAACTTTGACTACTATATGTCAAATGAGACTTAAAGGATCATATTCCAAACTAAAGTTAAGCTATATTTCTTAGAAGATTATTTTATTATTTTTAAAATGTATTTTGGTTAATATATTCAGTTTTTATAGATGATTTCTCCTGATGTGTTTAGCAGCATTAAAATAGGGAAAATGTTTTTCTTTGAGCTATATCTATCTTACATTTACATTTTATAAAATTTATTATGTATTTCTGAAGTAGGACAAATAATGGTCTCTAGGACTAATTTAATGCATGAATTATACTTGATATCAGCATCCTGAAAGCATGAATCTATGGATGAAACTGAATTTTAAAACAATTATTATTATAAATCATGTCTATCAAATTGATGTACAAATAATCACTAGTTGAGTTTCATTTTTTAATAGTTTAGATTTTAATATTAATAACTTTATAAGATTGTGTAAGCACTCTAGTGTTAGCATAAATTAGGAAGCCAGTAAAATTAAAGCAGAAAATTCATCTACGAAACCATTTTTCTATAATCACTGCTTAATGGAAATAGCCACTTATTTAAATTACTATAGGAAAACCAAAAGTATTTGCTAATGTTGAACGTTTTACACTAAAGCTTTAGGAATCACAATTGGCAGCATTTAGTGCTTTGATTAATTAATATGCCTAGTATAGATCCTCGCACATCGTGAGTGATATACAGGACTCAGGAGATTTTTATTGAGTCTTAATCTTTGGTTTAATTGTGTAATATAGTTAGTTGCTATTTGAGAATTAGGGAAAGAATTGGATATAAATTTAATGATTAGTGGTAGCTGAGGCAGTACCAAAAAATGCTAAATATAGTGAAAATACTAACAAGATTCTCAATTGCTTCCATTAATTCAACCGAGGATCATTGTGAAAAGTAATCAAGAAAATTTGTATGTCCCACTCTATTAATTTTCACTTTTGGGTCAATCTTTTAGGTTCCATTTACTAAGAATTTCTGATGACTCAGAACTTTAATGATCCCCCAAACAAACACTTGGTTTATATGTAATACTTTTTTTTTTGAGACAGGGTTCCACTCTGTTGCCGGGGCTAGAGTGTAGTAGTGTGATAGCTCACTGTAACCTCAAACTCCTGGGCTGGAGTGATTCTCCCACCTTAGCCTCCTGAGTAGCTGAGACTACAGGCACGTGCCACCACACCCAGCCAATTTTTCTATTTTCTTTAGAGACAGGGTCTTACTATGTTGCTCAGGCTGGCCTTGAACTCCTGGCCTCAAGCAATCCTCCCGCCTTGGCCTCACAAGTGCTAAGATTAAAGGCATGAGCCACTGTGCTGGTCTATATTTTATACTTTTTAAGAAATTCATTGTAAAATAAAAGTTTAGGGGAAGAACTTTGATTCAATGAAGAATAATTACAGAAAGCTATTTTGGAAGTCTTTAACATAAAATCTTCATTTAAGTTTAACTATAAATTTATTTTGAAATTGTTTTGACATGAATCTTTTCCAATATGGTCTATAAATTTCTTATAATTAAATTATTAATAAATTTCTAATATATCCTGTTGAAATTCCTAATAAATTTTTTAGTTTTAAGGAATTCCAATAAACATAATTAACATGTTTATTTATCAGAAGATACCAACATTATTAATTATTATCTTAATTATTAAGATGTTATTATCTATGTGGCTAATTTATTTGTTTCACCTTCTTAAGACTAGAAAATGTATTGTCAAAGATGTGAAGTGATACTTGGATTGTTTGCCAAACTTAGTATGAAAAATTCAAGTTCCAAGTTAAATAATTCTTTCTGTCTTAGAAGGAGAGATATAAATAGCTTCTATTTTGAAGATGGAGAAACTGAGATGTACCAAATTTACATAGCTGTATCAAAGTAAAATGTAGTAACTTTCAACCACCACATTTGAACTCTTATCAGCACCTAACATGTAATAGGCTATTCCTGTATGGTTTTTAAATTGAAATGAACAAAATTGAACTCAGTTTCCTGAATATTTGACTTTTACTTCATGTATTAATTTATGCCACTTTTGAGCAAGTTTGCATTAACTGTGAATTATATATCTTCTAAAACTCTATAGTATAACTTTTATTTTGAATGCCCCATCAGCTGACGCCATTCTCATGGTTTTTTTGTTGTTTTTTTTAATTTCAGAATATTACGGGAGTACAGACGTTTTAGTTATATAAATTGCTTTTGTACCATTTGAGTCAAAGTTATAAATGTGCCCGTCCCCCAGATAGTGTGCATTGTACTCGTTAGATGTTAATTTATCCATCCCCTCCTCCACCCTCCCATCTGCTTGATTTCCAATAAATGTTATTTCCATATGTGCACATAAATGTTGATCGATTAGTTCCAATTTAATGGTGAGTACATGTGTTGTTTGTTTTTCCATTCTTGTGATGCTTCACTTAGAAGAATGGGCTCCAGTTCTATCCAGGTTAATACAAGAAGTATTAGTTCACCATTTTTTAAATGGCTGAGTAGTACTCCATGGTATACATATACCATATTTTATTAATCCACTCATGTGTTGATGGGCACTTGGGTTGTTCCTACATCTTTGCGATTGTGAATTGTGCTGCTATAAACATTCGAGTTCAGGTGTCTTTTTTATAGAATGTCTTTTTTCCCTTTGGGTAAATACCCAATAGTGGGATTCCCTGATCAAATGGTAGTTCTACTTTTAGTTCTTTGAGGTATCTCCATACTGCTTTCCATAGAGGTTGTACTACTTTGCCAGTCCCACCAGCAGTTTATGCGTGTTCCTATCTCTCCGCATCCACACCAATATTTGTTGTTTTGGGACTTTTTGATAAAAGCCATTCTCAGTGGATTTAAGTGATATCTCATTGTGGTTTTGATTTGCATTTCCCTGATAATTAGAGATGTTGAACATTTTTTCATATGTTTGTTGGCCATTAGTCTACCTTCTTTTGAAAACTTCTGTTCATATCTTTTGCCCACTTTTTAAAGGGGTTGTTTGATTTTTTCCTTGCTGATTTGCTTGAGTTCTTTATTAATTCTAGTTATTAGACCTTTATTAGGTGTATAGCATGCAAATATATTCTCCCATTCTGTCAGTTGCCTGTTCACTCTAATGATTTTTCCTTGGCTATGCAGAAACTTTTGCTTTTTCATCAAGCACTTCTATTTCCCTATGGCGTAAGGAACACTTCTTGGTACACACAAGACTCAAATACTTGCTAATAACTACTTAAGAGAATTATCCTACTAGAAATGTATTAAAAGTAGAATGACAAAATATCCATACTGCTGAGAGACAATAGAATTACAGTAAAATAATGCAAACTCTATAAAGTATTATCTTACTGTTTAGATGAGAGGTAAATGATCAAGAACACAGTGAATTTGGCATGTAAAGGCATCACTGTTAATACCTGGGAAATGGAGACTGAAAGAAGTTAATTTTTGTTTTCCTTTTTTAGTTCTTTATGGTTCAACCCTAAAAGGATAAACTGTGCTACTTCTCACATAGGTCCAGCTTCATTTTCTTCCTCCTGTATAATCTTTGTGCTCTGTTACATATTAGTTTTTGAATTCATGGGCTGAAGAATTGGTCTTACTGTGATTAATGTCCTTATTCTAGTCATATTTGCACTTTAACAAAATAATCATGCTTTACATATAGATAAATCCTTGTGCTGAAAAAGAGAATTAAAATCTGTAATACAGGCTTATGAACATTTATGTGTATATTAACAACAGGGAAAAGAATGAAAATAACTTGATGGCAAAATTTTGAAATTATGTAAGCAGCTTAAAAAATGCTGTGTGTGGGTTGAATTTCTCAAGCAAACCTATTCTATGACTTGAGAAATTCAATTTTCTTCTGCTTAAATAAGTATTACAAATTTACTCATGTTTACACATTTTTTTTAAATTTCATATTTAGATAGGTTACCTTTTATTTCAAACATTAAGCTAATACTTTCTTCAAACTTATATACTTGCTTTTTTGTGTTCTACAGAGCCAAGAAAATGATGAGCTAAGAGATGCCCATGAAAAACGCAAGGAAAGGCTACAGATGTTACAGACCAACTATAGAGCAGTAAAAGAGCAATTAAAACAGTGGGAAGAAGGCCGTGGCATGTGAGTTACATAGCTCATAAAGGCATTTCCCTAAATATTAAATGGAATGGAGTAGCGTTATATAGGTGTTTTAATGGCTTTTGTTTGGTTTTAAAGAAATTATTTGGTAGTCAAATCTTTATTGTGAATTTTTAAATGGAGAATATAACAAATGAAAACAGAATATAACTATAGATTTGCCTGTCATTTGTAGATATCAAATGGAGGTGATTATGAATTATTATATACATTTTTAATATTAATAGAATAGCTTAATAAAAGTATATAATTTAAAGCAAATATAGTTAATAGCCATGTGGTTGGAAAACTGCTTTTAAATAAATAAAATAGTGGTGTTAAAATGTTTATAACCCAGAAAGTATTTAAGTTTTAATGGAAAGACAGGAGAAATATGAAATTCACATATATAGTTAACTATCTTAAAACTATTCCAACCTAGTATGCAATTTGAAGATCTTTACTATCCATCAGTTTGTTCTCCAGCTTATCTGAATGAATTGGCAGTCTCAATTCAATTGCTCTGAACAGGTGTTCAGATCTTGGTTAGTTGTAAGTGGCTCCCCTGTTAACAGTATCAACAGAGGGCAAAGGACTGAATGAGTACAGAAAATCTACTACCCTCTCATCTTTTGAGATGGATCCTTTAGGGCAATGTTGATGATACACATTGGTCTGTTCTGTAGAGAAATACTGTTTCTAAATTGGCCAGTACAGCACTTTTACAAAGTGAGAATGAAGAGTTTGTTTTATGTACAGAAAATGAAAAGGTGAAGGGCATTTGGCGTCATTTATAGATAATTGTCACATCTGATTTTTTCTTTTAATGAATGGAGGTGTTTCATATTGCTTGTCAGTAAAGCAGTGATAAAGCAATTTGTTCTAGATTTAGCCTTTGCTCACCTAACTTTTTAGTAATCACTAGAAGATTGAAATGTACTTTCTGACATATGCACTGGTAATAGCTTTTTTAAAGATAGGGCATCTATACCACATTCAGATTGATAGGCAGCAAATTCTGGATGAGTTGGTTGCGTATAGTCTTTTTTGGAGACTGTTAAAATTCTGAAGTGTATGTTTTATTACTATTAAAATGAATGAAAGACCTAAGAATATCATGTATCTGCTTAAAAGTTTACTTTCCATAGGTGCAGTTTAGCTTTAGGAAATTATGATAGGAGATTTTAATTTCTACATGCTTAGGTTTTAGGAAATTCATCCAATAAACAGCTTGAATTAGAAATTTGGTTAATAGATATTTTTAAATTTTATGGAGTATATAAATTAATTATATTGCATTTTGAAGATGTTAAAGAAAAAAGCAACTTTATTTTAAAAATAGGACTGAAATCAGAAAAATAAAGAGAGCAGATCCCCCACAACTTAGACAAGAAGATTCTGATGCTGTATGGAATGAACTGGCATATTTCAGAAGGGAAAACCAGGAGCTAATGATTCAAAAGTGAGTTTCTTTCTTTTTTAACAATACAGACTTAGATAAACATTTGAGAGGATGATTTTGTGGCTTAAAGCACATTAGAGAAATATTTTATAAAATTTGAAAATGAAATAATCTGATTCTTGCCAATGAAAGTAAAGAAAAAAAGACTAGCTTTTAAAAATATACATGTATCTATCTCATGCAATAACAAGTTGCACATTTGCTAGCTCTAACAGAAACTGTATAATAATATGATCTAGGGATTGTGTTAATTAATGTGGCTCTCATCTGTTGGAGGTGTCGCTCTTCATTAGCCTGTATTTTAGACACTGCCGTGCTTCATTTTTGGAATGAGGTGGAGAGGGGATAACCTAGCCAGCCATCCTTGTTTGATCTCCTAGATACATACGCAATGCAGAATGCCTGAGCTCTCTTGGTTCCCTGCCCTGTCCTGCTAATCCCAGCTGAGCTCATTATGGTGTAGCCTTGCTGCTACTCTTGGAGCCAGAGCTGTCCAAGCTAATTACTGGTAGCAGCAGAACTGCCTGTTAAGGGTCTGGTGTGGATCTGCTAACATGGTCCTTGGTAGTGACCTGCAAAAGACACGAGGGAATTGCTTTCTTTCTTGCTGTGCACTGCCTGTCCTTTGGGCTTAATGCTGATTTTTCCACACAGGTCTTTTAGCTGCCCTAAGTATAAAACTTGATGAAGGATACTTCATATTTTAGAAAACATACAGTTTGCTTGCTTGATCTTATAATTCGCAGGCTATTATATTCATCCTGGCAAAGAAAGAACACTTCTTTTTTTTTTTTTTTGAGACAAAAAGGAGTTAGACTAATATAATTAGCCTCTTCTGCTACTTAACTATTTCTTCATTTAGAGTTAATTTCTTGACATTTGGACTATACAGTTTTTTCAAAAGCCCGTATGTCTTTTAGATTGCTAGAATTTACCATCATATGACATATTGTAATTAAATGTTACTGAATTTTCTTAGCTATAAATCAGAAGTTGTTTTATATACTACATGATAACATGTATAACTTTTGATTACAACCTTTCCCATGTAATGATGAACTTTTGAGGAAATGACCACATCAAGTTTAAATGTATGCTCCCGTTTACCTCTCGAAGTGCAGCGTATTCTACTACTGCTACATATTTGATCCTGATAATGAAGTCTCTTATTTAAAAAATTATCTTATAGACTACATAGATTTATCCCAGAAGCATTTCCTGATAATCTTTGTAGCTTTTTTATAATACACAAGCCATACAGTTTACTCATATACACTGTATAATTCAATGGCCTTTAGTATATTCAAAGAGTTATACCATCCATTATCACAATCAATTTTAGGACATATTCATCACCACCACCTCCAAAACCTACACAACTTAGCTGTCATTCCCCAACCCTCCCATGCACCCTCCTCTACCCTAGGAAACTACTAATCTACTTTCTGTGTCTATAGGTTTGCCTATTCTGCACACCTCATGTAAATGGGATATTATACAATCCTTTGTAACTAGCTTTTTGCATTTAGCATAATGTTTTCAAGGTTCATCCATGTTGTAGCATGTATCAGTGCTTTATCTGAGAATCTTTAATGAGTTTTCTGTCTCCAAAAAAAAAAAGTTAATTTTGGATGAAGTGAATTACAGAGACCTAATCTAACTAGTTGCAAGATTTAATCTATTCAAGAAAATTCAGGCAGAGGTTACATGTAAGTGGTACATTTGAGGTTTATTTTATTCATTAATGAAACAGCACTAAAGAAAAAGTAATAAGACCTTTTTAAGAAAGTTAAAGAACTTTCAGAATTATGATATGTTCACTCAGTAGTGTTTGTATTTTAAAAATAACCCTTTTGAATTGAATGATAAGAGTCATTATCAAAGTATGGAATTTTTCCTAAAATCTGTTTATGTTCATTAAAATGATAGCCAATTGTAAAATAATTTTTCAGATCAGTCTTAACTTCGTAAAAGATAATGAATTTTTTTAAAGAATCGAATAAACTTTAAATCATGTAAAGATTTTGGGGGGGAGGGTTGAGTTATTTTGTGAAACATTTATTCAGTTTACAAACATGTTTGAGTTACTGCTTCCTGACATGCACTTTGCTAGGTGAATGAAATGAGAACACCAGACAAACCTTCTATTCTCAAGGAGCTTACTTGGAAACGTGTTTAGTATTAAATGTTCTTAATGGAATGTGTTGTTAAAAATAAAACTAATTTCAAAAAGTATCATGATGAAATGATAAGACTTATAAAACATCATTGTTTTATTCATTAAAGTTTGTTTACTGATGAAGACAGAATTTTTTAAAGAAATGTTTGTTTAGTACATTAACCTTTTTAGTGTGTGGCTTTACGAGTTATAACGCATGTGTAGATTCAAGTATCTGCCACCACAATCAAGATACAAAATAGTTCCATCATCTGAAAAATTTCCTTGTTCTGCCCCATTGTAGTCAAATCCTTCCACTACTCCTAATACCTAGCAACCACTGATTCATTCTCCCTCTCTAGAGCTTGACCTTTTTCAGAATGTCATACACATAGAATCATATAGGCTGTAACTATTTTTGTTGTTTTTGGCAAAATATCAAAATGTGTGAGACGCTGTAACTTTTTGAGACTGGCTTCTTTTACTCAGCATAATGCCTCTGAGATTCATTCAAGTTGGTTCATCCACTTTGTTCCTTTTTATTGCTAAATGATATTCCATTATATGGATATACCAGTTTATCCATCTGCTGAAGAACATTTGGGTCTTTTCTAGTTTTTTGGAGTTAAAAATGGAGCCTGCCTATACACAGGTTTTTTCATTTGAACATAACTTTTTGAACACCCACGAGTTGCTTTGCTGGGTCATATGGTCGGTGTATGTGTAACTCTATAAGAAACTGCCATACTGTTTTCCAGAGTAGCTATACCATTTCATTCCCACCAATAATTCATCAGAGTCCAGTTGCCCTATGTCCTTGTGAGCACTTGGTGTTGTCAGTATTATTTTAAAATGGTACCAGTAGATATCCCATTGTGATTTTAATTTATATTTTCCTAATGGTTAATGGTTAATGGATTGTCTTTTCATGTGCTTATTTGCCATCTTTATATCATCTTTGATGAGTATCTGTTGAAATATTTCGCCCATTTAAAAATTGGTTGGTTATTAAATTAAACAAATTTTTCTTATTTTTGAGCTTTAAGGGTTCTTTATATATTCTATATACAAATCGTTAATGTGATTTGCAAATATTTTCTCCCATTCTGTAGATTGCCTTTTCATTCTCTTAACGTGTATCTTTTGCATGGCAAAAGTTTTTAATCTGATGAAATCTAGTTTATCCTTTTTTTTCTTTTATGGATCATGGCTTTGAGAGTTATTTCCCTGATGTAGGTCACAAGGATTTTATCTCATGTTTTCTTCTGAAGAAGATTTACATGTTGTATTTAGCTCTATGATCCATTTTGAGCTTTTTATATCAAGTGTACATTATAAGTTAAAGTTCATTTTTTTGCAAATATGTGTCCAGTTGTATCAATATCACTTTTGATAGGCTATCTTTTCTAAAATGAATTGCCTTTGTAACTGTCAAATATCAATTGATTATATTTCTGTAGGTCTATTTTAGGACTCTGTTTTATTCCATTAATCTGTATTATAAGATTTCATGAGAACCACCTGGTTTTGATTACTATAGCTTTCTAACAGATGTTAAACTCAGTAAGAGTGACCAACTTTATTATTCTTTTTCAAAATTGGTTAAGACTTTTTAGTCCCTTTGTCTTTCCATATAAGTTTTAGCTACAAAAATAAGTTAAAAAAAGAAAAAAGGATTGGAATTGTGCTAAATCTATAGATCAGTTTGGAAAGAATTAACATACTAACCGTGTTGAGTCTACCATTCCATGAATGCAGTGTGTTTCTTAATTTATTGAGATTTTCTTTTTTTCTTTTTAATAGTGTTTTGTAATTGTAGCTTACAGGGTCTGCATGTCAATACCTTTGTTAGATTTGTACCAAAGTGCGTAATTTTTTGGAACTATTTTAAATGGTATTGTAATGTTTATTTTGGTTTCTAATTGTACATTGCTAGTGTATTTCCATATACTAAGTTATTTTTTCACATGCTGACATTTTATCTTGCATTATTGGTATGTTACAGCTAAGTCTGCCATGTTATTATTTAATTTTTCTTTGTTTCCTCTGTTTCCCTTTTGTGAGTTACTTGAGCATTTTTTAGAATTCCATTTTTATTTATCTACGGGGTTTTTGAGTATATCTCTTTAAATAGTTTTTATAGTGTTCGCTCTAGGTATTATATTATACATACATAACTTATTACCATCTAATGGAATCAACATTTTACCACTTTAAGTGGAATGTAGAAACCCTACCTCCATTTACATGCCTTTATTCTCCCCCCTTTATAATTATCTCAAATATATTCTCTAGTTACATTGAGAAGCTCATCACAGGATGTAATAATTTTTGCTTCAACTGTCAAATATAACTTTTAAACTATAAAACATGGATATTCTATCATACTTAGCCATAGATTATCTTTACAGATAAATGTAATGGAGGTATTTTTATCCCTTCTTCTGTTATTTCTTCATTTCTAATCTTCCAAGTTTCTTCTTTTATCATTTTCTTTCAGTTTGAAGAACTTCCTTTAGAATTCTTTAGGGTAGGTTGTCTGGCAACAAATTCCCTGTTTGTTCTCATTTAAAATGTCTTGATTTTACCTTCATTACTGAAAGATATTTTCCCTGGACATAGAATTCTAGATTAGCAATTCTTTTCTTCATCACTTGAAAAATGTGCCACTTCCTTCTGGTCTCCAGATGAAAAATACACTGCTTGAATCTTTGTTCTGCTATAGGTAACACATCGTTTTCCCTACCTGCTTTCAATCATTTTTCCTTTTTCTTTACCTTTCAGAAGTTTGATTATAACATGTCTCAGCATGGATTTATTTGAGTTTATCCTATTTAGGATTTGATCAGCCTCTTGAATCTTTTGGTTTGTGCCTTTTGAAAAATTTGGGAAGTTTTGGTCATTATTTCTTTAAATACTTTATTGAGCCCCACATTCCTCTTCTTCTCCTTTTTGGACTCTAATGACATGAATGTTTTATCTTTTCTTATTGTCCTACAAGTCCCTGAGGCTCTGTTCAATTTATTTTTCAACCTATTTTCTCTGTTATGCAGATTGGATAATTTCTATTGTCCTCAAATTTACTGATTCCCCTCTCTCATCTGCTATTGAGCTCATAGAGTTAGTTTTTAATTTTAGTGATTACAATTTTTAGTTCTAAAATTGCCCTTTGATTCTTCTTTATGTAGCCTACATATTTGCTTAGAGTTTCTATTTGATTTGTTTTAAGAGTGTCCACAATTGTTTTTTGGAGCATTTTAATCACAGCTGCTTTAAAGTCCTTGTCAAGAAATTCTGAGATATGCATTATATCTTGGTGGTGGCATCCCTTGGTTATAATTTCTTCTTCATGTTAAGATTTTCCTGGTTCTTGGTATGATGATTGATTTTTTCATTGTCTCTTTGACATTTGGAGTACAGATGCTCCCTGACTTGCAGTGGGGTTATGTTCGGGTAACCCCATCATAAATTGAAAATGCATTTAATACATGTAACCTACCAAACATCATAGCTTAGCCTAGCCTACCTTAAATGTGCTAAGGACACTTACATTAGTGTATACACTAATTGGGCAAAATCACCTAACAAAAAGCCTATATTATAATAAAATGTTGAGTATCTTATGTACATACATTGCTAGCCCAGGAAAAGATCAAAGTCCAAAATTTGAATATGTCAAAATTGCGACAATTTTGTACCATTCAAAAGTTGAAAAATTGTAAGTAGAACCATCGTTAAGTTGAGGACTGTCGGTGTTATGTTTTGAGTCTCTAGATCTTATTTAAACCTTTGATTTTAACAGGACTCAGATGACATCATATGTGAGGGAGAGGGTCACCTCATTACTGCGAGGAAGAGGTGGGAGTCTTACCTTTTTGTTTTTTAAAAAAAGAGACAGGGTTTCCCTTTGTTGCCCTGGCTGGCCTCAAACTCCTGGGCTCAAATGATTCTTTTGCCTCAAGCTTCCTGAGTAGCTGGCCCATACCACCATGCTTGGCTTTTCCCCCCTTACGTCTTAACTCGACCTCTGCAGATACTGCATTGAAGAGGTGTGAAGGGGTTACTGCTCGGTGTTGGTGAAAGACCAGGCTTCTCACTCTTCGTTGACAGAGTGTGGCTATATTCTGTTTTGTTTTGTTTTGATTTGTTTTGTTTTGTTTCCCCACCCCCATTGGTTTATGGCTGGAGTAGGGCAACCACAGTCAGCATGATTTTTGTCCTACTTATCCACCCTTTTGCTGATCCTTTGGCTAGAGAGCATGTTTCCCTGAAGCTTCTTTGTTTGTGTTCATTGGCATTTCTGGGTTGTGTGTTTCTCTAGTACCTAGTTTGAGATTTTTAGGAGGAATGAAGAAACTCCAAAAAACTCACCACTGTGAGTTATTCTTCTAGTATTGTTCCTGTACTCCTGAAGTCCCTGTTGTGTTCTTCTTCTCCCCACCCTTCAGAGTCTTATGTTTATTTTGTGCATTTTTTTCCCTGGGTTTTTTAACTTAATTAGCAGAGGAATAGACATAAATGCATCTATTCCTTCTTGGGGAACCAGAAGTTTGGCTTTTTTTTTACTATGGGCCAGGCATTCTTATTTTTGTGTCATACATTAACATCTAGTTTACTGCTCAGTCTTAACTATTTAAGGAATAAGATTTACCACCCATTTCTGCAGTAATAAGTATCTTTTATATTTAAGAGTAGAATCCATGAAAGAAGATGTACTACTAATATTGCTTTTAAACCAAATTTAAGCAGTTCTTCCAAATCTAATCTTAAACATTAACTTTTCAAGACCTTAATATAGCATTGTGTGGCAACTCTACATCAGCTTAAAAATATGATGCTACCACTGACCAAGATTATAGTGTTTCTACCATTGAGTATGCTCAGAAATATTAGTTGATGTAG
Organism: Propithecus coquereli; assembly: GCF_000956105.1. Classification (NCBI taxonomy): domain Eukaryota; kingdom Metazoa; phylum Chordata; class Mammalia; order Primates; family Indriidae; genus Propithecus; species Propithecus coquereli. The sequence continues at coordinate 4,521,306 of NW_012155840.1, forward strand.
TAGTAAAGGAATCTGAGGACTTGGAAATTTTGCATGGAATATAGTTCCTGTAATATTTCATTTAGATTTATGCAGTATATCTACTTATTATATCATAACCATATTTTAACAAAAAGACCAAGAACTTAGTAATCTATGAACTGATAAATTGGCTGCTTTCTTCAGTATTGATCTAACAAGCATTAATATATTCATTTATTTATTCATTCATTCAGTAGTAATTCAGAGCCTGGCAATAAACTAGGGGCTGAATATACAGTGGTGTATTGAAGATTAATAGTGTCAAACTCTAAGGTTTAGTGTAGTGGGTGACTGCCATATGCTAGTGAGGTGAAGCCGTCCTTTGGATGTTAGATAATAAGAGGCCAAGAAAGCTTTCAGAAATACCAGTGGGCTCTCTCAGCTTTCTCACTTAGTTGAAGTTGTTGCCTTACAGTTGATAAATTAGATTTAGGAACTAACAAAGTCCAATATTATGTTAACATTCTCCCAAATGAAAGCATTCGTATAAAAATATTTGTGTATATTATTTTTGAATAGTGATATAAAACTATAAAAGGAGGCTCAAGTGCAGCAGGAAATTAAGCTTTTCTAATCTAGCAAATTATACATTATACATTGTCAACCACAGCTGCATGTCCTTCCTAGGAATTCTAGGTATGCTGATTCACTATATGTTTTCTGTATCCTTGGCTAAATAAATCAGAAACTTACAGTGGTTTGGTAATTTTTGTCTTTTTATACTAATCTCTACCCTATAAAAAATGCTGCACTTTGCACTCTTCTAGACAAGGACAGGTAAATAAAGAGAAATAGTATGTTACCCTTTTTATCAGGTCCTCACAACTTAGCAGGGAGGACAGGCGAAAGTGTGATAAAAACAATAATAAGAGAATAGTAATGACATAAAGCAGGAAAACTCTATTCTGCTTGTGAGTGGGAAAAGAGCTGAAGCAAAGCTTAAAGATAAATGGTGGTGATTCTTTAGCTGAATATTATAAACTAAGAGCTAAATCATCATGTGGTGACTACAGTAGAATCCTATATGCTATGGCAATGAGTTTTGGCTTCCTTCAGTATATAAAGTGGAATGTGGATGTTATGTAATTACAATTATGTTACAGTAATGATGGTACAATGTAGAATGTGAAAAGGCTAGTAGCTATGATACTAGGTAAGGGATACCATGAAATCTATCGTGAGGGCCTGAATTAAAGCAGTAAGAGACATTAAAAACATATAACTATCTGTGTGTGATAATAAAATATACAAACTAAAATCAAACATCTACATTTTTTCTTTGCTTCTATTGATTCTCCCATCTTTTTTGGGAAGGTATAAATAAACTTTATATTTTGACATTATCGATTCTAGTGTTAGCGAAATACATTTGTTTCTTAATAGATCTTTTATCTTTACAACCCTAATTTAATTTCCCTTTCTCAGCAGTTTCACTGAACTCCCTCCAACCTATACTTATCTATTTATCTGTATGAAAAAATCTTGTACATAATTTAAACTAATTATAAAATATTTACCCAAATGTGTTATGATCACTGTGACATTCATCCTGATTCTGATTGTAGTAGCAATAAAGTAGAACATAAATAAGGAAAAAACCCCAGTAAATTGGTTGTTTATTATACCAGATCTGTTCTGATGTAATGATTTGTTCAAGTAAATAAAAGTGTAATACTTCTAATATTTATAAACCATAGAATAGAATAAATAGCAAATTTAAGAATATTTATGGGTAATAAAAAATAACAACTGTGAATTATCAATGTATCAGTCAGCTCTTATGGCTATAACAAAATGCCATAGACTAGGTGGCTTAAACAACAGACAGTTATTTCTCACAGTTTTGGAGGCTGGGAAGTGTAAGATCAAGGTGCTTATGCGTTAGGTTCCTGGCTTGCAGATGGCCACCTTCTCACTGTGTCATCACATTTTGGAGAGAAAGACACTAATCACATCATGAAGACTTTCTTCTAAACCTAATTACCTCTCAAAGACCCCATCTCCAAATGCTGTCACATTAGGGGTTAGAGTTTCAATGTATGAATTTTGGGGAGACTCAATTCAGTCCATAGCGGTCAACCATGTAGACTCTGATTTGTTAAGAATAGTTAAATCAAGGGCATTACATCTAGGTAAACCATTCAATAACCAGGAGTTAACCAAAGGATACTTCTCATATTGTTCAAATTCTCACCAGTATTAGAAAAAATTGTTGACACACACTTTAAAACACATTTTTTTCTTCAATTTTCTGGCACCATTCTCTTATGGTTTTGTCTCTGTATCTGTGGCCACTTCTTCACATTGTCCTTTGCCCAACTCTTTCCACTGAAATTAGCTGTTTACTGTTGTAGTATTTTTGGACTTTGTTACAGACATTCTCTGTACTTAATTTGTATAGTCTTCTACAACAGTTTTATCTACTTCTATGATTTCAGTCATTATCTCTTGCCAGTTAACTTTCATATTTTTAGCATAGACCCCTCTTTCTGAACTGCAACTAAGTATGTCCAAATGCCTACACAGCATCTCCCCTTGTATGTCTAACTCAGATTCAACATGTCTAAAACCAAATTCATGATCTTCTCCAAATTAATTCCTTATCTAGAACTCTAAAGCTCAAATGGCATTTTTGATTTATCAGTTTGCTCAAACTAGAAACCTAGGGTGTTATAATGGATTTATCATTTTCTGACCTCATTAAAATCCATACAACATCTTAAGATGCTACACAAATATTTCTAGAGTATGTTTATTTCTTTCCATCTTTACTAGTAATGCCCTTATACAAACCACCATCACTTCTTCCCTGGTCAACTATTAATAGAATAAACTTATAAATATCCACATCTGCTCTTATCCCTTCAAATAGACTTTTTTCCATCAGTGCTGCAGTGTGATCTTTTAAAATACAATTCTGAGCATGTTTCTTCTGTGTTTCAAAATCTTTTCTATCTTTCTTTTGCTTTTAAAATAAAAGCTGAATTCTTTATATTAATATAACACATTTGAATGTCAGGCCCCTATTTACCATTCCTGCTTTCACTGTTGTTTCACATCTAAAAATAAATATGAGAATGTAAAATATTTGCAAAGAATTACTAATGTTTTTTCTAATTAATGCTGAGTATCCTGGTTAGTGAGTCAGTGAAGCCAATGGTGCTGGAGGTCTAATGCTAGAGGTCAGGGAAAAAGGATTTATAATTCATAATCAAAAACTTCAATTTTGGCCGGGGATGGTGGCTCACACCTGTAATCCTAGCTCTCTGGGAGCCCGAGGCGGGCGGATTGTTTGAGCTCAGGAGTTGGAAACCAGCCTGAGCAAGAGCGAGACCCCGTCTCTACTAAAATTAGAAAGAAAATTAATTGGCCGATTAAAAATATATAGAAAAAATTAGCCGGGCATGGTGGCGCATGCCTGTAGTCCCAGCTACTCGGGCTGAGGCAGAAGGATCGCTTGAGCCCAGGAGTTTGAGGTTGCTGTGAGCTAGGCTGACGCCACGGTACTCTAGCCCGGGCAACACAGTGAGACTCTGTCTCAAAAAAAACAAAAAAACAAAAATACTTCAATTTTATTTTATGAAAGTGGAGAATTTTACCCTATCTATTGTAACTGGATATAGTCTTCTTTATTTCAGTGATATTTTGGTCATTTTTACTTAATGATAAAAAGTAAGTAATCTATAGATCAGTGGCATAACCCAGGTTAGAGTACTTTCTTCTTCTTTCTTGGGTTAAGTGTTAAATATATGTAGCCCATAGTTTGAAATAATATTTGATAAAGCTCAATAATAATGGCTTACAGAGCTAAAGTCAAAATATTATCTTAGAAAAGTTCAGCCATTTTTTTTTTCCTCTGCAAAGCAAGCCTCCTGGTCTTCTCAATCAAGAATATCGTTTTTTTGGTATGTAGAGATGAAGATTTTACATTCTAAGAAGGTGGAAATAAAATTCTTAGCAAAAAATGTCTGCCAATGAGGATATATTTTGGAAACAAATGTATTTTGCGGTTACCACTGACAATATGTGAATTACGTATTAGTTTTATTTTAAAGCATATAATTCAGTGACATTTAGTGCATTCACAATGTTGTGCAGCCATGACCTTTAATTTCAAAGCATTTTCATCACCCTCAGAGGAGACACCATATCCATCTCCCCATTTTCCCCTTCCCCTAGCTCCTGGCAACAGTAATCTGCTTTCTGTTGCTATGGATTTACCTATTCTGAATATTTCATATAGATAAAATCATACAATATGTGACTTGTGCCTGACTTCTTTCACTTAGCATGATGTTTTCAAGATTCATTTACATTGTAGCATGTATCAGTAACTTCATTACTGTTTATGGCTGAATAATTTTCCATTGTATATATATAACCACAATTGTTTATCCATTCTTCAGTTGGTGGACATTATACCTTTTAGCTATTCTGAATAGTGCCACTATGAACGTTTGCATACAAATACTTGTTTGAATACCTGTTTTCGATTCTTTTGGATATATACCTGTGAGTAGAATTTGCAGGGCATATGGCAATTCTGTGTTTAATTTTTTAAGGAACTGCCAAACTGTTTTCACAGCAGCTATACCATTTTATATTCCTAGCAGTCAGTGAGCGTTCTGATTTCCCCATATCCTCATCAACACTTGTTACTGTCTGTTTTTGTTTTTGTTTTTATTATGGCCAACCTAGTGGGTATGATGTGGCATCTCATCGTGGTTTTGATTTGCATTTTCTTAATGAATAATGACACTAAACATCTTTGCATGTGTTTCTTTGACCATTTCTTTATCTTCTTTGGAGAAATATCAGTTTGAGTCCTTTCCTCATTTTGAAAATTGGGTTTGTTTTTTTGTTGTTGACATGTAATATTTCTTTACATTTGGATACTAGATATTTGCAAAAAATTTTCTCCCGTTTTGTATATTATCTTTTTACTTTCTTGATAGTGTCCTTTGATGCACAAAAGTTTTAAATTTGATGAAGTCCAATTTATCTCTTTCCTTGTTGTTGTTGCTCATACTTTTGGTGTCATATCTAAGAATCCATCTCCAAATCCACAGTCACAAAGATTTACCCTTATATTTTCCTCTTGTTGTTTTATAGTTTTAACTCTTATATCTAAGTCTTTCATCCACTTTGAGTTAATTTTGTATATGTGATGTGAAGTAGGGGGTCCAGTTTCATTTTCTGCATGTGGAGATCCAGTTGTCCCACATATTATTTTTTAAAGTTTTGAAAAACAGGCTATATGATTATTGTATGTAAGAATTAATGAGATTAATTAGTAAGATGAGAACTTACATGTATCTGTGCTTAAGAAATCAGTCCAACAGGAAAGATCACAGTCTATTATGAGCCAAGAGCAAATCAGAATGTAAGTTCCAAGATATTAGTTTAATCAAAAGTTGTACAAGTTTTTTTTTTTTTTATCAGGGTCTATTAGAAAGAAAGGCAATGGATTTCAAGACTATGTGGCACAGACTTTGAATCTCATTTACTTTATGATTGAGAATCAGGGACAAGAAATTCATATACTAAGTTTGGAGCTCAGAGCAGGTAAACACCTATTAAGTATCAGTAGGTAAGAGTGGGAAGTTTCAGAACAAGATTAACCTGAAACCTATTCGTTACTAAGTTAGAGCCCTGTAGCCTATATTCCTTATATTCTTCTTTTCTGTCTCTAGTTTGCTTATGAGTATGAGGCAACATGAAGCCTACAGATGACTTTTGAGCAGCCCCTTATGATGCTGTTAAAGTATTGGGGCCTGGAAGCAAATAAACCATTATAGCTAAGTAAATAATACGTGTGAAAAATTCTTTTAAACTATGGAGTTTTATAATAGTAGTTACATAGTATTGAATCAGTGTGATCATTTGTGGTGCTTGTGCTTTCATTAATTACTGCAGTAAATATGCTCAGCACCAGAAGTAAAATACTGAGCATAATGCACATGGCTCTAGGCATCACATGGCTTCAGTTTATTGGAGAACACAAATAGTAATCAATACGTATGCAAATATGTAATTAAAAACTGTGATTAATATGAATATAAAGCTCTTCTATCCATTTCTATTTTTATGTTTTTCCTTTATTCTTTCCACTTTTTTCCCTCTTTTCTGCCCTTTCCATTGGTCTAAAATATAGAAATGACTTATTCATCTGTTTGCTGTATAATAGGCCTATATTGTAAGGTGAGCATGTGTGTGTGTGTATGTATATGTGTATTTAAATTGTAAACTGTACATGATATAAAATTTATAATTTTGACCATTTTTATTTTTTTATTTTTATTTTTTGAGGATAATAGCAAACAATATTTATTGTGTTTACCATGTGACATGGACTGATCTAAGCACTTTATTTTTTTATTTTTTTGATTCTTTTTTTTGACCATTTTTAGATGTACAGTTCAGTAGCATTTAAACATTTAAAACACACTGTTATACTGCCATCACCACCACCATCTTCAAAACCTTTTCATCGTCTTAAATTGAAACTCGATGCCCATTAAACAGTAACTCCCCATTCCCCACTTTCCCTAACCTCTCTTTCTGCTTTCTGTCTCTATCAATTTGCCTATTCTAGGTGCCTCATATAAGTGGAATCATACAATATTTGCCTTTTTGTGTCTGGATTATTTCATTTATCATAATGTCTTCAAGGTTATCCACATTATAATATGTGTTAGAATTTCCTTCCTTTGTAAGGCTGAATAATATTCCATTATATGTATAAACCACATTTTTTTTCTTTTATTTCAGCATATTATGGGGGTACAGATGTTTAGGTTACGTATGTTGCCCTTGGTCCCCCCGCCCCCAAGTCCGAGTTTCAAATATGTCCATCCTTCAGGTGGTGCGCATTGCACTCCTTGTGTATACAAATACCCGTCCCCTCCTCCCTGC
>NW_012155840.1:4528291-4537351 GCF_000956105.1 Propithecus coquereli
CCCTGCCCAACATCCAATAGATGTTATTCTTTTATGTGCATTTATGTGTTGGTTAGTTAATACCAATTTGATGGTGAGTACAAATGGATCAAAACCACATTTTTTTACTTCATCCATTGATAGATGTTTGGGTTATTTCCACCTTTTGCTACTATATTTTTGCTTTGTATTTTAATTTGTTTTTTCATGTACAGTCAACAGTATTGGTGGTTAAGAAAAAAATATTACTTTGTATCCATATTCAGACATTTCACTGGCATAAATGGTAAGTATACTTTGGAGTTTTCTTTTATAAATTTTTTTTTTTGAGACAGGGTCTTTCTTGGTTGCCTGGGCTAAAGTGTAGGGGCATCATCATAGCTCACTGCAGCCTCAAACTCCTGGGCTCAAGGGATCCTCCTGCCTCAGCCTCCCAAGTAGCTGGGACTGTGGGCATGCATCGCTCTGCCCGGCAAATTTTTTTTATCTTAGGTACAGATGAGGTCTCACTATGTTGCTCAGGCTGGTCTCGATCTCCTGGGCTCAAGCATGGGCTCAAGTAGTCCTCCCACTCAGCCTCCGAAGTGCTAGATTATTTCATAACTCTTGAGATAAACTTTTAGTGTTACTTCCTTAAGTTTTCAAACAATGAAGACCATATTTGTATGATTATTTATTTTTTGAGGCCACACATATAGTATTTTAAATTTATTTGCTGCTTTAATTTGTTTTCACACATTTGGGGCACTATATATATGGTGGTATTTTAAAAATTACTTAAAGGATTTTATTGGAAAATATTAAGTGTTGTAATCATTTGGATTTTTTTAAAAAAAGATTTCAAAGTTTCTTTCTGTAAGTGTGTTTTATCACATTAGCTCCGTCTCTTTTACAACATATTTTCTTTAAGGAAAATAATATTATCAACAATGATGTTGGGTTTGAACATCTAAACTGAATGCTAATGACTATATATAAATAACAAAATTTATTGTGAATGATACAAGAAACTGATACAAAGTGATTATTCCAAAAACTGCTTCAGGCTTTAGAATACCTTGTTTTCAGTGTGGATTACTTGCTTCTTAAGAAACTTTGTTCCTAAGAAATGAATAGTATCATATATCATCAAATGTAGGAATGTTGTAGGCAAAGTTATCTTCATTTGTAAAAAGACATTAAATTTGGCAATATATTTCTCAATATTTGCAAATCTGTCTAAGGAATATAGAAATCCTTGAGAGAAAAATTTTACTCTGAAATAGAATCTTAGGACTTTTTTTAAAATGAAGTGAAACAGGATACATGAATAAGGATAATTTATTGCAGCAATTTTGTAATAGTGAAGAATTAGAAGCAGTCTAAATCTGTTAGTAGCTGATATAAATACATTGTGATACATTGATACAATGCAATTTAACATGCATGAACTAGATTTATACTTATCAAGATGGAAATGCCTCAAAAGCAAAAGTTGAGTTAGATTTCAAAGAAGAAAGTCGAATAATAGTATATATACTATGGGAAATTTTGTAAACACATAAAATTTTTAAAAATCATAAAATGATGCTATATTTTTGTGGATATGTATGTGTATATACATATAGATATCCACAAAATATAGTTATATATAACTATATACACACATACACACACATATATATAGTATTAAAACATGGACCAGAAAGATACACACCAAATTTAAGAACTGATTAGTTCCAGAGAGGGAAGAAAGGTGGAATATTGTATGGGGCTATACTATTTACAGATCATTTTATCTTTTTTCTAAAAAATAAGAGTGATGAATTAAATAGAGGTAGTGTGTTTAAATCTAATTGGTTGTTACATTAATGGTGGCTATATTTTTATCCGCACATTTTTTAATGTTTGAACTATGCTTTCTATTTGTAAGTATGTACTCAAAGACTTAAAAATTTCACTTCTAGTTACAAACACTAAAGGGAATCTTATATATGAGCACATATACAAGGATGTTCACCACAGCATTGTTTATGAAAATTTGGAAACAACCAGAAGAGCAGATGATATAACTATATAGCTAAACATTCTAAGAACTTCAATTTTTAAAAACCCCACTTACATTAATAGAATATTTTACCTCACACCAAACCCAAAAGTCAATTCTGGATTGATTGCAGGTCTGAATGTGGAAGGTTAAGCAATAAAACTTTTAAAGGAAAACATAGAACACCTTCGTGACTTTGTACTAAGCAATGATTTTTAAACCAGATGTAGAAAGTGCTAATATAAACTAAAAATTCGTAAATTGGACTATGCTATAGTTTGAATATTTGACCCTCCAAGCCTCATGTTGCATTGTGATCCCCATTGTTATAGGTGGGGCTTAATGGAAGGAGTTTGGATCACTGGGCAGATCCCTCATGACTAGCTTGATGCCATTTTTCTTTTTTGCTCTGTAAACTGTTTGTAAAGGAGAGTTCCCTCCAGAGCTTGTTGTTAAAAAGAGCCTGGCACCTCCCCCTTCTCTTGCCTTGTGATCTATACATGCCTGCTCACCTTCACCTTCTGCTATAAGTGGGAGTTTCCTGAGGCCCTCACCAGAAGCAGATGCTGGCCCCATGCTTCCTGTACAGCCTACAGAATGTCGAGCTACACAAACCTCGTTTCTTTATAAAGTACCCAGCCTCAGGTATCCCCTTATAGCAACACAAACGGACTAAGACAGACTGTATTAAAACCAAGAACTTCTATTTATTGAAAGATACCATTAAATGAATTAAATGGCAACTTTCAAGCTGAGAAAAGATATTTGCAGTATACATGTTCAGCCAAGGACTAATATCCAGAATATATGAAGAATTCCTCTGAATAAATAAGAAAAGGACAGTCAACCTAGTAGAAAAATGAGCAAAACCTTGAACAGATATTTCACAAAAGAGGACATCCAAATGGCCAATAAATATATGAAAAGTCCTCAACTTGATTTGTCTCCTTTTTCTAGCTTTAATTGGAAGCTTACATCATTATAGATTTTTCTTCTTTTCTAATATATGTACTATATATAACACATAGATATTCATCTAAGCATTGCTTTTGCTGCACGTTACAAATTTTGAAATGTTTTTATTTTTTATTAAATTCAAAATATTTCCTAATTATTCTTGGATTCTTCTTCAAAAGAAGAAATATTTAGAAGTGTTAAAGAAAAAAAAAGACTCAGTGATACTTATTAACACACAGTAAGAAAAAATTCATTCAGGACTATCATGATCGATATAGGGACCACTACAATGGGATTTTGCAGCTGGGGAGAAGATTGGATTCGACTCCTAATACAGCGTGAGCAAATGGGAATTATGGCCAAGGAGCAGAGTAGGGGTTAGTGAATGGAAAATTACCAAGAGGAAACATCAGGGATAAGGAAGCTTCTGGCTAAACTGACCTAATAGGATTTTTGCTAAAGTCAGACCAGGGTGATCACCTGGGGGATGGTGGAGGATGAGGAACCCAAACTCACATCAAGGGTGATCAGATATTTGGAGTTGGGGGGTTCTTGCAAAACTGACTTAGCAGAATTCTTTGTTAAAACTGGATTTTACAAGGAGGTGCACAGATGGGCCTGCGATAATGTTCAGGAGCCTGACTAAAGTTCGGTCAAGCAGAGATTCTAGTTTAAATATTTTCAGGTTTTCAAAAACACATTGTTAGCACAGGTTTAGAGTATTCTTTACCAGAGGCTTGTTTATCTCTACTCATTATAATGACCCTTCTGGGTTCTCCATTGAATGCCATGGTGTTCAACAAAGATTCTCTCCTCTCTGGCTGGTCACAACTCAAATGTATCCCAATCCTGTATGAGCTCTGGAAATACTTCTGTTTATAGCTCCTGTTGTTCCTTGCCTTACCTTTTTGTGTTTCATAGTATGGATATGCAACAAAATATTTAGCCACAGGTTCAAAGGAATTCTTAAGCAGATTTCTGTAGCTCTTTTTCATTGTATCTTCCTCCTCTCTGAGTACTGGGCTTCACAAATTGCAGCTGTTTTAGACTTCTCTTTTGCTTCAGGTCAGCGATACTCTCATGTTCTTCCTGGGACCCCAGTCCCTGATCATGGTCTAGAAAGTGCCTCCAGGCAGAAATCTGTGCTACCATTAGGGGCCCTCTTCGTTTATTTGCTTTGTGTCAGGAGTCACAGTTCTGTGTTGCTTATTGTCCAGTGTCTGAATACAGTTGTTTCATATCATTTGTCCAATGAGAAATAGATTTTAAATGGGGGTCTTCATACCAGAGTATCAGAAACACCATAATCAGCGGGTAGTAAATCAGAATCAGTCTATAGCTAATGCTCATCCTGCTCTGCGGTGCCAGGGCTCTGACTCTGTCAGCCCCACCCCACAAAAACCCATTAAGATGTGGTTTGTTGGTGCTTAGTTTGAATCAAGAACAAGATAGTCCCTGATGTCTATAAATGTTTCTAATTAAAGGCCAAGCATGATGGCTCACACCTATAATCTCAGCACTTTGGGAGGACGAGGTAAAGGATTGCTCGAGGCCAGGAGTTCAAGACCAGCCTGGGTAACATAGCAAGACACTGTCTCTACAAAAATAAAAAATAAAAAAATCAGCCAGTCATGGTGGCATGTTCCTATAGTCCCACCTACTCAAGAGGCTGAGGCGTGAAGATTGCTGAAGCCCAGAAGTTCCAGGCTGCAGTGAGCTATGATCATGCCATTGCATTCCTGCCTGGGTGACAGAGCAAGACCTGATCTCTAAAAATATCTCTATATATTTCTTATTAAAAGTAGAGACTGTGTGGGTTCTTTATAAAAGGAACAAGCTGTAAGTATAAAATATCTTTCAAGAAGTAAGAAATAACATTTCTACTGACAGCAGCACTGTGTTCTGCTGGGCTAATGATCTAAGAGCCAAGGAAAACTAAATTGAGATAAGTCACGTCTGCCTTTGTGGAGCCATTCTGTTTCAGTATGTTCCATGTTCTTAGCTAAACAAATCAGGAACCTAACCCAAACTTAACTGCTGTGCAGTTGAATGTATCCATGTGCATGTGTATGTGTGCCTCCTATCAATCTATAATGGACCTGGGAAGCTGCCAATATATATCAAAGGGTCACAATTTTTGAAATCTTTATATATGTGTATTTATGATTATATGAACAAAAAATGTATACATCAAACTGGAAACATCAGCGTTTTCAAGAAGTAAACCGAGGGAAAGCAGAGACTACATATATTTTATTTTATATACCTTTTTATCATTTGAATTTATTATAATAATTTTATTTTTATAATGTCGAGTGTATTAAAAGATTAGATCTAATATATTTTTGTGGTAAATCATCTTTGATAATTATGTAATGACCATCTTTATCCTAATATTTTTGTTAGTGTATATTTTTTATGTTCCTTTTTAAAAATGATTTTCTTGCCTTTGATTTGATGTTACATTTTTTAAATTTCCTTTTTGACCTCCTCTGATTTGTAAATTTTATATTTTGTTCTCCATTCTTCAAATAATTATTCTTGATATTTAACATATATCATTTATTTGACAAGGTCTGAAGTTCATCAGTACCTCTACACTCCTACAACACCACAAGGACCTTAAAATTCTTTAACATTGATCTCTCCCTTTGTCTTATATCATTTTGTTGTTGAGAATTTTAATTCTACCTTATTTTAGCTCTATCTTCCTTTAGGTATTGTTACGATTGCTTTACATACTAAATGTTTATTTAGTTCTGTGTATACATTTGCCAATGCCTTTCATCATTATTGTCTATTTTATTTTATACCTTGCTTTTGACGGTTATTTTTTCCCCCCTAAAATGTATTCTTTAATAGTTCTTTCATCTAGGATCTACGAATGGTAAACTTTGGCGTGTGGAAAGATATTACTTACTTTCCTTCTGGCTTTTCTTGTTGATATAAGTCTGCCGTTTTTCTAAAGTTCTTTATTTGTTAGAGATTTTTTCTTCTCAGTCTGGTTGATTTAAAGATTGTCTTTCATTGGTGTCCTACAGTTTCACTATAATGTTTCTAAGTGTGTGTATAGTTTTATTTATTGTGCTTACAATTTTCGATACTCTCTTAATCTGTTAATTCATATTTTCATCAGTTCCCAAATCCTCAGCTATTGTATTTTGACTATTGTCTCCACACACCACCCCCTTCTCTCAGTTCTCTCATTCAATAATTTCTGCTGGATGCTTTTTAGACTTCTCATTCCAACACACCTTATATACCTCTGCTGTTTTCCTTCCTTTGTCTCTTGTGTTGTCTTCCATTTTATCAATTCTCATTAGCTTTTTCTGCATGCTACTTAACATACCCATTGAGGTTATAATTTCAATTATTATGTTATTGTATTAATTTTTGCTGTTTAGTATTTCTAGATATATAATTTGATTCTTTTTCTTATCTATCTATCTATCTGTCTATCTTTATTTACTTATTTATTTATTTGAGATGAGGTCTTACTCTGTCACCCAAGCTGAAGTGCAGTGGCACAATCATAGCTCATTGTAACCCAGAACTCCTGGGCTCAAGTGATGCTTCACTTCAGCCTCCCAAGTAGCTGGGACTCCAAGTGCACGCCACCACTCCCAGTTAATTTTTTTTTTTTTCATTTTTTTGTAGAGACAGGGTCTCCGTATGTTGCCCAAACTTTGTTATCTTTTATTTAATAACTCCCTGTTCTTTTTTTATAGATGTTTATCACTGCTTTATCTTTTTTTAAAAAAACATTTTAAAAACTCCAATAGCAAAAATCAGTTTAATTGTTCTATTGTCTCTGTTTTCTTGTTGTACATGCTCCCATTTTGGTCACAGTAATAGGTAGACTGTCATTCATGGCTTTGAACTTATTTCTATGTTTATTCTTATGTTCAAGCTTGACATCTTTGGGAATTATTTTCTGTAGTAGATTTTCTCTATCTATATTCTCAATTGTGGAAGCCTCCCTTTAGGGATGATCGTGTCTTCCTGAATTCTCCAGTGTACACTGGCCATATGCCAGTTTTTATATTACTGTTGATTCTTCATGTTTCTGCAAATGTATGTGACTCAATTTTGAGCCTAGTATTATAGTCTTAGGATTCTAATATTATGTGGTTGACTCTGTCCTGCCCTCAGACTAGGGAGGGAGAGCTACTTTAATGGAACCCTAACCCAATAAGCTCAGATATTCAAGTTTTCATTCAGCAAAATTTTTTTCTCTCAGCCTCCCATAGTTAGGTCAGTTTTGGCTCTCAGCCATGTATGGTCTTGGGTTTAAACGTCCATCCTCACTCAGGTCTCACAGTATGAAGTCCTCCTGGACAGTGTTTGATCCAGGTCAAATACTCACCATAGTAGCTCAATGCCATTTTACTGATGAGAATTCTTTGCCTTTATTCGACATCTAGAGATTTACCATCCTTGCTTTTGGTGGTATGTATTAACATATTTATTACTATTTTACCTAGCATATTTGTGTTAGACAGGGGTCAAGCAACTCAATACATGATTTTTTAAATCATATGGTCTGTAATTTAAATGTCTCACATGTTTATGGAGATAAAGTTAACAAATCACTTACTTACAACATCTTATTTTCAAGATCCTCATTAAAATTCAATTGTAACTTTCAGGATTTGTGAATATTAACATATTTTTGCTTTTATTTTACTATTCTCTATTTTATATGTTTTAAAATATCTTCACTACCTTTATTTGTTTGGTGCATTATTCTTTAACTCACATTTTAATCAATTGTTTTGCTTTAATTTTCATAGGATGAATCTTCAAGAAGAATTGGATGAACTTAAAGTACATATATCTCTTGATAAGGCAACAATACAAGAACTGAATAGATGTATGGCAGAGAAAAGAGAAGGTAAATTTTTTGTGCAAATAAATGCTTCACATAGGAATTTTTTAATTACCTAGTTCTTGATGTTTTAGTTTCAATTTCTTTTAAGATTTTTATCTATTTTCTCCCTTTTCCCACTCCTTTACTCACTGATAACTCACAAACCTTTTCTCCGTTATGAGAAAATCAGATAAATAGAACACCTAGAAGTTACTTTTATAATTTATTAAAATTCTAAAGAGATGTTTGATAAGGGGAAAAGATATTCATTTTTATTATTCATTGATAACATTTTCCTTGTTATGTTTGTTCACAGTTTTATAGATAATATAGCCTTATATTCAATACTAATAATTCTTTTTTTTTTTGACATTACATTTTTCTGGGAAATCATTTAGTTCTCATATATTTTCCTGGAATTAAAATCTCAGAGTTAGTTGGACACTTGGAAATCTTTAAATCTGCAACATCCCTAACCACTAGCCTAACAATATTCGGTAGTAGGGAATGTCTCACTGCTCCAGTTGCAAAAAGATTATTCCTTTGTTAAAAGCGAGATAACTATATTTACTATACAAATGCAGTATCTCATTAGAAAAAGTAAATAAGGTTCATATGACAGGATTTTTTTCTTATTTAACCTGCTGCAGCCTAATTATTACCACTGTACTTTTAGGTTTTGACAATTTATACTTAATAATTAGTTTTCATATACTCCTTATCTGGCTTTTGTCCCAATTACTGTTGTTGTTCCAGTTGTTGATACTTAGGTCACTGGTGACTTGTCAAGGCCAATATTTGAATGCCTGTATTATATGTTTTATTTTCATCATTTTTTGAGCTTACTTCTTTCTTTATCAGCTTCTGAAACACTTATTTTCTTGTTTTACCTTACTCTTGCCTGTATCTTCTCTGTCTCTTCCACTGGAACTTCTATCCATTTTCTATTTAATAACTGGAATTCTCTAAGACTTTATCCTTGATTTACTTTTTGAAAAATAATGACTTTATTGTTTTTGAAAAAATTATACACACTTATAAACATTCAAGCAATAAGAATAAAAAGAAGCAAAAAAAGTTCATAACCAGTTAAAAATCAAAACCTTTAATACTATCATATAACCATCTCTTCAGTCTGACGCTCTCCCAACTGAGCTATTTCAGCTGATTATAACCATCTCTTAATAGTTATATAGAAAGAAGCCTAGATAGATAAATTATATAAAAA
>NW_012155840.1:4537523-4575398 GCF_000956105.1 Propithecus coquereli
TTAGGGGCATTTAAAATTAACATCTTTCTATTCAAGATGAAAAACCCAGCATTTTTCCAAAACATTTCTTTTTGTTTTCTCCATGTCTTGAGTTTTGTTCATTAAATTATCTTTTAAGAAATTTTATCAAGGTCTATAACTTGATATATTACAACAATAATTTCCTCAGTTTTAAAGTCTTATTTCTGTACATAATGAATTTGGCAATCATCACAGTTTTTAAAGCCGTGACTTTTCTATTTATGAGTTCTTTATTTTGATGTATTTGTTGACTAGCCAGATATAATTGAAAGTGTTTTTTCAAGAAGGAATCAAAAGCAATATTTATAAGAGGCTAGATATTTGAGAACATATTTCAACTGTCCTTATATTCACGAGATAAATTGGCTGGGTATAATTTTATTGGGTAGCACCTTTTTTTTCCCCCAGAACTTTCTAGATGTTATTCATTTTTAGATTAGGCAGTGCTATGGAAATGTGTTATGGAGAGGTGTCTGATTTCCCCTTCCTCCCCTATGTTACTCCCTGCTTTGTATATCACTTGCTTTTGTTAAGTGACACCTGAAGATATGCTTTTTAAACTTGATATTGAAAAATTTAAGTAGAATATATCTTCCTATAATTTATTCTAAATCACATTTTCCTGGAATACCTATGCATTTGTTATTTGTCAATTAAAATCTTTCCATTCCAAGGATTTTTTTATATATATTTTTGCATATTTATTCCATTTTTATATTCTATTCAATGATATCAGTTGTCTTTATGTTAGATTATTTTTTGTCTGGCCTTTATATTTATTTTCTTATAATTTTTTAATCTTTGTATTTTTCTTATGTATTCAGTTTATTTCAAGACTTTCCTTCATCAGCAATTCAATTTTTAGGCATGTATATTCTTTCTTTTGTTCTTTCTGATATTTTTATTAAATCTGCAATGAATTTTTTGGTCCGTATTTATTGCCTCAATTCTTCAACTTCCTGTTTTATTTCCTTTGGATGTTGTATTATCTCTTTTGTGAGTTTATATTTTTTTAAATTCAGGGATTTGGTAAGTTATTTTCTTCCTTCAGTTGTGTGTTTTTCGCCAAATTGGATTTTAAATCTGCATTTTGTTAAATGTATACAGTTCACTCCACCTATTAGTGTTTCCTAGTCTTTGAAGGGTCACCCAGGGTTTCAAATTGTTGTCTGACTTCAACAGAAAGTCTTAGATCTTACCAGGCCTAGTAGTTCTCTTTGTTTTTTCTTTGCTGACAACCATTTCTACTGCTTTTTATTCCTTTCTGCAGATCTGTATTTCCATCTGATATTTTCTTTCTACCTGAAGGACTTCCTTTAATTCCTTATAGTGCACATCTGCTGGTGATGAATTCTTTCAGCTTTTGAACACCTGAAAAAAAAATCTATTTCGTCTTCATTTTTGAAAGGTATTTTTCACTAAGTATAGAATTCTGCATTGACAGTTTTTTGTTTGTTTGTTTTGTTTTGTTTTTAGTAGTTTAAAAAATTTACTCTCCTGTCTTTTGGCTTGAATTGTTTCTGATGAGAATTCTGGTCTCATTCTTATCTTTGTTTGACTGTACATAATGTGTCCTTTTTATTCTCTCCTGGTGGGAGCAAGAACTACTCCTGGGCCTTTATGAGCTTTGGAGATTGTTTCCACTAATCCTTTTGGGTGGTTTGTTCCTTGAACTTGGGTAGTTTTCTCACATGCATGTGTTGATTAGTACTTAGCCAAATACTCAAGAGGACCCTCTACAGATCTTCAGAGCTCCCCTTGTCTTAGAACAGATTTCTCCTCTATGGTACTTTGTCTTGTAAATTCTAGCTTTCTTGGCCTCCCTGGACTCTGGAGTCTGTCTCCTGGAAATAGGAAAATTACGGGACTCCACTCCCCACTTCTGTTTTGTAGCTTGGAAGCTCTCTCTAGGCAGTAAGCTGGAGTAATCACAGGACTCACTTCATTTGTTTGTCCTCTTTCAGAGATGACATTGTCTTATGCCCAATATCTGGAAACTATTTTTTCATATATTTTGTTTAGTATTTAGTTCCATATGAGAGGATAAATCTAGTCCCTTTGGCTTTTATTTTTATTGAACATGTTTTCCGTGAATTAAATCTCAAATCTATATGAATAGTTACCTCTCTCCATGTACCAAGTATATATTTCTTATTTCCTGCTACCTGTTTCCTTCAGGCTATTTTTACAAGGATCTTAAAAGTTAAGCATGTCCTTCAAAAACTCATTGCCTTTTCTCTGAAATCAGTTGTACCTCCTCCCACATGAACACCTTAAGCCCCTACCACACTAAATTTCTCTTTACTAAAATTACAATTCATAGTGTAATGGGTCTTTAATATAATTCCGCCTAATCTTTGTCAAGAGCTCAGCTGAAGGAGAGAGCTGAGCTGCAAGGTGTGTGAGTAGCTGATTTAAGACTAGCCAACATGAAAGTTACAGTTGCTTTTAATCACTTACTGAAATAGTATAAGCAAGAGGTTAAAGTGGGGAAAGTGCCAACTCCCGATATTCTGTTTTCCCTCATTGGTCAAGTGGATTAGCACAGACATGGGCCATTATCTCACAGCCAGTGGAACCCAAAACAAAAGGCTCCTGCCCTTTTATGGACCTGAGGGTAGAGGGGAGGGAGGAGGGCCAGGAGAGGGAAAGTATAGAGTCAAAATGAGTCAGAATGAGGACAAATGTCTTCAAATTCACTGTCCTCTCCCCATCCCCTAAGGAGGTTTTTGCAGCGACACCTAAACAAGCCTCAGCCAAAGGGCCCCCAGTAAAAAGGCCTCCAAATAAATGCATCTAGACTAAGGATACAGATAAGTGTAGGATTTTGGTTCTCCAGTAGGACTTGAGTCCTTGATCAAGAGAACCTGGGTCCTTGACTGTAACTCCCTTCAGAGACTGCAATCTACTGACTGTGCACCAAGTCTGGTTGGGGAGGGCAGCTTTTATCCATAAGGCATGCCAGGTAAAGCCTTTGTAATTACCTATGGTCATGCCTGAATAATTACACATAGGTTTTGCCCAGGAGCTAGAATCCTTAATCTTTACAAGTGTACAAGTATGTTCATAAAACCACTGCTTATGGTGTTCTTCATTGAAAGCTGAGGGCTTGTGTCTCAATCAAACGATGCAAGAAATAAGCAAATGGGAAAACTCATTCACAAACAATAGCAAACATTTATTTATTGCATATGGGTCTGTGAGTTGGCTGAAGCAGCTTGTATTGCTGCAGGTTTTCTGGTCTAGCTCTGTTTCAAGCTACAAGTCAAGTTCACTTTTGCCGTATATGTCTGATTCTTGACCAAAAAGGAACAAATATAAACATGTAGAGCTTCTTAGTCCTAGGTTTGAAACTGGCACATTGTAACTCTCCCCACATTTCTTTGGCTAAAACAGTCACCTTATTAAATATAGCTAACAACAATTCACACTGTCAGTATTAGTTTCTGTAGCAGGTTGCGGGTACATATTGGACTTTTTAGGCTCTTACCCGTAATCTTTCTCAAAGTTTTTTATACACCTGAAAGGATTTACTAGGAATTGCATTATTCTTTTCAGAGATTATTGGCAAAAGGCATGACAGCCAAATCCTGAGGTCAGGTTTTAATGTCAACATCTTAGAATTGGCCTTAATGCTGCCAGTGTTTTAATCACTGTTCCTTTGATGTGGTGACAAATAATTTCATTTTCCAATCCTAAAAGTACTGGAATTTATGTACCTCCTATATGTCTATGGCTAGTTCCTCTATGACCTCAGATCTTTCTTATAATACCCAATCAAACACAGCCAGCAATATTAATACCTAATTCACACTATCAGCATTCTGCATCTGCACTTCCTTACTCAATGTAACAAATTTATCAGGTACATTTTTTGCCTTCCATATTATACCAGATGGCAATTTGCCAAATGTTTTGCCACTACATAACATGGGTCATCATTTTCTCAGCCTCTTGTAACATGTGTTTTGCCACCTACCACCCAGTCCCAATATCAGTGCCACATAATTTAGGTTTTTATTACAGCAGAACCCCCACTTACTGATACCAATTCCTGTATCCATCAGCTTTTGCTGCCATGTCTCAGTAGCTTCCAATAATAAACATTTCTTGCTCGTGGGTCTATAGATCAGCAGGGATAGTTGTGCTTCCAGCTGCAGGTCTGTTGGTTGGCTGGATACCTTACCTTGAGGCTGCATATTGAATTCAGGTCAGTTCCATATGTTCTAAAGTCAGGCCCAGGCCAAAGGGGCACTGATTACCTAGGCATGTTGTTTTCAAGGTGGGTGTTGTAAACTTCCAAAGGGCTATCAGAAATACACAATTTCTTAAGTTCTAGGCTCATAGCAGGCACTCTCATTTATACCCACATTCCCTTAGTCAAAGCAAATCACCTGGCTAACCTCAACATCAGTGGAGCAGGGATCTATAGTCTTTCCATGAATGTAGAGGAGAAGGAAGTAAGCATTTGCTGAGTAATAATCTACCATAGTGAGATATAAAAATATAAATAAATGAGAGAAAGTATGCTAGGGCTATTATTATATGTTGCAAGTATTTGGCTTTTTAGATGGTCTGGCTTAATCTAGGATGCAGTAAATGGATCACACATTTCAGATTGACCTTATTAAATATTACTTGAAAAGAAAACACTAGGACTTACATAATAGTTGGGCAGCACACAATTTGAGTTTAGAATTTCTGGCAAGTATCTCGTTTACTTACTATTAAGGAAAGATTGTGATAAATACATACCAAAAGGAACCTGACCAAAAAATCAGGCCTTGGGAAGTATTTTAATTTAGAGACAAGTCAGGAGAACACTTTTAGGCACATTCATGTTTTTTTTCAAATAAAGCCAAAATATGTTCAACAATAAAAATATCAAAATATCATTTATTTCTTAGAATAATTAATATTAAGTAATTCTTTTTTTTTTTTTTTTTTTTTTTTTGGAGACAGGATCTTGCTGTGACACCCAGGCTAGAGTGCAGTGGCATCATCATAACTCACTAGCAACCTCAAATGCCTGGCCTCAAACAATCCTTCTGCCTCAGCCTCCCAACTAGCTGGGACTATAAGAACATCCCACCATGCCTAACTAATTTTTCTAATTTTTTTTTTTTTGCAGACATGGGGTCTTGCTCTGGCCCAGGCTGGTTTCTAACAGTCCTGGTCTCAAGCAATCCTTCTGCCTCAGCTTCCCAAAGTGCTAGGATTACAGGTGTGTGCGCCACCGTGCCTGGCCAATATTAAGTAATTCTTTATGTCCATAATTTCATGCACAGTCATTAATCTATTGAGGATATACCCAGTACCCAAACATCTAAAGAGAATAAAAAAGAATTGTTCTAAACTCATGTAATATATATTATCAAGACAGGAAAGGTAAGACTATGGTTTTGTTTTATACTGCTTATAATTGCTATCTGATATGGCATAAGGGCATTCCTTCCAGCCCTACTCTTGGTATGTTAATTTTCAGACTTCCTGATCTCATATTGCTCCCTTATTTAGTGACTTCCTACTAATGATAGAATAAAGCCTAAATGCCATTATCCCACTGAAAACCAGCCCTTCCCTACCATTTTAGCCTTATCTTTCATATGTTTAGCGTTATTTTTCTACTTGGAATTGAAAAATCAGCATAACAAACCCCCAAATTTGCTTTACCATTTAATATCGCTGGACCATCGTGCACAGTACTCTCTTCCTTTCCTTGTAAATTCCATCTAGAAAAGACGTACTCATCTTTAACAATTGGACTGGAGTACGACCTCCCATCTGAAGTCTTTCCCTGTTCTCCTTTTTGGGTCCTCAATGTATTCTATATGCCTTGTATATATAAAATGTGTACTTTATATATATATATGTATATATACATAAATGATCTATATATAGTTTTTTAGTAGGTACTGTTGTGCTTAAGGTCATACATCCTTGTGGTTGTTACATTAAAAAAAAAGAAATATAGGAAAACTAATGAAACAAAAGATTAAAAATAGAAACTTTAAGATTAAGAAATTATTTTTTAAAGAAGCATGCCTATAGTCCCAGCTACTCAGGAGGCTGAGGCAGGAGGATCGCTTGGGCCCAGGAGGGTGAGGCTGCAGTGAGCTATATGATAATGCCACTGAACTCTAGCCTGGGCAAAAGAGTGAGACCCTGTCTCAAAACAAAAAAAAAAAGAAGCAAAAGGATTAATATTAGGAATATAGGAAAAGATTAAAATCAATTGCAACACAGGTATATTAACTAAAACAGGTAAGTTGTAACATGAAACCAAATACACAAATTAGAATGTTAAACTTCACAAAATCATTTAAATGTAAAAACAATAATTAAAGTGTAATAAAACACTTGAAAGTAGAAAATAAACAGCTAAAAATATTTTAAAGTTGTGTTTAAAGAATAGCATAACGCCTGTAATCCTAGCTCTCTGGGAGGCCAAGGCGGGCGGATTGTTTGAGCTCAGGAGTTCGAACCCAGCCTGAGCAAGAGCGAGACCTCGTCTCTACTAAAAATAGAAAGAAATTAATTGGACAACTAAAAATATATAGAAAAAATTAGCCGGGCATGGTGGCGCATGCCTGTAGTCCCAGCTACTCGGGAGGCTGAGGCAGAAGGATCGCTTGAGCCCAGGAGTTTGAGGTTGCTGTGAGATAGGATGATGCCACGGCACTCACTCTAGCCAGGGCAACAGAGTGAGACTCTGTCTCAAAAAAAAAAAAAAAAAAAGAATAGCATAAAGTAACAAGAGGGTGTTACACATGGCCTCCAAGCTAGAGGAATTAAAGATAGCATATTCTAATCTCCCTCCTTCACTCATGAGAATTAATGGGATCAAGGGCCTCTGATTAAAGACATTTTATTTTTGATACAAAGAAGCCTCTTTATTGGGTGTAGTTTGCAATGAAAAAAAAAGCTTCCTATCCTCCTATTTCATTACCTCTCTTTCTAGAAAAAGATAACTTTCATTGTCCCGGAAACCTCCTTTTCAGAATAGTTGTAGCTGGTAACAAAAATGGCCTTCTTTTCCTTCAACTTTAACTGATTGAATAGGTTTTTCCTAAGGCTCTGGCTAGGTCAAGTCAAAGGAGATGGGTTGGGTCTCAAGAAATATGAGCCATGTATAATAGTTACATCAAATGACTGAGATTCTCTCTTATCCATCAGAAATAGGATTTGTTTCTTGCTGTACCATCTCATCCATCACAAATGGGATTCCATTTTCATTGGCTTATGGTTACTTCTCAGAGGAGATGGGTTCTCATTATAGGTGGCTGATGTGATTTTATCTTGCCTAGGCAACAATGTTTAATTAACACAAAAACCAAAAATGTTTTCCTGGCAGGTTTTTTTTTTGCTGGATTATTGCCTATTTATCCTTAATTCGTTTATCTGAAACAGTACTCTAAGGCATTTTTACTCACACTTCTGATACCAATTCTGTGGGGGTTTTCCTCCACCCAACAACCAGTTCTCTGATTCTCCAGACACCAGCTGCGTATCCTACAATTCAGTTCAATGTTGACTCTAATTACTTGGAGTTAGTGCAGACCCACAGGTTAAGAACTCAGTCCTACAAGACTGTCCCTACTTCATATGCTAGTTGCAAGTCCCAGGTTTCCACCTGTATTTCTGAGCAACTAACTATAAATGGGAGGTTCCCACAACTACTTCCTCAGATTTGGTAATTTGCTAGAATATCTCAGAAAAGTGCTTTATGTACTATGACTGGTTTATTATAAAGGATACAACTCAGGAACAGCCAAGAGGAAGAGATGTGTAGGGCAATGTATAGGGGAAGGAACACAAAGCTTTCATGCTCTTTCTGGGCATGCTACCTTCCCATAACCTAGATGTGTTCACCAGTGTGAAAGTTCTCCAAACCGCATTATTTAGGATTTTTCATGGAGGTTCCATTATGTAGGCATCATTGATTAAATAATTTCCATTAGTGATTGAACCGCAGAAGTCTTGAGATGGAACTAATCTCATGGTTCATTCCTCTGGAAACCAGCCTCCATCCTGAAGCTATCTAGAAATCCACAAAGAATCAGCTTATTAATCTCTGGCATGGTTGAAGGGGACTTGTTATGAATAACAAAAGATTCTTCTATTACTCAGGGAATCCCAAAGGTTTTGGAAGCTCTGTGTCAAGGACTGGGGACAAAACCCAAATACAGTGGGCCCTCTGTATCCATGGTTTCTACATCCCTGGAGTCAACAAATTGCAGATCAAAAATATTTGAAAAAATATTTGCATCTGTAGTGACATGTACAGAATTTTCTTTCTTGTCATTATTCCCTAAACAATATAGTATAACAACTATTTATATAGCATTTAAATTGTGTTATTGTAAGTAATATGAAGATGATTTAAAGTATATAGGAGCATGTGCACAGGTTATAATGCAAATACTACATTATTCTATATTAAGGACCTGAGAATCCTTGAATTTTGGTATTCTAGGGAGATCCTGGAACCAATCTCCCACAGATACCAAAGGACAACTGCATATGTTTCTTATTGAAGCACAAGTACCTTCCAAAGTAAAACCTAATCATTATGACTCTTATTTTACTTTTCCTAAAAGTGAAATAAAAATAGCAGTATTCTTTAGGATATTGCCCGCACACAAGTTGACACCTATTTCTCTTTCCTAATCTCCCAAATTTATACAATCACAAACAGATCTTTAGGAAATTTGCAAAGGAAACATCAAATTAAGATCAGGAAAAAGATAATGATAAGAAAAAGAAAAAGAAGAAACCCCTGAGAAAGAATATAAATCATAATGAATTTTTACAGTAGTAAAAAAGTAAAGCATTTAAAACAAATATTAAAAATACATCTCCAATAAAGTGAAGCACATGCTCACACATCCATCATAAGAAAAGAATAGAAGTATGTATTGCTAACTAGATCCTCTTGATTCGTTTCCCAAATCATGAGATCTTTGAAGAGGAAGAAAATCAACAGGCAGAGAATTGAATACTTGTTTCTTTCCATGGTGTGGGCCTAGCTGCTTGAGTATTCTATATAAACCTCTGAAGGTGAGAAACAAACTTTTCAGCAGACAACTACAGGTGAACATGGTTAGTCAGTCTACCAGTGGGCTTTGTACACACCCAGGAGCAAAAAAGCAGGAAATTCATTTTTAAATCAGTCTTCAACATTTATTTTATTGGTGTTATTTAGCTATTATTATCACTCTTTGCTCTTAAGTATAGAACTATTATTTTATTTTTGAGTAAATACTTCACTCAGAACTATAGCAGATATTTAAATGACTAGAAAGGATGAATTGTATTTGCATATTATTTCTGTATTGCTGAAAGAGTGTTGTAAATGAATTCAGCACAGTGGTGTTAGGGGACTTGAAGAAGAAACTTGGGAACTGATAGATTATTATCAAGGTAAAGGTACTTATTCCCCTGGTGGCAAATTCTACCTATTTTAGCTTTTATTATCCTTAGGATGTGTTCTATTTATTTCACGAGTACAGAAGTTTTAATTGGGTATGTCATGTTTCAAAGACAAAAGAAATGCCTAATTCACTCTAACAAACTTGTTAGTCACTGTTTATACCAAGAGGATTTCTACTCTACAGAGAATAATATTGTTTTCTTTTTCCTTTGTTGATAAATCAAAGTTTTACACTGACCTACAGTAGTCAAGCATACTTTAAAGCAAAATCATCTCAGGCTAACACAGATGTGTATCCTTTTAGCTTTATGTATTCTTTTTGTTCCTTTTTTTATTCTTTAAGAAATGTTGTATCCCAAAAATAAATCAGTAAGAAAGTGGTATTTAAATTTGTCATTGTAATTTATTTATCTGATAAGAAAAGAGCAATTTATGGGTTTTAGAATAATTTAATTTTCATGATATTAACTGAAGTGTTATGAGTATTTTTTTCCTTTAAACTTGTCAAGTTGCTGGCAAATTTTTGCTTGGTTGAAAGGGTTTTGGTATTTAAATGCATAGCTAGTATAGGAATGATTTGTAGAAATAACTTTGCCCTTATACCTAGCTTGTATTTGTTATGAATTCTTAGATTTTTAGATATGTGATTTTTGTGGTTTACCCTGCCTAGTGCATGATCTTTCACTTGAAGAAAAGGTGGTGGTAGGGGGTGTAACAGTTTCAGTCCACCCTAATTCTGTTACTGTTTGCTTTGTTCAGCAATCACTGTGATCCTCCTGGCAGGGAACAAGATCCAGAGAACAAAACTAGTAGTGACTGTATAGATAAAAAGGCAATGAATTCTGCTTTTAAGGCAAAGGGGGAATACTCTACAAAGGAATGAAAATAGGAATAAAAGTGTAGTATTGTTAACCTGCAAATCTATTGTACTTTTGAAAATCTTACACTGCAGAAAAAAATGCGACACTACAAAGATTCATAGTTATGTTACTGAAAATCTTAAAAAGGGTCACCGTTTAGTTACTAGCCAAATACTTGACCAGAAAATAGCCTAGATTATTCATAATTGAAAAGCCATAGAACCTTTTTCATTAAAATGACAGGACAGTGTTTCAGCAGTACACAAGGTACCATAATATTTGTCTCTACCAGAACAACTCTTTAGATACGGTGAAGATGGCGAGGTCAAGAAGAGTACTCCAGAGAAGAATGGGAAAGAAATGTTGGAGCAGACATTGCAGAAGGTAATCTAATCTTTAAGATATTGAGCTGAGCAAGTTAAATCTGAATTTTAACATAAAGGATTATATTTTAAAACGAGGGCTCATGAGCTTAAACCTTGTATGAATCCTTAATTTAAATTCATAATTCAAAATCATTGGCTTGCCAAAATGGGGTAAAAAAAATCAATGTTAGTGAAATAAATGTGTAAACACTTGTGCTTCCATTGACATACATTAAAAATATTTTCAAAGATGAAATGGAGGGAATGAAAACAATAGAAATTATAAAAATTTGGATTATATGTGTTCGTTAGGTATAACTCAGCAGTTTAAGTTTAAAATGGGTCATAATGAGGTCTGTGCTACACTTCAACAAATACAGAGATTTATAACATTTGCACTAAAAACCAAGCATGGTTATAGCTCTACCACAGTAAAATGGTAATATGTTTATAAGTTTAATTTTAAACTACAAAATATACATGACTTATCTCATTTTAGATAAAAATTTATACCTATATGATTTAGAATAGCTTTCTGTTTTAATAAGAACATGTAAACCCTATGGTCATGATACAGCATGGCTATCATTCATAGTAAAATGCTGTTTTAAAATCCTAACATTTACCTTTACAATTTTATACTTAATATTTTGTGTGTGTGTGTGTGTGTGTATGTGTATATATAGTTACCAAGT
Source organism: Propithecus coquereli (assembly GCF_000956105.1). Classification (NCBI taxonomy): domain Eukaryota; kingdom Metazoa; phylum Chordata; class Mammalia; order Primates; family Indriidae; genus Propithecus; species Propithecus coquereli. The sequence goes on from NW_012155840.1 coordinate 4,548,898, forward strand.
TCAATTAAGTGAACTAGATTATATTAACATTTTGTTATTGTTATAAAGAAAATGCTCTTTAAATAGTTTATTCTTATAAGTGATTGTTATTTGGGTATATTGGATTGATTTTGTTTTTTTATAAATCTTTAATATTTAGATAAACAAATCTTTAATACTTAGATAAAGCTGGAAATGCACAAATATATAAACAAAAATATTAATGTAGCTATTTATATTTCTTACATCTGTGAACTGACTTGTTGGAAATCTAGTGATTTGCAGCAGATGATGTGATTCCTTATACTTCTAACACTTGCCATATGGTTAGGCAACAAAGGCTGTCGTCTCATTATTACTGAATGACACACATCAGGTTAGCATGGTAACACAGAGAACAAGAAATTCTCATGTTCATTTGTCTTAAGGTTAAATGAGTAATTGAAATAATCTATGCACTATCAGCTATGATGCCATACAGTTTATAATAGCTTAACACCTTTGTTTCAGAACAATATTTTTGTTTGCCAGATTTTGTATAATTTTTATTTGTGTGTGTGTATATATATATATATATGTATATGTAATACTATCCTATTATTTACTGCCTTAGGGTAGAAACCCTAAAGAAAGCCATTATTTCCTTTCAACTGCCATAAATAACTACTACCAGAGTGGATCCAGAAATGCATTTTAAGGCCTGAAAATCCAACGTGAATTATTTTCATTGGACCATATGTCAAATTAACATACAAATTTGTCACTACTTTTTATTAATATATTAACCTAATGCAATTGTATCAGTCATGATTTAATTCCTAATGGTTGAGTTTTTTTATTTTAAAAGGAAGTATATGAAACTCACTAAAACTGGATTTAAAATATAGTAATAAGATGAAAACAATATTAGTATAAAATAGAAATGAAACCTATAAGAAGATTATTTTTAAAATAATGTATTAAAATTTCATACTGTTATTGGCTGAATTGTGTCTCCCTGGAATTTATATGTTGAAGCCCTAATCTCAGTATCTCAGAATGTATTAATAACTGTATTTGGAGTTTGGGTCTTTGAAGAGGTAATTATGTTATAATGAAGTTATTAGAGTGGGCCCTAATTTAATGTGACTGATATCCTTATAAGAAAAGGTAATTAGGATACAGGCAAACACAAAGGGAAGACCGTGTGAAGATATGGAAAAAAGATTACCATTTACAAGCAAAGGAGAGCGCCCTCAGAAGAAACAAACCTTGTTGACACCTTATCTTAGACTTCTAGACTCCAGAACAATGGGAAAATAAATTTCTGTTGTTTAAGCCACTCACTCTGTGGTACTTTCTTATGGCAGCCTGAACAAACTAATATACACACTCCACAATGTTAAGTGGGTACTTTCTTATGGCAGCCCGAACAAACTAATATACACACTCCACAATGTTAAGTGTTTATTTCGAGTTTGAAAGAACCATCTCTTAATTATTTTAAATAAATATTCAGTACTGAAAGAAAGTATGGGCTTGAGCTGATTTGTAACAGACAAACAAAATGCCTTTAACAGTTCCCCAGACTTTCAGTCTCAAATACATATTGAAATTTAGCTTTCTATTTTTGGAGGCTTAAAATCAGTTTAGCAATTTTTGAGAATATACCTTGAATAACACTTTAATTGGTTCTATGGACTTTCCATTTTCAAAGTCTTTAAAAGTATTGTCTGTTTTGTTGTTTGTCTTCCATTTTAAACTTAAATACAAATAATTTTGACCAGTTCCCATGATTAAACATAGCATCACATTAGGTAGTTAATAGACTTTAAAACCACAGACATTTTCAGTTGGTATCTGTAGGGGCAAAAAGATGTGATGCCATTCCTTACCCATCATAAGGATCATGGTCGACAGTCCTATGACAAAAGGCAGGTTAACAAGAGAAAAACATAACAAATTTATTTAATCAAAGTTTTAGGTGACATGGGAAGCTTCAGAAATAAAGATCCAAAGAACCAAGAAAAACTATATATATACTTAAGTTCAATGAAGAATGGATAGCAGTATAGAAATGTGTTTGGACATAAGAATATGATCTAATTACCAGGCCTGTCTGCTCAGATTCTCCTTGGACTCCCTGTGTAACATTCCTTCACCCCAGATATGAGGGAGGACCCCTCTGGAATTAGGGTCCTCAAGGGAGAAAGGAAAAGGAAAAGAGTGACCTTTCTAGGTCTTATGGTTTGCTTTGGGGAGAGGAGTTCTAGTTTCTATGACCTACCTTGGGGAAGAGGAATTCTGCTTTCTGTGACTCACTTCAAGGAAGAAAAAGGGATGCAAGACAGGACAGGAGAAGATCAGAGAGACCTTGCTTCTGAGGCCCTTCCAATGTCCTTCAGTTCAAAGTACTCAGCATGCCAAGGTGCCATACTTTGGAGTGCTTTCTGATCCCCAACATAGGTAAAATTTTTGTGAGTTGTCTCCAAACTGAAGTGGATTTTAGTCAAAAGAAAAAAATAATGCTAATTTTCAGAATTGAAATCTCAAATTTAAGATGTTTGTTACATTTGTTTATAAAATATTTTAATTAAATGTATAAAGCTGATTTAATGGCTAATTCAGAATACTTTGCATGAGTAATTATATCTTAGCTCAAGTAATTTTATTAGGTAGATGTTAACATTAATAATGATAGAAATAATAATAATGATAATAAATTGTTTAGGACTTACCATCTGTAAGGAATTGTGGTTTATGATCACTTTTAATACTCACAACAAACTTGCAAGGTAGGTGTTACTACTCCCATTTCACAGATGAGGAAACTAAAGGTAAAATAGGTTAAATATTTTGCCAGCTAAAGCAATCAGAGCTGGAAGTGAGATATAGACCTGACTCAAAATTCTATTTCCCCTAAACCACACTGCCTCTTATTAATGTTTTTTATACTACCACTGTCAAAGTCAATTAAAAAAGGTATAATTGCTTACTTGCACAAAATATATTTTTTAAAAATAGAGTATATTCTACTCACTCCACCCTGGAATCTAACAAGTTAAAATATTTATATATATATATATATATTTTATTATAAAAAGTATACTGTTGTTTGGGGAAGTGATTAAAGATCCACCAAGGGAAACTGAAGAGTGTATAAAGAGGTCATATTCTTTGTCTGTAGTATAGTTTACTAAATGGAGGATACAATTTGGAGGTAGTGTGATTTGGAAGAAGTAAAAAGGATTCATCCAGAGTTTGTGTATTATTGAATCCTGTACTTTTTTTTCACATTAACCAGCTCTCCAGTAAAGTATTTGCATTGAGAAGGAACAATAGAATCTCTTTCACAGAAATACACAGAGGTCTTCAATAGTCTGGTTCAAAATTGTTCAGATAACTTTACGCCAGGTCAAGATAGATCCTATAAAGACGTAGGTTCAGTAGTAGGTAAGTATATTATACTGTGGAATAGAAGTGATTAAAATTAGGTGAGATTCTTCATATTGTGCTGGGAAATATCCATGCCCCAGGATAGGATAGCCAATCAATAAATGACTGTTGATTTAAATGAAGGGAGTTGAACTCATAGGGAGTATAGAAGGATAGGTAAATCAGACATGACTGAAACTCAGGTTTAGGAAACAACTTGTCTCTTCACCATCATAAGTAATGTTCAGGAAACTGGAAAGTGTTAAGAATATGTATAAGATTTATCCTGTGTAATTCTGGAATATTATTATTTCAAATCATTGGTTATTGTTTTAGCCTTTTCAGGCTGCTATGACAAAATACTAATAAACTGAGTAGCTTATAAACAACAGAAATTTATTTCTCACAGTTCTGGAGGCTGGGAAGTCCAAGATCAAGGTTCTCACAGATTTGATATCTGGTGAGGTCCTCCTTTCTGGATCATAGATGGTAACTTCTAGCAGGTCCTCATGGTAGAAGGAACTCGCTAGCTCTCTGAGGTCTCTTTTATAAAGGCACTAATCCCATTCAAGAAGGAGGAGCCCTCATGACCTAATCATTTCCCAAAGACCCCACCTCATAATACTATCATATTGGTGATTAGGTTTCAACATATAAATTTTGCTGGGACACAAGCATTCATACCATTGCAGTTGTCAATACATCAGAAATGTTTCTCCTTTGAAGAATTTGTTGTTGTTATTCTTTTGAGACAAGGTTTTGTTCTGTCACCCCAGCTAGAGTGCAGTGGCATCATCATAGCTCACTGCAACCTCAAACTCCTGGGCTCAAATGGTCCTCCTGCCTCAGCCTTCCAAGTAGTGGGGACTACAGGTGTGCGCCACCACACCTGGCTAATTTTTCTAATTTTTGTAGAGATGGGCTCTCGGACTTGCCCAGGCTGATCTTGAACTCCTGACCTCAAACCATCCTCCCACCTCAGCCTCCCAGAGTGTTAAAATTACAGGCATGAGCCACCCACCGCACCCAGCCTTAGAATTTGTTTTAAAAGTAAATATGAAGCCATATATTTTTCAATCATTTAGATTTCTTGCTTGTCTCCATTTTTTTTTCTTGACTCTAATTCCTTAGTGATGTAACTCCTAGCCAGAGTAGTCAAACAAGAAAAGCGAATCAAGGACATCCAAATGGGGGCAGAAGAGGTTGAACTATCATTCTTTGCTGACGATATGATCTTACATCTAGAAAACCCCAAAGATTCTGCTATGAGACTACTGGAATTGATAAACAAATTCAGCACAGTCTCAGGTTACAGAATCAATATACAGAAATCAGTAGCATTCCTATACACCAACAACAGTCAAACTGAGAACCAAATCAAAGACTCAATACCCTTCACAATAGCAACAAAGAAAATAAAATACCTAGAAATATATTTAACTAAGGAGGTAAAAGACCTCTACAGGGAGAACTACAAAACACTGAGGAAGAAAATAGCAGAGGACGTAAAGACGTGGAAAACCATACCATGCTCATGGGTTGGCAGAATCAACATTGTTAAAATGTCTATACTACCCAAAGTGATCTACAGATTCAATGCAATCGTATTAAAATACCAATATAAGTTTTTGCAGATTTAGAAAAAATAATTCTATGCTTCGTATGGAACCAGAAAAGACCCTGTATAGCAAAAGCAATCTTAAGCCAAAAGAACAAATTGGGAGGCATCAATTTACGAGACTCCTTTTTCATTTTCTATATAAGTCTGGGTAACTTTTCTTTCTCAGATGGCTTGTCGAGCAGTGGGAGACGCACAAAATCCTGAATTTGAACACAGTTCAGTCCAGGAAAGGTTTACCTCTTTGTGAAATTTAAATTTTCAAAATCTCTCTTTCCTATTCTGGAAAGGTATTTATTGGTTCTGCTTTTATCATGTTTTTAAGATGATTAGAAGAGATCATGTTTATGAAACTACTTGTAAAAAGTGAAATGTACTTTACAAGCAATAGGGCTTGTCATTTATTTTTGTACTCAAGAATTAGAATTAATTGTTCTTTCCTTTATGTTTAGACTTATGGCACTTAGATTATATCCTTTATTAGGTTTATATATGCAAATGTCTATCTTTTCAAATAGATTTTGATATTCCTTAAGGTCAGGAAGTACATATTACTATTGCTATGTCCTAGCACAAGAACATTGTTTATTGAAGTAAATGGAAACAATTAAATTTATATACAATCTTGAAATCATTGTAATTTAAAATTTTTAGACTGTATTTTTTGGTAAAATGTTCCTTCATTGTGTTAACTAAGGACCACATGAGTACTAAAATTATATTTTTCTAATTTAGAAAAAAGCAGCCTCAGTACATTATTTTGTATTTAGTCATTACTTTTTCATATGATTGTTAAATATTGAAGAAAAATGTTATTTATTAATATAGTTTGTATATATAACTACTTTCAGACTTTTTATGTAAATTGTTTTTCTCTGAAATATTTTTTTCACAGTGAATAGAATATATAGCCAAAACATTTATGATCTCAGAAAACTCTGCAGTTTATTAACATACTTAGTTCTGTGTCACTTTGTGTAGAATTTTAACTTCTTTTACCATCTGTTCTTTATTCAACAGATGTATTATTGCATTTTTGAATGTATTCATCTATCCCACCTTAGAATTATTTAGAAATTAAGTACTTTAGATTTATTTTGTCCTTGTGTTAAGTGTAATTTTTCTTTCATAAGTTAGAAATGATAATAAAAATATAGTAGCTTATGGTGCTGGATTTTTAAAAGAGTGAATTAAATTTTTCTGTTTAGGTCATAGAGTTGGAAAATCGGCTAAAATCTTTTGAGAGAAAGTCGAGAAGATTAAAAGAAGGGAATAAAAGGTTAATGAAAGAAAATCATTTCTTGAAATCCCTCTTAAAACAGCAGCAAGAAGAGGCAGAGACCAGAGAAAAAGAGCTAGAACAGCTACTAAAGGGAAGTAAAGATGTAGAAAAAGATAAAACTGAACTTCAAGTAAAAATCACTGAGCTGGAGAGAGAAGTCACTTCCTTAAGGAGACAAGTGGCAGAAGCTAATGCACTGAGAAATGAAAATGAAGAGCTGATGAACCCAATGGAGAAATTACACCACTCAGCAGACAAAGCTAAATCTGAGATGGCCACCACAGAAGTGAGATGTGGACAATACGATTGTAAGACAACCACTACCAAGGTTAAATTTAAAGCCGCTAAGAAAAAGTGCTCTGTGGGTCGTCACCACACTGTTCTCAATCACTCCATCAAGGTTATGAGCCATGTAGTTGAGAACCTCAGCAAGGACGGTTGGGAGGATGTGAGTGAAAGCAGGTAAGGCTCTCATTAACTTAGCTCTGTGGTGGGGACACTGTGCATATGTAAAGCACTGGCAAATGGAGATTGAATTTCAACTACTGTTGATTTGGTATTCAGAAAAAATACTGTCAGATCCTTTGAAATATCTTGGGAGGTCTTGTTCTGAGCTTATTGACTGAAATTTGCATGCAAAATTAGCCACAACTGCATGAGTATTTGAATAGATGCCAGGAAACCCAAAAGAAGGCAATGCTTGATTTCTTCCAGTGATGCTATTTTCATGCAGTCATGAGGCTTGAAATTGACAGTTTGGCAGGTTGATTTAATTTGCTGGCCCTTTGCATATTCACTACTGACAGCTAAGGATTCCCAGGCAAGCCTACTAAGTCGGTTTAGTTATCTTGTGACATGCCAACCTGGGAGGAGAAACATTTTTCCCCCTTAATTTAGTTAGATAAATTTTGAATGACCCATTTCAGCTTGTTACCAGATGTCTACAAGCTGTTTAACATCCTTTAAATTAAGAACCATCTTCACTAATTATTTCATGTATGTATTATGCAAAGTCATTGTACTAACTTTAATTGAATGGTGGTTAAAAATTAGTTCTTTAAAGTTATAGCTCTACAGATTCCTAGTCTGAAGATATATACCCTAGTGAATAGCAACAGGAGAATACTCAAAATCTATAATATTTCTTTCTCTTACCCCTGGCTATACATTCATATATGCATTTGAAGCACATCAATAAAGCCACAAAGGCAAATGAATGATAGAACACCTCTTTTTATATCTAGACAATAGGGAAGTTCAGTGTTGCCAGAGTTGCTAACAAATTATGCAATTTGCCATAATTTTAAAAATTCTACCTTGTTTTGTGACATATTTCCTCTTATTTTTCCAGTTTTTTGTTTTGGTTTGGTTTGGTTTTGTAAGCCCTAATAGTGGTTCTGTTTTAGATTTGCGATGCCTCTGGATAGTTTTCTTAATCACAGACATAAAACTGAAAATTATTTTAAAACATGGTTTCCAAATTTGTTTGCATATTAGAATCACCTGGAGGTCTTATAAAAATTCAAAGCTCAGGCCACACCCTAAACCAATTAAATTGTAACTTTTGAGCTGGGATACAGGCTTCAGTATTTTTTGAAGCTTCCCAGCTGGATCCATTGTGCACACAACTTTGAGAAGCACTGTGTTATGTTACCATCAGGTCAAGCCTCTTGCTTTCAGGCAGTTAAAGAAACTTAAAAAACAAATTTGTGAAGGTAAGGCAGAAGGACCAAATCTGCATTTCCATTTCCACCTTACCCAGCTTCTTTTTCCCTGCTCTCAAAAGCAATTAGAGATGAAATCCTCCTTAACTTAAAACCCATTAAGCATTTATCTATATCTTCAAGGAAATTCTAGTTTTAGCTACTAATTATATCTCAGGCATTTGGTACTACCATACTATTCATAATATAGTGGTGCAGTTTACTTATGTGTGAATACATATGTAGGAAAAAATATGTGAAAGTTTGGTAATACACTCAGTTTTCATTTCATTGTATTAGTGCGTGTGCACAAGATCACATATTTTGTGAGGTGTATCATACAATGTCTCTTAAAATAGAGGGTTGTCATTTAAGTTATTTAGCAGCGAAACTTGATTTTACTCTGTGATAAGTGTTGAATTTCCTGCTTGACAGAACACTCTCAGGAATCACTCAACTGCAATAAATTCTGAAACAATTAGGAATCCTGCAGTGAAATTTCAGGGACTTCAGAAGATTCTATTTCTTTTTAGCTTTTCATAGTCTGAAATATAAGAAAGTTACTTGGATACTAAGAAAAATAGAACTTAGTATATACATAATTTGGTATATCTGATACTAAATTGTATAATTATGACTCTATTAATATTTATTTACCATAGTTGAATAGTATTTACAAAAGTATGCCCATTCAGTGATAGGTGGTAATCAGGAGGAGCGGTTTATACCATTGAGAAGAAAAACAGAATTTCGGTATTTCTAGCAAATTAAAGAAAGAAAAGTGAAATTTGTAAGGAAAAGCAGAGGAATAAGAATTTATTAAGTAGATTATGCCATCCCAAAATATGCCAGTCTGACATAAGGATTATTTTGAGTTGAAGTCAATTGAGAAAAAGTATTAATAGATAAGGAAAACTCTCTACCCTCCCCCTAAAAACAGGACATAAAGTTATAAAGGTTTTCCTTTTCCTCTCTCCACCAAGAAGGGACAAAAGTTAATCACAGGAGACAACTTTAGATCCTAATCAGCCTGGAGATGGCACAGAAATCTCCATAACAAACTTCACTCTGTAGCTTTTTTAGTTTCCTACATATTTGCCTTCCCACAATTTGCTGCCCCTTGCGATTCAGTGTCTTTTTCCTTTGTCTTGTCACTTATTTAAAAATTTTTTGTTCTTTATTGAAAATGCCATATAAACTGGAGTTCTAAGCCCCCTCTATAAGTTACTCACTTCCTGATCATCCCATGTGTTATATCTGTGATACACATGTTAATAAAATTTTTTGTTTTTCTCTTGTTAATCTGTCTTTTGTTACATTCCAGCTGAGAATTTAGAAAGGCAGAGGGAAAATCAGTTTTTTCCATGCCTGCTATTAGAGTTTCTACTTCCATTTTCTCTTATCATAAGATTTTTTCTTTAATTGCCTGGTCACATTTCCCTAAGATATTATAAACATTCGTGATTCTCTGTCTTTATCCTACCTGACTTGATGTTTCTCCCTACCAGTGCATTTTATTCTCGTTCAAAATTATTTTAAAAGACTCTAATGATCTTGGATCTTCCCTTTTATTTTTGCTTCAGGAATATCATGCCACTGTGAATCTTTCAACATTTTCAACCTTAGCCCCTTTCCATCTTTCTTCCATTTTCACTTATAAAGCAGTATGTTCACTCACATTACCACCTTTAGTAAACAGATGATTCCAACTGATGGGATTCAGGACATGCTACCGCAAAATATATTTGAAGGAATTTGAGAAATGGCAGGTTCTGAAAGGACTCTCTGACCTTCTCCCCTCCCAGTTATAGGACCCTCATGTGAGTGGCGCCCTCCCTCTACCAGACGAAAAGAGCCTCTTTTTATCTCCAAAGACAGGAATACCAAGAGGAATCTGAATGAGCAGGCCTTGCTAAGTGTCCCCCAGTTTACTATACCTACCTCATACTCTTTTGTCCTTATCACATTTTTCCATGACTTTCCACTTTTCATCAAACCTAGTATAAGAACACTCAGGCTTAACCATTTCTTAGGGTGTTCATTTCCTTATGGAGGCTCCCTTGTCATGTAAAACTTAAATAAATTTGTATACTTTTCTGTTGTTAATCTGTCTTTTGTTACAGAGCCCCAGCCAAGAACATAGATGAGTAAAGGAAAAGCTTTTAATCCTCCGCAACATAACTCTACCATTATTTAGAGTACATTTTAGGATTAGGAACATGGAATCTGTGGCCAGTCTGCCTTTGTTCCAATCCTGACTGTAATATCCTGTAGCTATGTGACCAGACGCATGTTATTTGACCTGGTCTCTGCCTCAATTTCTTCATCCATAAAATAGGCATAATGATAACCATATTCATGGATACCTTGTGAGAAATAAATAGGATAATACATTAAAATAGTACTTGAAACATGTTGAGTACTGTATAAGTGCTTGCTATTATTATCACAATGAATTGTTTTTGGTAATCTGCAGCTCCCCCCATCCCACGCCCAGGATATTCGTCTGCGTGTGTGAAGTGTGTATTTATTTATTTATTTATTTATTTATTCGTTCCCAGTTATGGTCAAGAATGCTAAAAATTCTTCAATGAAATGAGATAGTCTTGCATACAGAATATTTATTTTCCACAAATTACCAGTACAGGTCTTTTTTAGGCCTGCATTTTGTTGTTGTTTATAGAGTCTACAAATGGGTATTCAGTGAACATCTCTTAGTAAATTTGTTTCAGCTACAATAATTTGTTTCTCAAGCTGATTTTAATTCTACCCAGATTTCTTCAGTGGAGTTAATGGAACCGTTAGTTTTATGATTGCAGAGATTTTTAATCTTGGGAAATTTTATACTGTTATTTTTTTAATGACCTATTCATTCCTTTGACCCTCATTCAAGTCCTGATTCTGCTGTGTTCTCTGTGAAATTTATCAAAATAGATGTGTCTGTACTTTCTCACAATAATAATCCTGCTTTGGGTTGCTAGCACTTCATTCCTAGATAACTCTAGATCTGAATTCCGTAGAACTTTGCCCATATTTAATTCCTTGACACAGTAGCTTAGGATAAAGTAGTAGGGATCCTTTCATGTTGTTTAGTTTTTGATGGAAGACCAAACTATATACATAGCAGACTGTGAAGAATAAATAAATAAATTCATTTATTTAATCATTTAACAATATTTATTGACTATCTGACTACCTAATGCAGTACAGTACATAAAAGTAAAGTCCATATACATTAGAGATTTAATGAAAGAGTGAAAGTTACAAAAGTATTATAAGAACTTACAAGATTACTTGTTTATAACCTTAGAACATCTCTAGAAAGCATACTTAAACAAGACATGAGAACATAGAGCCAGATATGAAAAAAATTAATAAAATTTTAAACATCTGTATGATAAAAGACAATATAAAAACAGTTAAAAGTCAAATGACTAACTGGGAGAAGGTATTTACAACATATAAATAAAATGAAGGATAAATATCTAGAATATTTAAAGATCTACAAACTGTTATATAAAAAGACAAGTCAACAGAAAATGGACAATGGTATGGACAGGAAATATTAATGGCTTGGGCAGATGATTCAGTGAACAAAATATTCTGAATATGTCTGTAGCTGACAGAGATGATATGTGGAGTCTCTGACAAGCACGACAAGAACCATATAGACACCTAAGGCCATGCCCTGTTAGCAACTATTTTCCATTTTAAAAGCTGGTTCTGGACATGCATGGTGTCTCATCTCTCTAATCCCAGCACTTTGGGATGCCAAAGCAGGAGGATCACTTGAGCCCAGGAATTCAAGATCAGCCTGGACAGCACAGTGAGACCCTGTCTCTACAAAAAAAAAAAATTGTCGGGCATGATGGCATGCACCCCAGCTGCTGGGAAGGCTGAACCAGGAGGATTGCATGATCCTCAGAGTTGGAGGTTGCAGTAAGCTATGATTGCACCACTGCATTCCATGCTTGGTGACACAGTGAGACCCTGTCTCCAAAACAAAACAAAACAGCTGGTACTATTGGGAAGGGGCTGCAGCAATGGCAGATTTTCTGCCTCTACAAATCTCCCATCAAAATAAAACCAATAGGAGAGCATAACCAAAAACTCAAGGAAAGGATAGTGTCTACAGTAGAACTAGGTGACAAACCCAAAATATGAGCAGGTGAGGACAAATACCAACAGCTATAAGACCTGCCTGGTATCCGGAGAGGGAAAATTGGTGTTCGATGTCCTGAGAACAGAAAAATATAAAGTCTCTGAACAGACGTTGACTGGAAAACACAGCAAGACAGTCTAAGAATGACAGCTGAAACTAGGAGGGGATTCTGTAGGATCTAGTTTGCAAGTGAATGTCAGGGAATAATTATAATGTCTAGCATGCTAAGACAGCATATCTCCTGTTAACTACCTATACCAAAAAACCAAAACTTCCATACTGATCCAAGCTCCACACTGAGGAGATGCCACTATGAAAAGAAACTAAATTGAGTATTATAGGGACAGTAACCTCGTGCAGTGGTTAATTTCTGTGTCAACTTGGAGGGTATTTTGGGTGAAAGTAACATTTAAATCAGTGAGCTTTGGGTAAAACATTTTCCTTCAGAATGGAGATGGGCCTTATCTAATCAGTTGAAGGCCTGTGTAGGACAAAAAGAGTGGCTTCTTCAAGCAAGAAAGAATTCTCTAGCAAACTGCCTTCAGATTTCATCTGCACCATCAGCTCTCCTGGGTCTCCAGCCTATCAGCCTCTAGACTAGAACTAGAACATTGGCTTTCCTGGTTCTCTGCTTGTGGACATTCAGACTGAAACTGCACTGTCAGCTCTCCTGGGTCTCCAGCCTACTGGCCCATACTGCAGATTTTGGATTTCCTAGCCTCCATGATGACACGAGCCAATTCCTTAAAAAAAATTAAAATAAAATAAAATAAGGCATACACACACACACACACACACACACACACACACACACATACATGCTATTGGTTCTGTTCTTCTGGAAAACCCTGACTAATACACCTCCCCACTTCCTACTTCACCCCCAGCACCACCCCCAAAAAAGTAATAAAGGTTGAAATAAATGTTGGGGGAGTGTATCAAAGGAGGAGGCTTTCAGTACATCATAAACTTGGAAAAATGGGATGATTGGTGACAGGGAGGTCTGTGGGGAGGTAGGTGGATAGACCTTTTGGAAGAGACACAAAACAAACCTATCCTGTGGATATTGCCTATTTCATAGCTATCTCAGGACTTGTTTAATGAGCCCATGAACAAAGTGGCTATGGAAGCAGGGATAGAATCTATGAATGTGCTCAACAAAATTGACTTCCCTTCACCAAAACTATCTGGCTACTGGCATCATTGAATATTCAACTTGCTGACCAAAGAGGCCAATTCCAAATCCCCAACATAGCACCATTTTCCAAAGGACCAGCCAGCCGCTTTAGTGACAGATTGATTACATTGGGCCTCTTCCATCAGTGAGGAGGCATCGACTCATTTTCATGAGGCTAAATTAAGTTTTGTGGGTATGGATTTGTCTATTGTACTTCTACAAATACCACTGTCTTAGAGTTTTAAAATGACACATGTATTCCTATGATATCCCCAAAACATCCTGCAGTCTGAAAGACACATTTTTAAAATTCGCATAAATTTGTGGAGTATAAGTGCAGCTTTGTTACATGTACAGATTGTGTAGTAGTCAATCAGGGCTTTTAGGGCTTCCATCACCCAAATAACGTACATTGTATCTATTAAGTAATTACTCATCATCCATACTCCTGCCACCCACTCACCTTCCAAGTCTCCGTTGTTTATTATTCCACTGTCTGCATCCAGATGTGAGAACATGCTATTTTTGTCTTTCTGTTTCTGGCCTGTTTCACTTAAGATAATGACCTTCCAGTTCCATCCATATTGCTGCAAAAGGCATGATTTCATTTTTTATGGCTGAATAGTATTCCATTATGTATTTATAACACATTTTCTTTATTCGGTAATTCAATCAACTTAGGTTGATTCCATATCTATTGTGAATAGTGCTGCAATAAACATATGAGTGCAGTTATTTTTTGATATATCGATTTCTTTCCCTTTGGGTAGTTACCCAGGAGATTGGGTAGATTGCTGGATGGAATGGTAATTCTATTTTAGTTCTTTGAGAAATATTCATACTGTTTTCCATAGAGGTTGTACCACTTTGCATTTTTTTTGTCTTTTTAATGATAGCCATTCTGACTGGGTTAAGATGATATCTCATTGTGGTTTTAATCTGCATTTCTCTGATGATTAGTGATATGGAGCATTTTTTCATATACTTGTTCATTTGCATGTCTTCTTTTGAAAAATGTCTGTTCACATTCTTTGCTTACTTTTTAATGTGATAATTATTTTTTTGTTGAGTTGTTTGAGTGCCTTATATATTCTGAGTATTAGTTCCCTGTGAGATGCATCATTTGCAAATATTTTCTCCTATTTTACAGGTTGTCTATTAATGCTGCTGATTATTTCTTTTGCTGTGCAGAAGAAGCTTTTTAGTTTAATTAAGTCCCATTTGTCTATTTTCGTTTTAGTTGTGCTTTTGAAGTCTTAGTCATAAATTCTTTGATTAGACAAATGTCCAGAAGAATTTTCTGTAGGTTTTCTTCTAGTATTTTTATAATTTCAGGTCTTATAGTTAAGACTTTAATCCATCTTGAGTTGATTTTTGTATATGGTGAGAGATAAGTGTCCAGTTTCATTCTTCTGCTTATGGCAATCCAATTTTCTCAGCACTATTCATTGAAAAGGGTGGAAAACTTTATGGCAATGGATTTATGACAATGGGCTATGTCTTGGAATTCACTGGTCTTACCACATCTTTAATTATACAAAGGCAACTGGCTTTATAGGATAGTGGATTATCAGGCTTAGTTTTGGCACCAGCTAGAAGGCAATATCAAGGTTAGGGTATATACCTTAAACTGACAGTTGATGATTTCATCTTCAAGAATGCATGAGTCCAGGAATAAAGTCTTGTAGGTTGGGACAAGCCTCTGTAATTATTTAACCAAATAACCTACTGGAGTAGTTTATGCTTCCCACTGCTATGACCTTGGGCTTAGTGGATATGTGGGTCCTGATGCCCAAGGTAGGAAAGTTCTCCAAGGGAATACAGTTATGGTCTATAGAGGCAGAAGCTGAGGTTGTACCCTGGCCATTTGGACTCCTCATGTTACTGAACTAACAGGCATCAAAGGGAGATACTGTATTAGTAAGAGCAATTATCCTAATTACTACGTAAGATTAAGAGGACCATGTCTGGAAACCAGAGGATTCACTATGTACCTGTTAGTACTCTTAGCCTATTAGTTCTTTATCTCTGTTGCCCTTGGCAGCTAAATTTGAAAAAGTTGTCTACATTCATTGTTTCCAATTCCTTTCATCCCCTCATCGCCCCTCTCAACAGTTCTTTCCAAGGTCCCCGCCACATTGCCAAATCCAAAGTCAGTTCTCAGTCCTGACTTTAATTGACCTCTCAGCAGTATTTGACACAGTTAATTTCTACCTCCTCTTATTATAGTTCACCATATCAAACTCTTTGTTTTCTTTTTCTGACTGATATTCAACCTCAGTGTTATTTGTTGATTTGGTTTTTTCCCTACAGTCTCTTAGTTTTGAAGAGTTTCAGTCATTTGACATTGTCTTAGTCCGGGTACACTATGAGAGGAACTTAGTAGAACTTCTAGTAGATGCAGACTAAAATTGTGAGGCTTTTCTGACATGTAAATCATACTATAGACTCTTGTAATATGTAACGAAACATCCTAAAATATTTCTACTTATACTATTGTAAAGCCACATATTTCTCTCATTGTATAGTTGAACAATTGGCATTTTATAGTATAGCCAAGTACACTAACCTTGTAGTCTTTTGTATAACTATCTTCCCAGTCTGTTGAGATCTTTGGGGAACTTAATGCTATTTTGAAAAGTATTTTCCATCCCTTTCAATGTCATGTTATACAAAAATTTGATAAGCATGCTTTGATGGAATTCAGATGTACTATATTTAGTGTAATCATGTTTTAAAAAGATATAGATTAGTTTGAAATTGAATTCTGGACATGATGCTCCATCACGATAAGCAGGAACATCTTCAGGAGTGACCAGGGAAGTAAAGCATCCCAAAAACATGTATAGTAGGAACATTTAAACCAGCTAGGGATGTTTTCTTAGAGATGTCTCAAACAGTATATGACTATTTCCAAATAGTTAAAAGATAACCCATGTGGAAAAGGGACTCATTTATATGTTCCACTCAACCTGAATACTTCTTATCTCTCTTCCTTGCTTAATTTTCTTTCTTTAACACATCACTATTAACATACCTTATATTTTACTTATTTTCCTTATTTCCTTGTTTCCTCCCTCCCACCTCTGCCTTATTAGGATAAAGGTTACATGAGGGCAGGAATTTTTTTTTCTTTCACTTTATTCACTGCTACCTTATTCTTTATGCCCACAAAAATGCCTGGCCCATAGATGCTGTTAACAAATATTTTGTTGAAAGATAAATGGCCATAAGGGATGGAACTTAATGCGTGAAAGCCTCAAAGATTCAAATTTTGTCTCAGGTGAAGGGAAAATTTTGTAAGAAATATCAGACCTTTATAGCATGGCTGGGAAAGTAGTATGTATTCCAACCCTGGAACTCTTAAACCGTGTGCTTCCTGAGCTAACACTTGGTATAAATGCTATAGAAGTGATGCTAGTAGGAATTTGATATTAGAGAATCTATGTTCTTGATGGGATTCTATAATTTTGTAAAATATATTTAAACTAACTTTTCCTTTTCACATGGAGAATGAGTAAATGCCAAAATTAAACTTACAGTGTCATTTATAATTTATGCTATAATATTGTTTGGTGTCGAACTTAGAAAAAGTACACATAACAACTCTTATTCTTGGGTTTCATGTGCCTTCTTTTTTCTAAAAGCAGTGACTCTGAAGCACAGACCTCTGAAAATTTGGGAACAATTATTGTAGAAACATCCCAGAAAATAAGTCCTATGGAAGATAGAAGAGACCAGAAGGAAAGCGATCAAACAGAAGACAGCCAAACACAAGGAAAAGAAATAGTACAAATATACTCCAATATAAATGGCAAGGCTCAAAAGGTATATGACATAATTTTGCCTAATTGTAAGCAATGTTCTTAATTTTATCTTATGCTTCATAATTTAAATCAATAAATATTGCCAGATATTTAATTTGAACCCCTACAAATTAAGTTTTCTTTGAAATATGCAGTGAAAATATTCACTTTTTAAAATTTTCCTAATACCAGTTTGTCACAATCTTTTGCATAGATGAAAATGGAAATAAATATTATTCTCACAAATATAAATCTGAAGGTATTCATATTTCAGCAAGAAAATAATAAAGGTGATAATAAGCTCATTATTGTTTTCAGGTATATGAAATGTTCCAAGTGAAGAAACTTCTGTTTTTATATTAGCTTTTGTGGCAATAAAGTCATTTAAGTCTATGCATATCTTTGAATTACTTATTTTTACCTTACTCCTCAATGTATTTTAAATTTTGAAAAATTGATGTTCCAATACAACTTATTCAATAATTCCTACCACTAATATCATGACATCAGAAGTTTACCTATACAGCATAAATCATTGAAAAATTGAGGAAAATTATTTTGTTGTAAAAATCAGGTTGTCTTTGAGTTAACCTATAGGATTCTTTTAAAACATAATCCAAAAAAATTAATTTTTTGAGATCTTGCCAGGACTTTGGAGGAAAAAGGTCTATTTTAGTTACTACCAGAATAAAGTTCAGACCAACAATTACATGCTAAGAGCCTTCTGATTGATTGATTGATGAATAAATTGATAAGTAGATTTTATAGAAATTACCTATTTTTCTGTATATTATTTGGTTGGGAATTTTCATTATTTGCAGCTTAATGAGTTTATAAATAAAAGTAACTCATAATTACATTCATATAACAAGAGAGTACATTATAAACTACTTTGATTAGATCTGTCATATTGTTGACAGTCAGAAAATAAATGTTTACCAAATTGTGGCAGATGTGTTTGGAAAATATTAGAACTTCTCACTAACCCCAAATATATTCAGTATCCTAACTAACTTTAACTTAATGACTTCCCTGCTTTTCTTTATAATTTTACCTCCCTCTTAACATTATGTTTTTGAACTTTGTGGAATCTATATAGTATATCTTTTGTGTCTGGCCTCTTTTGTTGAATATTATGAGTTCATTCACTTTCATTGTTATAGATAGTACTTCATTGTCTGAACATACCACAATTTATCCTTTCTACTGTTGAAATTTTGGTTGTTTCAGTTTGGATTTCTTGCAAATAATCCTGCAATGAATATTCTTGTACATGTTCTCTGTTGCACAAGTGTGGGCATTTCTGTAATAAAAACCTAGGAGTGGAATTGCTATATGATAGCTTATGTATTTTTAAGATTTTAGTTGATAATGCTATTTTCCAAAGTGTTGTACCACTTTTTTGTACCCACTATGGAAATTTCTACTGCTTTTCATCAACACTTAGTATGTTAGTCTTTCTCATTTCAGCCGCTTTCTGTGTGTATATTGAGTTGACCAGCTAGGTACCCCAGAAATCAAGGAACAATATGGTGGTGAGTTCTCTGGGTTTTCATTTTGCTTCATGTATCCTGGCCTGAATGCTAAATAAATCTGCCACCTAGAAACCCCAATAGATAAGATGATATGAGCCCCCAATAAAACCCTGCTCTTTCTAGCCAAAGGGTCAGGAAAAGGCCAGCATACCAAGACAGAAAAGTTTGCACAATAACTGCCCTACTCCACAGAAAAAGTTGCAACCCCACTTCCATCCCCTTCAGTAAAGACCTAGTAGGAACCTAGAGTTCCATTCTCACCTGGCTATAAGGAGGCACCCCTCATCCCTTCCTCCTTCCATCAGTGTGGTGTCAGAGGAGACTTGTTCAAATAAGAAGTAAAGAGTCTCGAAACATAATACCCCAACTGTCCAGATTACAATTGAACCTCACACATCATACCAAGAACCAAGAAACCTTAATTTGAATGAGAAAAGACAGTCAACAAAAGCCAAAAGCAAGATGTCAGATATTGGAGTAACAGACTGTTCCCAACTTAAAATGGGTGACTTAAGATTTTTTTTTTCAAGTTTGCAATGGAGTGAAAACATTATGCTTTCACTAGAAACCTTACTTTGAGAACCAAAACAACAATTCTGTTTTTCACTTTCAGCATAGTTTTCAATAAATTACATGAGATATTCAGCACTTTATTATAAAATAAGCTTTGTGGTAGGTGATTTTGCTGGACTGTAGTCTAATGTAAGTGTGTTCTGAGCACGTTTAAGGTAATCTAGGCTAAGCTATGAAGTTTGGTAGGTTAGGTGTATTGAATTCATTTTTGACTTACAATGTTTTCAACTTAACAATGGGCTTATCACGATATAACACCATAGTATGTTGAGCATAATCTGTATATGACAAGCATTTTAAAGTAGCTGCCATAGAAATGCGTTGACAAGCAATTATGGACAGGTTTAAAACAAATGAAAAAATAGGGCATCTCAGTAAAGAAATAGAAAGTCTCATCAAAGAAACAGAGGATATAAAAACCAAATTGAAATTTTAGAAACAAAAAATAACTTTATGTTTACCTCACAGATGGTGGCATCAATCTTCATCACTCAAAATTGATTCAGATGTCAAGAGGGATGACATTATACACCCACCAAGAGAGGGGGAAAGATTTATTATTCACACAAGGGAATAGAGAATCTGCAGATTGATCCACACAAGTATGAGCAACTGATTTTTGACAAAGATGCAAAAGCAGTTCAATAAAGGAAGGATAGTCTTTTCAACAAATGGTGCTAGAGCAATTGGATATTCCCAAGCAAAAAAAAAAAAAAAGCAACCTATACCTAAACTTTGCACCTTATGCAAAAATTAACTTGAGATGGATCACATATCCATATAAAAATTAAATTATAAAACTTTTAGAAGATAACATAAGAGAAATTATTCAGGACCTAGAGCGTGGTGAAGAATTTTTAGACATGATACCAAAAGCTTGATTCATAAAAGAAAACATCAATAAATTGACTTGATCAGAATTAAGAACTTTTCCTCTGCAAAAGACCCCAGTTAGAGGATAAAAAGACAAGCTACAAACTGAGAGGAATATTTATAAACCACATATCTAACAAAGGTCTCACATCTTGAATATATGAAGAGCTCTCAAAACTCTACAGTAAAAAATCAAACAATCCGATTAGAAAATAGGCAAAAGACATGAGCAGATGTTTCACCAAAAAGGATATATGGATGACAAAGAATATATATAAAGATGTTCAACATCACTAACCATTAGGGAAATTAGGTTAAGACCATGATGAGTTATACATCTATTAAAACAGCTAAAAAAAATAGTGACAATACCAAATGCTGGCAAGGATGAAGAGAAACTGGATTTTGCATACATTGCTTGTGGGGGATATAATATGGTACAATACAGTGCTCTGGAAAACAGTTTAGCAATTTCTTAAAAAACTAAACTTACCATACAACTATCATATCCTTGAACACTTCTCCCACAGAAATGAAAATTTATGTTTACCAAAAAAACCTGTACGTGAATGGTCATAGCAGTTTTATTTGTAATACCTGAAAACTGAGGACAACCGAAATTTTCTTTGTTAATTGGACAGTTAAGCAAACCGTGGTGTATCCATAATACAGAATACTACTCAGCAAGAAAAAGAAACAAACTTTTGATGTACAAAATGTCCTAGCTTTGTGACCTCAAATTTCTCATCTTGGCTTGTGAGCTAGGATTTATTTCCTGACTTAAGCATTCTGTGTTGCTATTTAAATGGAATTTCAAGGTCACAAGGAATTGGCAATTGTCCTACATTTTGCTGGCCACTTTGTTGGTCACTTCTTTTTTTATTGAGATTTCCATTTTTTTTGGCCTCTAAGAATTTCCCTTGATGTTTTGCCATGTTAGACACTTTAAGTGTGTCTGTTTCACAGTATGCAAATTTTTCTGAATTTCTAGTCAGTACTGTAAACAGAAACCAGTTCTTTTTATGTCCAGTTAATTTGATACCAAGTCTTGTGACTAATACTGGTAATTTAATTAGTGGTTTTGTTTTGGATTTTTTACAGTGCACGGTATGTGACCGTCACTTAAATGTTGATTCACTTGATGTTATTGAATAATAACCCAATTTTTATGAACCTTTAAATTTAGGATCATTTTCATTATAAAAATACCAAAAAACCAACTTTTCAAAAGAAGAATGGCAACATGCAAAAGAGTTTACATACAGCAGTTCCTACCAGAGGTAAGAATGCACATGAAATTAACATTATGTCTTTTATAATTTAATCTGATTTTTAAAATATTATGAACATTATTTTTATATAGTCAACAGAGAAAACTGCAAAAGTATAACTGCCCAGAAATCAAGTAGCAATATTATTTTGTTACGAGAACGGATTATATCCTTGCAACAACAAAATAGTGTACTTCTGAATGCAAAAAAAACAGCAGAATTGTCTGTTAAAGAATATAAAGAAGTTAATGAAAAGCTCCTCCATCAACAGCAAGTGTCTGATCAACGATTTCAGATAAGCAGACAGACAATAAAGGTAAAGAGAATTTAAGATTGAATTATAATATACTATATTGTAAAAAGTGAATATTTTGTTTTACATGTGTTTACTCCATATTTGTGTTAGGTCTATGAGTAAAATAAAACCTCCAGATACTGTTAAATAATGTGATTAGTTTAATTACTAGACTTCTTTTAGTAAGGTCCATATTAAGGGACAACATATATGAGGGAGGGAACTCCAAATCAAAAAAGATACTTTACTAGCATTTCTATATCACTTAGTTTTTCTCTTCTTTTTGAATATTTTTGTATGTTCTGTATTGTATTATAGCTTGGCTTTTACATACAGGCCTCATAAATGCATTTAGTTTACCCATTTGCCTATGTCTAAAACTTTGTATTTATGATAATAAATTACATTATTAAATTATTATCTTTCTCAGTTATTCTTTGCAAATACTAGTATAACGTGAAGATTTAAATATAAATATATATCTTAATGTATTCCAATAACCTATCCATAGTTCTTTTATACTCAGGAGAATTGAGCTTTTTGCAACAATTTTCAGACACATTTTACCTTCCTTACTCCTAGTTATCATAAATTAATCTTAAAGCAAATGAAGAAGAAAATATTTTTTTCCCATAAGTCTCCATTCTTTAAGATATTTGCTTGATTAAAGAATGATCTGTTGGCAATTTGTTTACACAGAAAAATTTATTTCATCATATTAGAAAATTTTTAAACTTTCTAAACTTTTTAGAATTTTTAAATCACTGTCACATATATTTTTAAATTACACTTAAATTCTCTAATTCTAATATGTAGTTATTTGAGTCAAACAATAGTTAGAAATATATTAATTGTAAAGTATTCGTGTTGTACCAGTTATACTAATAAGAATTGTGTTCTGGCTTTATTCTCAGAGTAGCCTTATACCCAAACCTTACCTACATTCCAAATTTACACAGGAAATTTGAGGATTTTACAGGCTTGGCCCGTGGAAATTTGGGAGTAGGACACCAGATGCAACTGAGCCCTGTAGATATTAGAGTTTGGACATAGTCACTGATGCCACAACCGATGTATGGAAACTAGATTTTGCAAAATAATTTGATGAACCCATGTTCATTTTCCTGGCTGAAATTTTCTTTTCTTTTCTTTTTCTTTCTCTCTCTAATTTTCTAATGCTGCTATAAACATTCATGTAGAAGTTTTTCAGTAGATGTGTTTTCATTTCTCTTGGGTACATACCTAGGAGTGTAATTGCTGAGTCATATGGCAATTTTATCTTTAATCTTTGGAGGGACTGCCAAGCTCTTTTCTGTAGCAAGTTGTACCATTTTACACTGCAACCAGCAACATATGAGAGTTCTGGTTTTTCCACATCCTCACCAATACCTATGACCTGCCTTTTACATTATACTTTCTTCCTGAGTCAGTTACAGTAGTTCTGTCTTTCTAGGAATGGGTCTGTTTTCACCTAGGTCATATAATTTGTTGGCATACAATGTTTTATAGTATTCACTCCCAATCTTCTCATCATAGGAAGGTATGTAGAAACGCCCCATGCTTTATCCCTTATTTTAATAATTTCTGTCTTCACTCTTCTTTACTTGTTTAGTCTAGCTAAAAGATTTGTCCATTTTGTTGACATTTTTAAAGAACCAGCTTTTAGATTTGTTAATTATTTCTATTTTTTTAATTTCCTATTTCATACATTTCTCTTTTAATCTTTGTTATTTCCTACTTATACTTTCTTTTGGTTCAGTTTGCTTTTCTGTTTCTATTTTCTTAAGGTGGGAGTTTACATTATTGATTTACAATCTTATTTTTTTTTTTGAATTTTTTTTTTATTTCAGCATATTATGGGGGTACAGATGTTTAGGTTACGTATGTTGCCCTTGCCCCCCCCCCAAGTCCGAGCTTTCTTATTTTTAATATTAGTGTTTACAATTGTAAATTTCCCTCTAAGGACTGTATTAATGTTTGTATGTTTTGATATGTTCCATTTTGATTTTTACATATCTCAAAGTATTCTGTAATTTTCCTGTGATTTCTCTTTTCATCCTTTGCTTAAGAGAGTATTGTTTAATTTCCACGTAATTGTGAATTTTCTAAATTTTCTTCTGTTATTGATTTCTGGTTTTATTCCATTGTGATGAGAAAACATACTTTGTATGATCCTAGTCTTTTTAAATGTCTTAAGATTGATTTTGTGGCCTAAGATATGGTAGATCCTGGAGAAGTTTGCATGTGCATTTGAGAAGGATGCTCCTGTTGTTTGGCTGAGTGTTCAAATTATCTATTAGAGCTAGTTGGTTGATAGTGATGGTCAACACTTTCATATCCTTGGTTCTATTAATTATGGAGTGTAGTATTGAAATCTCTCACTATTGCTATTTTTTATAACATCCTTATTGATATATAATTCACATACTGTACAATTTTCTCATTTAAGGTGTTTAATTTAGTAGTTGTTACTTTATTCACAAAGTTGTGCAACTATCACCAAAATCAATTTTAAAACATTTTTATCACCTCAAAAAGAAGCCCTGTATGCTTTAGCTATCATCCTTCTATTCCCCCATTTCTCCTAGTCACAGGCAACCTATTATCCACGTTCTACTTCTATCAATTTGCCTATTCTGTACATTTTATGTGGATGGAATCATACAATATATGGCTTCTTATGTCTGGCTTCGTCTTGTTGTAGAGCCTCAAATTCAGGCTTGTGTACCTGATGCACAGCTAAAGCCAGACACTGTGACACCAGGGCTTGGAGATAAAGAAAAGTTTATTTGATTTGGCTAAAGTGAAAAGAATTAAAAGCAAAATCTCTCAGATCTATCTCTTTAAAAAAACGAAGCAAGGAGCTTTTATGTAGCTAGAGAATAAGAGGGGGTCAGGGGAGGTATTTTAGAGAACTGAAGGGGGAAGTCTGTGTCGCTTTTAGTCTCAGGTAACTCCTTGAGTAACCAGACTTATGGGCATCAGGAGCTAGTCACAGCTTTTTCAAGGGCATTCATTCCTTCTGTAAAATAAGGAGTTATTATCTTCTCCTGCTTGACAAATGGTATATCAGCAGGTAGTAATTACTGTGAGAACAAGTGATACTAGGCAGGAAGCAAGGGGTTATCATGTGCAAGCAAGGGCCTATTCAAATTTTACATTATTTCAGTCATTAAAAAAATGCCATTAAAATCTCAAGGGCCTGGCTATACTTTCACTTACCATAATATTTTCAAAGTTTATCCATGATGTAGCATATATCAGTATTATAGTAAGGACTTTGAAAATTTACCCTTCCATAAAGTCAATGAAAACTGGCAAAAATGGTCAGGAATCAATATTTTCATACCACTGGTTATAGAACTTAATCTTCTAATGATTAATATAAATCCCTAGGGCTATAAATTGATGGCTCAAGGAAGTCACAAGTTTTCTAAGCCATGACTTCCTCATCTTTGAAAAGATTGAAGGTCTAATAAAAGTATTTACCTGAAAACTATAAAACTATAAAGCATTTTATTGAGACCCTTCTGTGTACATTGAGGGACACTTATAATTTCTCTACAAAACTCTGGAAAATAACCAAAAGCTTACAACCATCTAGGGAATGTATATTCAAGAAAAATAGCCAAATCTCAGTAAGAACAGAAAATTTTGTGCCATTTTAATTTGCCTTAGTCCCATTTTCCACTCTTGCTCAGCAGTAGCCTGAGAAAAATAATAGTCCATGTTTCCCATGCAGCCTGCTCCAAAAGGAGCAGAATGGACCTGGAGCTCTTTCAAAGCCTCATTTCCAAATAATTATCATCATTAAACCTCTGATGGTTCCCTGGAAGACCCCAGTTAAAAAGATAACTCTGATCGCATTCAGTGTGAACAGCCTTCCTCCTGGCAAAGAATGGGTGGCTGGGGTGTCAAAAATAATTACAGGCCAGTGTTTTAACTTCATAGCTGTCTGAGGTGACAGATTCCAGTTTAGGCCAGACAATGTATCAACAAAATGGCTTAGAGGAAAAGTCTGGAGAATGAGATACTCACAAGTTTTGAAGAGCTCCTACATGTTCCTGGAAATCTGGAGGTCATATGCATTCATGGAGCTGTGTCCATGCTTAGGAAAAATGAAAAAGCCTAAACTCTTACCTGTGACTGCTTGAGGCTGAGCAAGCAGATAGTAAATGTTAAGATGATATTGTTTCTAGCAGCATTATTAATAAGAGCCAACAGGTAGAAAGAACCTAAATGTTTATTAGTTGATAAATGGATAAACAAATGGTGGTGTATATATGCAAAGAAATATTATTCAGCCACAAAAAGGAATGAAGTATTCATACATACTACAACATGGATGAACTTTGAAAACATTACGCTTAGTGAAAGACGCCAGAAGACCACATGTTATATGATTCCCTTTATTTGAAATATCTAGAATAGGCAAATCTAGAGGGCCAAGAAGTAGCTTACTGGTTATCTAGGGTTGGGGGAAAAGGGGAATATGAGAGTAATTGCTAAAGTACATAGATTTCTTTGTAAAGTGATGAAAATGTAAAATTGTGATGGTTGCACACATTTGTGAATATACTAAAAAACATTGAAATGTACACTTTGAATCATATGGTATGTGAATTATATCAATAAATCTTTTAAAATAATGTCAGTATAAGGAAAACTCATAGACATATAGCAGTATCTGCATAAATGTTGCTGATAATGCGTTGACTTATTGTTGACAGAGTACTATAACAACAGTCACTCTCTGTTCAAATTAATAAAGTATATTACCAACATAAAAATTGATTTAAATAGTATGGTGAAA
>NW_012155840.1:4575568-4600858 GCF_000956105.1 Propithecus coquereli
TTACCCTCACACACTAAAATGTCTATTGCAAAAGTTAATACCAAGAAATAGGAATATGGTAAAGCAGACTATATTGACTAACTTTTCCAATTTGGATGATCAGTTCTTTCACTTAAGGGCTTATAATTCTAATTCATTTGAAATGTGTGAAAATGAGCCCCAGATTGTAAGAATAACAAAGATGTAAATGTCATCTTCTTCTTTTGTCCAGTAATATTAATTAAGTGTATTATGACTTTGGGTAGCTCTTTATAGTCACCTATGTGTCATCATATAGACTCAAACAGCATTAGCTCACAGAGAAAACTACTAAAATCCATACTATAAAAGAAAATGTGGATTTACCCATAAACACATCTTTTAGAAAGTTTGTTGAATGTTTTTAGTAGGTATTAAATAATTATGTATCAAACTTCCACTGATAAATATTGCTATGGTTTGAATGTGTCCTCCAAATTTCATGTGTTGGAAACTTAATCCCCAAATTCATGTGTTGATTAGAGGTAGGGTCTTTAGGAGGTAAGTAAGAGTAGATAAGGTCTTCAGAGTAGGGTCTCCATGTTGGGACTGGTGGCTTTATAACAAGAGGGAAAGAAATCTGAGCTGACAGGCACACTCTTGCCCTCTCACCATATGATACCCTCCACCATCATATGACACAGCAAAAAGGCCCTCATGTGATGCTGGCACCATGCTCTTGGACTTCCCAGCTCTAGAACCATGAGCTAAATAAACCTCTATTCTTATAAATTACCCAGTCTGTGGTATTCTGTTATAGCAACATAAAACAGACTAAGATAGATATCAAACATAAAATTTTTATAGAATTTTACATAGTGTATATTTTCCAAAAAGCTCTCTCATAAAATACTATGTATTTAGAGAAATCAGAGTAATCCTTATCTTTCATTTATATATAAATAGATGTGTTATTTTATTAATTTTCTCTCTGTATTTGTTTAAATAACAAAATAGATTTCAAGAGGTATAGTATTGCTATGAACTGATGTGTATTCCTCCAAAATTTATATGTTGAATCCTAACCCTCAATGTGATACCACAACTTGAAGATTTGGAAAATTCTCAGCCTATCCATATTACAAATATGAGAACGCTTGTTCTGAAAAGAACATTAAGGATGTGGCAGAACAATCATCTCAGAAGGAGATTAGTGTGGGTGTGAACTAGGGACCTAATAAGCCTTCTCAGTGGAAGCCTGGAAGGAATAGATTGGACTATACCAGGAGAAACCAGCTGAGACTAACAGAAACAGAGAAACAACTATACAGCTCTATATATTTGTACGGAGCATGTGATGTTTTGATATAGGCATATAATATGTGTTACTCAAATCAGGGTAATTGGAATATCCATCACCTCAAGCATTTATTATTTCTTTGTCTTAGTAACATTCCAATTCCACTTGTTTAATTATTTTGAAGGATACCATAACTTATTGTTGACTATAGTAACTTTGTTGTGCTATCAAGTATTGTTCATTCTATCTTACCTATGTTTTTTTCACCCATTAACCATCACCACTTTATCCCCTCCTTACCCCTTCCTTTCTTAACCTCTGGTAACCATCATTCTGCTCTGTCTCCATGAGATTAATTGTTTTAATATTTAGCTCCCACATGTGAGTGAGTGCATGTGAGATTTGTCTTTCTCTGCTTGGCTTATTTCACTTAACATAATGTTCTCCAGTTATATCCATGTTGTTGCAAATAGCAGGATTTCATTCTTTTTTATAGCTATATAATATTCCATTGTATATATGTACCATGGTTTCTTTACCCATTCACCTGTTGGTGAACATTTAGTTGATTCCAAATTGTGGCTATTGTGAATAGTGCTGCAATAAACATGGGAGTGCAGATATGTATTTTTTCATTATACTGATTTCCCTTCTTTTGAATATATACCTAGACAGTTTTTGTCTTGAAATCTATTTTATCTGATAGACATGTTGCTACTCCTTCTTTTTTTTTTAATTTCCAGTTGCATGGAATATATTTTTTCATCTTTTTATTTTCAGTCTATGTATGTCTTTATAGGTGAAGTGGGTTTCTACTAGACAGCATATAGTCGGGTCTTGTTTTTTGATCCATTCAGCCACTCCACGTCTTTTGATGGAAGAGTTTAGTCCATTTATATTCAGTGTTGTTATTGATAAGTAAAGATTTACTACTGCCATATTGCTATTTGATTTCTTGTTGTTTGGTTGTCCTCTCTTTCTTTCTTCCTTCCTTCCTTCCTGTCTTCCTTTGTGTAACAGTGATTTTCTCTGGTAGTATGTTTTAATTTCTTGCTTTATATTTTTTGTGTATCTGTTGTAGGTTTTTTTATTTGAAGTTATCATGAGGCTTGCAAGAAAACATTTTATAAGGAATTATTAGATTTTTAAAAAGTGAGAAATGTAGACTAATAGAAAGTCTAAAATTAATCACTATTTCCCTCCTCTTCCTAGTTGATAATCCTCCTACATATTACATATTGTTATTTGAGACAGCTAAAGTCTATTATTTTTCTCCTCCAATTATTTTTTATAAATATTTTTATTTATTTTTATATATATTTCTAGAAATTTTATTTGTGTTTTTAGAATCCTTTTTTTAATTGAGTCTAGTTCTTTTTGGGCCTTTAAATTTTGTCTTTTGTATCTTTAATCATTTTAAACATACTTATACATTCTTTCAAATCACATATTCTTAAGGTTCTAATCTTCCTGTTTGTTTCTGCTTACTCTCAGCCAGGTTGGGATATTTCTATGTAGGTATAGAATTTTGATTCTCAGCTCAGCTTCAGTAGGGTATGTTTTTTTCTATGCTTATTCCTGGAAGCCTGTGTTTGCGGAGTGTTCCTCCAACCTGTTTTCTCTTTGCTTTTGCTACCCATCAATGGTCAATATTTATGTTAATTCTCAGAATTAAGGCTTCCTGGCCCACACTGATAAATTCAGATTTCAAACCTACATGAGCTGTAGTCACAGACATACACATTCTCAGTAGAGAGAATTGAGAACTTTTTTACTCTACCCCAATCCCAATCAGAAACATACCAACTTCCCCTATTGCCTTTATGACCTAGCAAACTTTTTTTAGTCTACCCTTTAAATGAAGTTGCAACACTTCAAAGAACTCTCAAACTCTGGCCTCTTTGGGTCCAAAACCAAAGTTTCAGCTCCTGCATCTACAGTTCCTGATGCTGCTGACCCTGGCAATTCCCATGCTGAGTACCAGCCACACCTGCAGTCCCATGCGCCACTGCTCTTCAGTCATCTCTGTCATCGCAGCACCTGAGTAGTTGCCTTCCCTTCTTAGATTTTCAGCAATACATTGAAAAGAATATTTGATATTATATATTGTCTACTGTAGAATTTCTATGCAATAAGGAAGATTTTCATGTTAATAGTCTGCCAGGTTGCCAATCTTTTAGTTTTTTTATAATTTAAAAAAAATTTTTAAGTATATTAATTGCTGTAAAATGTAGTATCAAGGATTGAGCAAAATATTAAAAATGCTATCAGTGAAGAGTAGAGTAGATGTATTAAAGCATATGAATCTCAGGATGAATTTTCAGCACTTGTTTCCTTCTTTTTCTAAATTACTGAAAGAACAAAGGCTATCATGCTAATGTATGCAGGCATGATATTCCAATATTATTCCAATTCATTTTCCCACTTAATATTTTTCATCGCTTCATGATTATATATATTTGGTGGCTAAGACAAAGAAAACTGCCAAGATTAAAGAATTAATCATTAAATGATTAAGGAGTAATCATTGAGATTATTGCCCTCAGTTGGGGTAAGCCAGTCTTGAGGCCCTCAATGGCAGAATTATCACATATATAGCATAGCGGTCATTTTTCCTCTTGTATTAGGTTTCCAAATTTTGCTGCATAATAACCCCCTTAAGAGTTTTTTTCATTTTTCAAGTAAATACTTTTACTTCAGGCATTTGTTGGGTATCTTCTGTGCCAGGGACCGTGGTGGATAATGGGACACAACAGTGAACCAGACACAGATATGGTTTCACTCTCGTGGAGCTTATTTCTGGTAAGAGACAGAATAAATAAATTTGCAACAAAATAAGCAAAATAATTAAAGATTATAGAGAGTATATCATAATTAATAATAAAGGGAAAGGGAGGTTGGCTTTAGAAAATGATCAAGGAATGCATTGCTGAGAAGGTGACACATTAACGCCAAGGCCTGAAGGGTGAGAAGTAGTGTAACAAAATAGCAGAATCACTTTCAGTTACACTAGGACTCCTCTTGAACTCTTAAAGCTCATAAATATACTACAGAGTAAGGAGAATAAATATTAAGGGGAAAAGTTACTACAGACAGAGTATGATAACAATTATAGAATAGCTATTTACAGGGCATCTTCTAAGCACTTTATGCATATTCATTCATTTAATTTTTTATATCATCCCTTGAGATAAGGTACTATTAACTATTAATTATTACAGAAATTAACTTGCACAAGTATATACACCTAGTGAATGGTTCAGCTGCTATATGCCTTCCCAAAAGTTTATTTTGATTCATCGTATTTATTTTTTGAAAAAAAAATTGATTTTATTTTTCAGTAATGAGATTAGGTTATATTTGCACAGTGGAAGTGTTTGTAAAAATAATTTAGTATTTACTTGTTTGATCTTCATAGAAAACTGTGACGTAGTTATTATTCTCATTTAGAAAATAATTTAATTGAGATCCAGAGACTTTTGTTAACTTGTTCATGTTTACTTCACTAATAAGTTATAGATTTATTACTCAAATTCTGGTGTTCTGACTCTAAATATTATTCCCTCTTTTCTACACCATGTTTCTTCCAGATAAATGCATTTTCTGGGTCACAGTAATACATAATTTTAAGAAGGAAGGAAAGTTTTTTTAGTGTTCTAGGATTAGAATAGTATATGGGTCAAATGATTAAAACTTTAGTCATTGAATGATATTCTTTTTTATTTACTTTAAAAAATTACATTTGTGTATTAATTTGCTCTTCCTCTTTCCATGACAGATTTGAGGCAGTTAATGTTTATTATCATGAATTATCTTTTTAGATTCTTTGACAATAGAGAAATGCTCTAGAAATATACTTAGATGTTAGCTATTTGGTTTTGTATATTTATATTCTAGATGTTTTTAACAGCAAAAAATACCATTTTGTATTAATAATTAAAAAAAATTGCTTAAAGCTCATTATATGACCAAAGTGTCAAAGTAGGCAATACAAATTTACAAAAGAGGATTCATGGTAGCTACACCTCATTTATTTGCTTTTAAGTCTTTTCTCAACAATGCTAATGTATAAGCTTTTTTGTCATAACAGAAGTTCCCCATGATAGACTCAAGAATTATTAAACAACAGCTATTGTAGACCCTAGCAACAGTTGTAGCACTATATTAGCTACAGCTGTATTGTTGCCTAAAGTACACATTGGAGAATTCTTCAATTAATCATCTTCAGAACAAGGGATATCACAAACTGGAATGTATAAATAAAGTATTTAAGTACATATTTATTTATCACATGAAATTAAATTTAAGGCATTTAAAATATTGTAACATTTTATGGCACTTTAGATTTGCAAAGCATTGTCACATACTTTCACAATTTAATACATACAGAATCTCCATGAGCTTATTTGGATAGGAATTATTACCCTATTTTCATATGGAAAAAAACAGAGGCTGCATGGGTAAATGACCTAACCAGGGGTCATGATTAATAAGTGGTAGGTCTAAAACTTGAAGCTTGTGTTTTGACTATAGAGTCCTCTCTCTCTAATTATCCTGCACAGATTTTTTAAAGAAATTAAAGAATACTGACATATTGAATATTTTACATTTTACCACTTTTAAATATAGTAAAATATTTTTCAAAATTATATTTAAGATAGAATAATTTGATTTCAAAATTTTAAATTCACATGCAGTTAATGACTAGCCAAGGAAAAAAATTCGAATGTTCTTACTAGTTTCATTTAAATGGAAGTTTATTTTAATATTTAGCAAAATTCTCAACTTCAGCATATGGCTTCTGTGCTTTCCATAGTCAAACACTATAAACACACATTTTGAAAACTTAACCATATTGCGTTTGAATTGATTATTTATCTTCCTTAAAAAATATGAAGTTATTGATATCAGTACTTGTATATTTAATCTTTAATTTCTGGTCTCATTCTATAGTATTGAAATATATAAAATAAATGATCTCTTCTCATCAAGTTTATGGTTTTACATATCTATCCCTACACTCTTTCCAACAATCATATTCCTAGTCCAGTTTGTATTATCATAACTACCTTAAGATTTCCTACAATAAACTGTCCTTTTCAACTATTAATAATATCACTAATATTACCAAAATTATCTATCTTTTAAATCACGTTATTTATTTTGAAAACTCTCTAATATTCTAAAATACCTTTTATTTACTCATTCTTTAATTATTGATACTTAATAGTTGCACATATTTATCAGGTACATGTGATATTTTGATATATGCATACAATGTGTTGTTATCAAATCAGGGTAATTAGCACATCCATCACCTCAAACATTTATCATTTCTTTGGGAAATGTTTCGAGTCTTCTCTTCTGGCTATTTTGAAATAAATGATAAATTCTTATTAACTCTAGTCACCCTACCATGCTATTGAACACCAGAGTTTAGTCCCACTATCTAATTGTATTTTTGTACCAATTAGCCACGTCCCACCTTCCCAGCCTCTGGTAACCACTCCTATTCACTACCTCCGTGAGATCGATTCTTTAGCTCCCACATATGAGTAAGAACATGCAATATTTGTCTTTCCATGCCTGGCTTCTTTATTTTACTTAACATAATGTCCTTCAGTTCCATCCATTTTGCTACAAATGACAGGATTTGATTCTTTTTTATGGATGAATAATATCTCATTGTATATATGTATTACATTTTTTTATCCACTCATCCATTGATGGACACTTAGGTTGATTCCATATTTTTGCTATTGTGAACAGTCCTGCAATAATCATGGGAGTGCAGATATCTCTTTGACATACTGATTTCATTTCCTTTGGATATATACCCAGTAATGGGATTGCTGGATTGTATGGTAGTCTTTTGAGGAATTCCTGTACCATTTTCCATAGTTGCTGTGCTAATATATATTCCCACAAAAGGTGTATGCATTCTCCTTTCTCCACATCCTCACCCGCATCTGTTATTTTCTGTCATTTTGATAATAACCATTTTAACTGGAATGAGATGATATCTCATTGTAATTTTGATTTGCATTTCCCTGATGATTAGTAATGTTGAACATTTCATCATATTACTGTTGGACATTTGTATGTCTTTTTATTTTTTGGAGAAATTTCTGTTCAGATCATTTGCCTATTTTTAATTGGATTAATTTGGTTTTGCTGTTGAGTTATTTGAGTTCCTTATATATTCTGCTTATTAATCCCTTGTCAGATGGATACTTTGTAAACATTTTCTCTGATTCTGTAGGTTGTCTCTTTGTAGATTGTTTCATTTGCTGTCAGAAGCTTTTTAGCTTGATAGAATCCCATTTGCCTGTTTTTGCTTTTGTTGCTGGTGCTTTTGAAATCTTACTAAAAAAATCTTTGCCAAGACCAATATCCTGAAGTGTTTTCCTAATGTTTTTTTCTAGTAGTTTCATAGTTTCAGATCTTACATTTAAGTCTTTAATGCATTTCGATTTGATTTATTTACCCATTCTTGAGACCTTAGTGAGCCATTAATTAATAATCCTAGCAACATTAATCTATAGAAGGTTGGAATCTGTACACAGTTATATGTCAGTTGATAGGTACAAGACCTGAAGGAAGTCACAAGTTTTCTAAGTGACAAATTTCTTATCTTTAAAAAGCTTGAAGATCAAACAAAGATAATTCACATGAAAACTATAAAGCATTTTATTGAAGCACTTCTGTGCACAATTATGAGGGACACATAATTATTCTGCAAAACTCTCCCCCTGCATCCTACTATGTAGATAGTAGAATTGCCTTTTTGTTTTCCATAGCAAATCATTAGTTTTAAGGTAAAGGGATTTTCATCATTCTGATGAACTTTTATAAATGTGAGAGATCCAGTGCTTTGGAAAATAAACTAAGTGAAGTAAATCCACACTTGGAGAAATCAGAATGGAATAGCAGAATACAAAAGACAAAAAGTGAAAATTTATCAAGGATCCAGGGAGAAAAAACTCTTTAAAGATAATAGCAGTTAAACTGACAGCTGACATGCTAAAAAATACTGTAAAGCACAGAAACTGTTAAAAGTGGCCTATGTATTTGAAAAGAACCTGATAGAACTTTTAGAAGTGAAATAATAGAGTAAGTAAAATTAAAAACTCCCTGACTATAGTGAGGTAGAAGGGAAGAGGGAATTATAATAGTTAACTAGATGATAGATAGAAGAATTTATTTGAAATATGACATAGAGACAAAAAAATGAAAAACACAGAAGGTTTATGAGCCATGAATGAAAAAGACTGTCTTTCATTAATCAGGGCTCCTGAAGGATAGGAAATAAAATGGTGAGAAAAAATTTTTTTCAAGAGAAGTTAGAACAGCAACTGATTTCTCAAAAGCAGCAGTAGAAACCACAAGACAGTGGAAAAAGATCTTCAATGTGCTGAAATAAAATGCATCACTATAAATTCTATTCTCTGTGAAAAATATTTTTTAAGATTTGGACTCAAAATAGAAAATTTTAGACCTCCAAATCTAATAGTATTATCCACCAGCCGATCCTCACTAAAGGATGCTCTTTCATTAGAGTAAAGGTGATCTGAGATATAATAAGCAAAATTGAAGAGCAAAAAGGGTGATAAATATATTGGCTTATAAAGCAATTGCCTTGGGGTTACTGTCTTTCAGATTAACCTTTAAGTATGATATTCATCATATATTTTGATAGTTAATATAGCAAGTTAAGGAAATTTCCTTCTATCCTTAGATTTCTATGAGTTTTTAATTACAAATAATTGTTAAATTGGCCAGTGGCTCATGCCTTTAATCCTAGCACTCTGGGAGACTGAGGCAAGAGGATTACTCGAGCTCAGGAGTTTGAGACCAGCCTGAACAAGAGCGAGACCCTGTCTCTACTAAAAATAGAAAAATTAGCCAGGCACCAGAGTCACACCTATAGTCCCAGCTACTGGGGAGGCTGAGGCAGGAGGATTGCTTGAGCCCAGGATTTTGAGGTTGCTGTGAGCTATGATGACGGGACTGTACTCTATTTGGGGAGACAGAGCAAGAGTCTTTCTCAAAAAAGAACAAAAACAAAAAAAGAAGAAGAATTGTTAAATTTAGCCAAATAATTTTTTTGACATTTATTAAGATGATCATGAGGGTTTTTTTCCCCTAATTTAATCTGTTTATTTAGTGAATTACATTAATAGATTTCCTAGTGTCGACCCGTTCATATATTCCTGGGATAAACTTTGCTTGGTCATATTGTTTTCTTACTATATTTTTAATGACTGCAGGATCTGTAGTGATATCCCGTTTCATTTCTGATATTATTGATTTGTCTTTTTGTTTTTCTTAATCTCACTAGAAGCTTATCAATTTTATTGATTTTTTTCAAGAACCAGCTTTTGTTTCACTGATTTTCTCTTTTGTTTTTCTGTTGTCAGTTTCATTTATTAATATTTCTGCTCTTTATTGGTTCCTTTTTTTCCTGCTTGCTTTGGGTTAATTTTGCTCTTCTTTTTCTAGCTTCTTCCTGTAACATCTTAGAATCATTTTTTTTTCATGTAACTAGTTAGTAGTGTAAATTTTCCTTCCATCACTGCTTTAGTTGTATCATGTATTATTTTTATATACTATATTTTCCATTTCAGTAAGCTGTATTTTTTTTAATTTCCTTTGAGACTTCCTCTTTGACTTGTGAATCAAATAATGTATTGTTTAATTTCCAAGTGTTTGGATATTTTCCTATTTTTTTTGTTATCAAATTTCAGTTTGATTCCATTATGGTCAGAGACCATACTTGATACGATTTCAAGTTTACTGAGGTTTGTTTCATGGTCCAGGATAAGGTATATTTTGGAGAATATTTCGTGAGAACTTGATTTCTGCTGGTGTTGAATGGAATGCTCTAAATACAGGGATACCTTGTTTTATTGCACTTCTCAGATATTGCAGTTTTTACAAATTGAAGGTTTGTGGCAACCCTGCGTCAAGCAAGTCTGTTGACGCCATTTTTTCCAGCAGCGTGTGCTCACTTCCCATCTCCTGTCAGCAGTTTTTAGCAATAAAGTATTTTTAAATTAATGTATTCCATTGGTTTTTTAGACATAATGGTATCGCACACTTAATAGACTAAATGTGTATAAAGTTTCTCTTCATTCTTGAAGGATATAGAATTTGCAGTCAGTAGTTCTTTTTTTTGAAAAATGGGTGTTTTGTTTGTTTGTTTTTTTGAAAAACATTGTGCTACTTCCATTTTGGCCTCCATAGTTTCAGTTGAAAAATCCACCATCATTTAAATTGACATATTCCTATCAGTAATGCATCATATCTCTCTGGCTACTTTCAAGAAATTTTTTTTCTTTAGTTTTTACAAGTTGGTTTTTAAAAATAGTCTATTACTTAAATTTTGATTTCTACAAAAACAAGTTATTAAGAAGAACACCTATTTTCCAAAGAGAATATTTTTCTATTGGAGCATAAAATACTGGAGAAATTGTCTTTAAATAATTAATTACCCATTTCTTATTTCTCTCCCCCTTATGCCTCAGTTCTAGAGTTTAGTGCCTAGGCTTCTACTGGGAATGTTCAGTGGTTTTGCTTGTTTGTTTGTTTCTAAGAGCTCTCTTTGAAAAGAAAGGCTCATTCTGGTTTCATCTACTTTATGGTTTCCAGAAATTCTTTACAGTTCCTATAATGCTTTCTGGACCTTTGTTCATTTGATATATTTATTTTTATACTATTTTTGCATTCCAATAGTATATGGATAGGCAAAACTACTCCTTCAAAAGTATTACGTTTAAAATTTTTATTTAAAGGTAATATCACAATGGCTGTTAAGACCATGGTAAAAAGATGATAGGAGAAGACATAGCCTGTCTCTCTCCTAGCAGAGTGTAGCAACATTTATCCAGGAATTTGTGAAACATGAAGTCGAGGTGGACCTTAGACTAGAAAGATATTGAGAATAGTCAAAGGGTGACTCCTTTTTTATGGGCACACTTCCCATCTGACCAGTCAGGGTGCCCCCTAGCCCAGTTCTACCCAGTCACTATTTCCAAACTCTTATATTAGAATGTGGCTATGCCTCTAGGCTTGGGACATAAGAGAAAGAAATAAGTGTATCTCCCTACTCTTATCCAAATGGTGGTCTAGCCTCCTCATGTGATATTTGTTTACCTTTTATATTACAAACACTTTTAAAATAGGAACTATTTTTTACCTTATTTTGTATGTTCTGTAGTGCCCTCACCATAATTTGTCACATATTTTCTCAATTAATTTCCTAAAAATGAATGAACTTTGTTTACTGTTATCCTGTACCTCTGAATTTTTTTTGCCTTTTAACTGGTGACTCTTTTTAAATTGCATTTATATGTATGTATAAATGTTCTTCAAAATTCTGTCATAAACATCTGTTCTTTTTGATCAATTATGAGGGCAACTATTCCCATTCCTGCAATTTTCACTTCCTTTGCAGATGACCTCCTAAAATTACATGTTCATCCACACCTTTTGATTCACTATAGAAGACATAGTTCCCTATCATTTGGTTCACTATCACTACAAATTCATCATGTTACAAAACAAACCAAACCAAATAAATTTTCCCCAAACCATATTCTCTTCCAAACTAGTACTTCAGAATCGTCTTTGACCCTTCTCTGTTTTTGAACCTTAAATCAAATCTACAATCAAATCCTATTGTTTTTTTTAATTTTCATATATAATGCCACCAGATATTTAAGTCCTTATTTTTAAGAACTATAATATTCTTCCAGATGGTTTCTCGCCCGTCTTCTTTGTTTCTTCCCATGTACTACTGCCAGAATAATTTTGGTAGAATGTGGATTTCATCATGTATTTCAGGAACCTACAGTTGGTTTCCATTTATGACCACTTAAAACTCAGCAAATTTTTCAGGACAGTGCGTGGTCTGTTCAGCCAACCTACTCTTATAATCTTCTCTTTCCTTACATAAAACCACAGTATCGTAATATAGTATTCTTTCTTCTATAAAACTCTCTTGTTATTATCAGTATACGCTGATGCATTGATGCTTTCAAATATTATCTTATGTGTTCTTAATAGGAATAATATTAGCCAATACTTTTTGTAGACTTAGATGCCAGGTACTGTTATAAGCGATTTATGTATATTTACTTATTAACTCAAACATTTACTTAATGAGATAGAGACTATATCTGATCCTATTGTACAAATGGGGAAACTGAGGAAGAGAGGATAACATACCCACAGTCACAGAGCTCATAAGTGGTAGAACTGGGATTCACACTTAGGCAGTCTGATTCCAGAACTTGTGCTTTTAGCACCTAAGCCTTTCACAGAATAACACCAGCTACATTTATTCACTGACTATTGGACCTACTTTCTGGTCATTTTATTTTTGTTTTTCTATTCGCTCTTTATAATAACGTTATAAAGAAGATATTATTCTCATATTATCTATGATGTTATTGAGGCTTAAAGAGTTGAAATAAATTGTCCAAGATTAGGCTAATAAAGTGGTAGCTCCAGGCTTATTACCTACATCTATCTGTTGAGCCTAACTCCATAATCTTTCTACTATTCTAAGCTGCCTTGTTATACAATTTTGCTTTAATAGTTTTAAGTTTACCATTTGTTAATTCTGTTGCATCTAATAGCTAATAAACTCCTCAAGATCAAAAACCATATATTAAACTTTTTTGCTAATGTTCACAGAATCTAGCATAACTGAGGTCACAGTATATTCACAATAAAAGGATGGAGATTGATTTATTGACTGGTTTCATCCACAGCGAGGAATTAAAGGCGTTGATGTCATTCAAGGAACTGAATGAAAAGTTGACAAACCAATTAATAGATTATATAGTATCCTGTAAATGTTGGGGGTGTGTGGACTTGATATAAAGGTCAGTAATGTTAGTGGTATGGCATTTTCAAGGATAACGAGGCATACCATTTCCTGTTTGTCACAAGTCCTACTAGGTCTACTTCCCTTATTTGTGTTACTTTTCTGGTACATATAGGCTTATACTTTTCCTAATCCTGATTTGCACAATGGTCCTATATATTTTCTAAAAGAAGAATGTACCCCTTTTAGTGTCCATAAAAGACTATTTCTCTACATTAGTAACACTACTATCTTACTAGCCTCTATGTTTTGTGTTCACAGAAGGAAACATGACAATAATTTAAAAGTTAGAGAAGAGAGGCTTTACAAAATATGGCCTGGAGAACCAGACTTTGACCCTAGACCATTGATGCCTGATTGATTTAGATCTGCTTCTACCTTATGTACTTGACTGGGGCGTGTCTAAGTGATCTCAGAACTCAAATATAATCTTTAAGCATAAATGTCATAAATATATACTGCTATTTATTTTGTGAGTAAACATCATTATATTCTCTGATTTCTTGATCAATTCTTGATTTCCCTACCCTCTGAGTCTGATACAGACAAATTCAGCAACAGCATATTTTGTTCTCAGGAACTTTTTTGGCAATAGCAATCTTAAACAAAGCAGTTTCCTTTTTAGGATGTGTATTTTCATGTTTGCTTCATCTGTTGCCCAATTACATTAACCAATTAATCTTAAATTAGATTAATTAAGCCTCAAATAAAAGACTTTTGTCAGGTGTCAGAATCTGGAATTAAAAACAACAGAGCATAGCTCATTCAACAAATGCCTTGGGTTTTTAGGTTAATCTAGCATATAAACATTGAGCATACAAACTACTAGATCCACAGAGACTTTTAACAAATACTTTAATTCTAAAAGGGCCTTATTTTCTAGAGCTGTGTAAAAAATTTTCATGTATTTAGATTTATGTGATTGTTATTGTATCCTATACTTATATTTGTCTTTGGTTTATATTTATTTACAGAACTCTTATCCAATAGATTGAAAGTGTTAGACGGTACTGAAGCCATTTTTTTTCTGTCAGAAATTATAGAATTTTAAATAGCCTCTTTTCCATTTTTGTGATCTGTGTTCACACCTCTAATAATAATGAAGTAGAAAACTACTCTCTCATTGTACTTCATTGCTAATCTCCAGAGTTTTCTTTTACCTTACCCCAATAGCTTATGTAGTACACATTCCTTGCAGGGTATTCAGTTTATATATGTCAGATTCTCTAGGGCCGTGGCTTTTGCCAGATGAAGCACTTTTGATTTTGAGCCTGATGAAACACAGTGCAGTTATTGATCTGTGCATGACATAGCCTGTCTCTCTCCTAGCAGAGTGTAGCAACATTTATCCAGGAATTTGTGAAATGTCACTCGGATCATGTTCACAAGGTAAACTGTGCAAAACCCAGGATCTGAGCTGAGAATCCATGTGGAATTGGACGTGACTGTCTTATTCCTACGTCCTATCTTCTGGATGAACCAAGTGATATTTGTTAACAGAATGTCCGTGTCCTGTATTAGACTTTGTAAGGAACTATTATCACTTAGAACATTGTGTACTATAAAATCATACTTCTTATACTGTGTTTTCAGATTCACTTCTGATCTTAACCACAGAAAATATAAAGATAAGAATATGTGACCTGAATAGCATCAGTTAGAAATTTCTTTTCTGTTTATAAACGAAGCAGTGTTATAATATATTGCATGGTTTTACTTTTCTGATAGTGTTCTCATCCTTTGCATCAATATACTTTCAGGCAGGTATGTCTCATTAAAATATTAACATGTCTGGAAGTGATAACTTATAACATTTTTCTCACTATTGGGTTATTATGATATTTAACTATGCATATATTTAAGAATTTAGTTTTAAATGACTAGAATATTGGTTTGCACATGGATAGATGTATTTATATTTGTTACAATTCAATTTACTTTAATGTACCTAATGCATGTAAAACACTATAATAATGGGATAGTTAACAATGAATTAAATATGATCCTTATCCTCTGTAATAAGAGAATTGGATGTGTGTATCACAATACAAGGGAATTATGAGATACAAATAAATATATATACCATACATATGCCATCAACATGTAGTGGAGGGAGAGAGCCAGTCATTGCTGCCATTCTTAGTAAGACTTTTGAAAGAGGTGGCATTTAGGCTTACCCTTCAGGTTTGACATGATCATGAAAGTTGTGTTCATTGAACAAAGCCACGAAAAGAAAGGAAGGCTTGAAAAGACATCCAGGTGAGAAAGCAGTTTGTTAAGAATAGTGAGTGATCTGGTATGACTGTGGTTCTCAACCCTGGCTGCATACTATCCTCCTCTGGGGAGCTTAAAAAATACCT
The DNA here is from genome assembly GCF_000956105.1 of Propithecus coquereli. Classification (NCBI taxonomy): domain Eukaryota; kingdom Metazoa; phylum Chordata; class Mammalia; order Primates; family Indriidae; genus Propithecus; species Propithecus coquereli. The sequence goes on from NW_012155840.1 coordinate 4,591,080, forward strand.
ATACCCAGGATTCACCATAGACCACTTAGCAAGTATCTGAGGGTGGGCCCTGTTCCTTGGTAGGTTTTAAAAGTTCTCAGCTGATTCTGACGTAGAGTGAGGACTAAGACCAAAGCTTGAGAGATTAGAGATTAAATGTAAGCAATTATTAATATATAGGAGATTGTTTAAATATCAAGGCAAAATACAATAAAGAAGAGATCAAGATAATATTACAATTTTTTTTTTTTTCTTTTTGAGACAGAGTCTCACTGTGTTGCCTGGGCTAGAGTGCTGTGGTGTCAGCCTAGCTCACAGCAACCTCAAACTCCTGGGCTCAAGCAATCCTCCTGCCTCAGCCTCCCGAGTAGCTGGGACTACAGGCATGTGCCACCATGCCCGGCTAATTTTTTCTATATATTTTTAGTTGTCCAATTAATTTCTTTCTAATTTTAGTAGAGACGGGGTCTCGCTCTTGCTCGGGCTGGTTTCGAACTCCTGAGCTCAAACAATCTGCCCGCCCTAGCCTCCCAGAGTGCTAGGATTACAGGCATGAGCCACCGCATCCGGCCTACAATATTAATAGAAGTAAAAAGAGTTAAAAAAAAAAATAAACAAGATTGGTTATAACAGAGTTTGATAGCCAATCTCATATGGGAAAATAAAGAAAAGGGAGGTATTTAAGATATTTTCCAGATTGTTTTTTGATTAAAGTGACTATAAAGTTGACGATAGAAGAATTATGTTTGTGATAATATGCTAAATATTATGGGATAAAAATACCAAGAAAATTGAATGAAATATGACAAATATCCTTATACATGCACACTAGAACTTGCAAAAAAAAGAAAGAAAAAAAGAAAAAATGTAAATCCCCAGGATCTAAAATCAATGACAGCTTATCGTGTAGCCAAGTGGTAATTTGTCACTGAAGTAGAGATATCAAATAAGTAGTAGAATATATGAGTTTAAAATTTAGGGGAGAGGGCTGGGCTAAAAGAATGAATTTTGGAGTCATGAGTGCTCAGGTGGTATTTAAAAATATGAGGCTGAATGAAATCACCAATGGAATGAAGGTAGATAGAAAAGAGATTAAGTCCAAGATTTGAGCCCTGACCCTTCAACATTTGGAAATTGGGCAGATGAGAAAGGAGAGGCCAGTTAAGTAAAAGGAAAACCAAGAAAAAAGAGTATCTAAGATGCCACATGGTAAGATCATCTATGTTAAAATGCTGCTCAATAAAATGAGTTCATGAGAGGAATTGAGAAATAAGAGAAAGAGACGAATTGGAGGATATAATTAAATATGCACATATTTGAGAGTTATTTCAAGGAGCTTTATTGTAAAGGGGAACAGAAAGCCTTTTAAATGTAAATACCTAATAGCTGAGGCTCAAGATAAATAATGCAAACATTGATAATTTCAGTACTTTTAAGACAAAACTAACAAATATTAAGGATATACATTATTTGAACAGAGCAATAAAAAGTCATGCTCTAAATATTTATCAAAAAGTTTCACAGAATTAGGCCACAAAAAGCTAAAATTTAAAAAATTAGTATCATGTAAACAATATTGTCTAACACATGTGAAGTTAGAAATCAATTTTAAAAAATATCTGATGCAAATATATAGAGGTGTTTCTAAATAACTAATGGATCAAAGAAGAAAGTAAAATGAAAATGAGAAAATACTTTGAATTTAATGACAATAAAATAATACATATTGAAACTTGTAGGATGAAGCTAAGGTGGTACTCAGATGGAAATTTATGTCACAAAATACTTACATTAAGACTAGAAGAAAGTTGAAAATTCCAGAGTTAAACATACCGTTTAAGAATGAGAAATTGAATAAATCCAGTGTTGTAGACTATATTTATATCCCCCCAAAATTCATAACACCCTGTGTGATCATATCAAAGTTGGGGCCTTTGAGAGGTAATTAGGGTTAGATTAGGTCATGAGGGTAGGGCCCCCATGATGGGATTAATGCCCTTATAAAAAAAGAAGGAGACACAGGATCTCTCTCTTCTCTCCACCATGTGAGAATACATAAGAAGGCCATGTGCAAACCAGGAAGAGTGCCCTCACCAGACACCGGATATGCTGTCACCTTGATCTTGGACTTCCCAGGTTCCAGATCTGTTTGAAATAAGTGTTTGTTGTTTAAGCCACCCAGTCTGTGGTAATTTGTTATATCAGCTGACTAAGACATTCAAAGAAAATAGAAAGAAAATTAAGATAAAAACAAAAGTTGATATATAGAAAGCAAAAATGCAGTAGATGTGATCAAAGAAACCAAAGGCTGGGTCATTGAGACTAATAAATTAATAAATATTAACAAGTGTTTATAAGGATATAGAGAAATTGCAACATTCATACACTGCTTGTGGAAATATAAAATGGTGCAGCTATTTTGGAAAATGGTTTGACCAATCCTCAAAAAGTAAAACATAGAGTTGCCATATGACCCAGTAATTACACTGTTAGATATACAACCAAGAAAACTGAAAACATAAGTTCACACAAAAACTCATACATTCATTCACAGAAGCATTATTCATACTAGCTCAAAAGTAGAAACAACCTGAGAGTCTGGTGAATGGAGAAAAAAATGTGGTGTATCCATACCAGTGGATTATTGTTCAGCCATAAAAAGGAATGAAGTATTGACACATGTCACAACATGGGTGAACCTTGAAAACATTTTGCCAAGTGAAAAAAGCTTGTCACAAAAGACCATATAGTATGATTCCATTTATATAAAATGTCCAGAAAAGGTAAAATCTATAGACAGAAAGTAGATTTCGTGGTTACCTATAGCCCAGAGTGGGAAAGGAGTGTTTGTAAAATGGGCATGAGGTTTCCAGATAAACAAAAATGGAGGGAGTTCATCCCCACTAGACTTGTCTTACAGAAATTACTAAACTGAGTTCTTTAAGTTGAAACAAAAACATGCTAGACAGCAATACAAAAGCATATGAAAGTATAAAGGTCACTGGTAAAGGTAAATATTGATAGAGGAATATAGGATACTGTAACACTGTAATAGTGTTGAATAATCACTTTTCATTCTGGTACAGAAGTTAAAAGACAAAAGTATAAAAATGATTATAACTATAAAAATATATTAAAGGATACATAATATAAAAAGATGTAATCGGTGACATCAATAGCAAAGTATATTGAGGAGAAGTAAAAGTGTAGAGTTTGTGTATGTGATGGAAGTTAAGTTGTTACCAGCTTAAAATAGATTGTTATAACTATGTTTATGTAAGTGTCATGGTAATAATGAAGAAAATGCCTGTAGAAGATACACAAAGAAAATGAGAAAGGAATCAAAGCGTGCCATGACAAAAAGTCATTGAAATGCAAAGGAAGATAGCGACAGAGGAAAAGAGAGACAAAAGAGCCTCCAGACAGACAGAAAAACAATTAACAAAATGACCACTATAAAGTCCTTCACCATCAATAATTACTTTAAATATAAATGGATTAAACTATAATCAAAAGACCTAGAATTGCTGAATGGATTTTTATATATACTGTCTATAAGAGACAAACTTTAGATTTAAGGACACATTCTGAAAGTGAAGGGATGGAAAATGATATTCTATGCAAATGGTAAGCAAAAGAGAGCAGAGGTGGCTATACCAATATCAGACAAAATAGATTTTAAATCAAAAACTGTTATAAGAAACAAAGAAGAACATTTACCTGACAGAAGGATCAATTTACCAGAAAGATAAAACAGTTATAAATATTTATGTACCAAACCTCACAGCTTCTATATATATGAAGAAAACTTTGACAGAGTTAAGGGAGAAATAGACAGCAACACAATAATGGGAGACTTTACTACCCCACATTCATTAATGGATAAAACAAAATTAAAATAGAAGTAGAAGACTTGAACGAAACTATGGACCAACTGGACCTAGCAGATGTATACAGAACATTCCACCCAACAACAGCAGAACATACATTCTTCTCAAGGGCACATGAAATATTTTCTAGGATAGATTACATGTTAGGCCACAAAACAAGTCTTAAATTCAAGAAGGCTGAAATCGACGGAAGTATCTTTTCTGATCACAGTGGAATGAAGCTAGAAATCGATAGCAGAAAGAAAATTGGAAAATCCACAAATGTGTAGAAATTAAACCACTGTTAACCAATGGGTCAAAGAAGAACTCACAAAGGGAATTAGCAAATACACTGAGACAAATGAAAATGAAAACACAACATATTTAAACCTGTGGGCTGCAGCATAAGTGGTGCTAAGAGGGAAGTTTATATACTGTATGTACATTTAAACATTTGTTAAGAAGGTAGATCTTAGGTATTTTTTACCACAATAAAAATATGCAGAAAATCTTTTGATAAAATGAAGTACTTATTCATGATCAAAATTCTCTTTGCACCCATCTACAAAAAAAAAAAAAAGCCAAGCATGGTTGTGTACAACTATAGTCCTGGCTACTGGGGAGGCTGAGCCAGGAGGATTTCTTGAGCCTGGGAGTTGGAGTTTGCAGTGAGCTGTGATTTGTGCCATGCACTCCAGTCTGGGTGACACAGCAAGACCCTCTCTCTCATAAAAATAACTTAGCAAACTAGGAATAGCAGAGAACTTTCTTATTCTGTTAAAAGGTGTCCACCAAAAACCGAAACAACCATCATTCATAATGATGGAAGTTAGAAGCATTTCTTTTAAAATCAGGAAGAAGACATTTTATACGTGCTATCATTGCTTGTCTTTGATGTTGTACTCAAAGGCCTAGTTAGCACATTCTTTGAGAGAAAGAAGTAAAAGTCAAAGCTATTAAATACGATGAAACAAAACCATCATTAGTTCCAGACACTATGCTTGTCTCCACAGAATCTCAAAACAAATTACTATAATTAGTAATAGATTTCAGTAAGATTGCTGGATATAAAATCAATATATGCTAAGACAATGGGATTCATATTCACCAGCAATCCACAGAATATATTATACAACTTAAGAAATATTATTTAAGAGATAACAGGAATTATGTGGTATCTAGGAATGAAACATGTATCTCAGTTTCAGGGATGTTAAAATGTGAAAAAAGAATGTCTTTAAATTGCTATATGTGTTTTGGAAATACATACACACATATATATTTATACACTAAAAGTATAAAGAAATTTAAGGGGAAAATAAACACTAAATTCATTCAGGAAAGTGATTATTTCTCATGAGTCAGAGAGGTTGGTAGCTTTGAACTGTATTGATAATACCTTGTCTTGAATGGTTGATACATAGGCATTTGTTGTATTTTTTTTAATATGCCTAGGGCATATTTGAAATATTTTATTAAAAAACTAAGCAGGAAATCTACCAATGTCATTATCCCAGAGAACGAATGCTGACGGTGGAACAAATCTTTGCGGCAAGATAATAAGTTTGAGGGGATATCTGCCATATTGGCAGAAGAGAAGTCAAAGGAGGAGTACAAAAACAAGTGTACAGAGAAGCTGGAGGAAAACAAGACTAATAAAGAAACAAAGGAGAGAACATTTTTAACAAGAAAAAGAGAAGATTTGATCAACAATGTCAGACGCCATAGAGGAATTGAAAATAGAAAATTGAGAAGAGATTGTTGGATTTCACTTAGAAGGCTGTATTAGCAGGACTCTCTTGATAGCAAGTGGTGGAAAGTGAACTCTAACTAATATAAGAAGAAAAAAACCTCACAAATCAAAGGATGAACTGTAGAGAATAGACTTGGGAAGGGTAGAGATAATGGGAACCAGACACTCTAATGTCTTTAATGCTTCTCTATCTTACATCTCTTCATCCCAGACACAGCTTTCTCAATGCAGCCCTGGCCATGAGTACTGGTCGTGTGGTAAGCCTATATTCTTATAGCTTAGGCCCTAGGGAAGAAAAGGATTACTACTCATTCTCATCTTTCACTCTTTCCCTGATTTACAAGGTAGTTGAATTACTGGGGCTACAGAGATAAAAATATTTTGTGTATATGTGATTTTGAGTTAGGATTTACGCTTATTTTATTGTATGTATATTTTCACCTACATGAATAATTGGCAGGAATATCAGTCATACAGCATACAGGGCGGTTTCTGTTGGGCGGGATTGATCTACATGTTGAAGTACCTTTAGTATTCTTTGCTATCACCCACTTCAGTGCCAATCATTATGGCCCTCAAAAGTGCCCCCACAAATTTCCAAAATACTTATCTGGATAGTAGGTATACTTTGAGAACCACTGATTTAGAATCAAAACAGAGAAACCAGCATGATTAATAAAAACAAAAAGAACTCCCAGACTATCCTTTCCCTAAAGATCTATGTGAGTCATAGTACTTTATGTAGCAGACCTGAGAGTCAGATATTTATTTGGTTTTATTTATTGAGTGACTACTCTGTTAGGTCAAGCCTTATTACTTGAAAGAATACGATAAACAGAAAACAATTCTAAATAGAAAACGAATTGAAGGATGATGGAAGAAGTTCCTATGGGGAAACTTTATGTGTTGGAAAAAACAGCTTTTCAGTGAAATCTCCAAGAAATACTTTGAATAATATAGTATAAGTCCAAACTTTGTAGATCGCTTTTTTTCCTCCTATAAAAGAAATTTCAGCTCTATGCTGAAAGGCATTTTTTTCGTGTGTAATTTTCACATACATTAGTTCTTAATGAAAAAAATCCCGTTTTAAATGGTATCAGTAACTTTTTATTTTATCAAATCCAAAGATTGTAAAAACTTCCTTTAAAAAACTACCCATTTGTTTTTCCTCTCTTGAATCTTATGAAACTTATACAGGGAATAGAGAAAAACATTAAGTTGTTTCTCTTGAGAATCTTAGTACGGTATATTTATAAATGATCAACATCATATGAATACTTAGTATTGCTACTGTTAAATTTGTAATGAGTTGTAGGGGTTTGAAATTCCCTGACTGGCTTTCATCCAAGTAATTTATTTGCGGGGCTTAGATACAGTATAACCAAGGAAAGACATACAGTTAGTTCTTGACCCTATCCCTAAAACATTTCAGTTTCTAAGTATTAAGATGCTATTCATATTTAGGGTATGTTTAAGAAATATATATCATTTCATTAGTTTGAATATATAAAGTTGGGGCTACAAATGATGATCTTTAGCTTTTTGTTTATAACCCCCAAAGTTGGTAATATTTAATTTAGATTAGTGTGATAATGCATTATTCCTAAGAACTGATTCAAGTATAATATAAATAAAGTTAATGTTCATATACATGCTTTTCAGAAGCTTATTAATTGAAAAGTACTTTATATAAATTTCATAAATATATCATGGTCTATTATAAAGTTTTAGAAGTCAAAAATTATTCTAAGGAATATTGATGACTTTCTTTTGAAGTCTCTATAGGAATTAACTATTATGAGCAACTTGTAATTGTCTAGACTTTCACTGCCATTTGGTAACAATAGCATACATGGGCATTCTTTTCTTCAGGCTAATCCACAGAGGCCTTTTTGAGCAACCAAATACAATACAATAGGAAGTAATACTATTGTAATAGCACCCCACTAGGACAGAAAAACAATCAAATAAATGTGTTAAAATTTGATTTTTAGGAAAACCAAGTTTAATTAGAGGAGAATGAGGCAGTCTTCATGAGACTTCTGTAGATATTCTAGAGTTTGATAGGCTCAGTTTCTGATAACTATGACTCACTTGAAAATTTGTGGCTGTTCTTTATTTAGATACAGATACACTGTTAACATCTCCCTCAAACACCAAGTATTATTTTTGTTGATTTGGCATGTTTATTTATTTTTTTCTTTTTTCTTTGTTGAGTAATTTAATTGGCGTGAATTCTTTTTTCTTGTCCCACTCAACTTCAGTATCTAAAAAACATACTGACAAAAGGATTAGAGGAAGAATAGAATTAAAGAGAGTGTGTGTATACAGTACATGTGAGTAATAGATATTTCTGCATTGAATGAGCTGAGTTTAAGCAATAGAAAGCAGCAAAAGGAGGGTGAAAAAGAAGGGTTCAGAAAGACCTTGCCCACTTTCTTCTTTGGGACATCAGATGGCACTGCCATCCTTTTTCATTCCTATTGGGGGCAGGAGTCAGGATGGGTATGCACTGCAACCTCATGGTCATTAGTAAACATGTGTCTGCAGGTCATGTCTTTAGGAGGGCTGCAACTGAACTCATAATATTACTGTATGAACACTGAGAAATTATTTTAGTAGTAATTATTTTGGATATATTTTGGTTTCAAGTATTTGTCTCTGTATTTAGTATCTGGTGTTTAGGTTCGAAAATGACTTTTCTTCTGCTAACTTGAACAGAGATTTGAAATAAACCAATGGTTAAGTTCTTCTTGCTATGAATAGCGAAATATTGATTTTTTCCATGAATACTCGAAAGTCAATTTTATTAGTTTTCTAAATTTCACATATAATACATTTTTACTATCCATTATTTTTCCCATAGTTGTGGGAAGAAATGTAAGTGATATGGTTTAACTTAAATCCAGTTAAAATGCATTGGTTTAATTATTCAGTTTATTTTGAAATATACAGGTATCACATAAATTAAAATTTACTATAAATGTATATAATGACAAAACTATCACTACAAATTAAAGTATCTGTTAATTGTTTTTCAGTATTTTGGGCTGTTTTGAGAATTAAAAGTATTGGTAAACTATTTTGAACAATTTGAGATTTGAAATAATAGTGTTCATTTTCATTTTGAGAAATCATATTCGAACATCTTTACAAAATATCTAATTGGACATTAGCTAGAACTTACATTACAAAGCTTAAGGGCATTGAATTAATTTACCTCCTTGTAAATGTTATTTAGAGTAGCATATCTCTTATCCATATGCAGATACCCATATTTCTCTGATAGAATCTAATTTGAACACATCAAGACAGATTGGCATTTTCAGTACCGTAAAAAACTGCTTTGCTAATTGCAAACCATATTTAGTATGACCTTATAACAAAGTAGCACCTTAAGTGTCATGCTTTGTCTTTAATGTGCACACTGGAGCTGGGTTCATCTGTATCAGACAACTGTACTTCATGAAAAGAGTTTTTTTCTTGATAGGCAATTAGCAGTAATTAGGAAGATTCACCTCAATAAGATGTCAACATGAGATTGTTTAAAAAAGTCAGTGACTTAAAAAGAAAGTTCTTCTGACACATAGGTATGGCATGTGAAACATGAAATGTTAATTTAACTTTTCTGCTTATTATTCATGCACAATATTATTTTGTCATTCAGACACTACACTGACAGAGTATAAGGGTGTTAAAATAGTGTTGCTAGAATAAAAAGAGGATTAATCTACCATTGGCCAATTAGCCAAAGGGTTCTTAATGGTCTCTAAAGGCTACTGAAGTCTAACTACTAGCAAAAGTATTGGTAAAAAGTCCTCTATATTACCTTCATTTGCCTGACATTTTGTGAGACATACTACAGGCTTTTAATAACTGCATTTGTCAGGAATAGTTTATAGATGAGTGATACAGTAACTCAATGGATTTTTCATAAGAAATTTTGTTACATAAATAATTACATCTCTGGCTAAGATTTTTTTTTGGTTGTTGGTTTTTAATTTTTAGTTATTGCTCTTGAAGATCTCAAGTATCATAACAAAGGAAATTCATATTTTTAAATTTAAACCTCTTGTTACTACACTTGAAAGAGTTACTAATCTGAACTATTTATCTTTGTAAATAAATATTTGTATGGAAAATATTTGTTAGTGACCTGGAAATTAATGTGATTGTCT
>NW_012155840.1:4613618-4615784 GCF_000956105.1 Propithecus coquereli
TTTGGGGTCTTACTCGTAAATTCTTTGCCTAGGCCAATGTCTAAAAGAGTTTTCCCACATTTTCTTCTAGAATTTTTATGGTTTCAGGACATGTATTCAAATATTTAATCCAACTTTAGTTAATTTTTGTATATGGTGAGAGATAGGAATCCTGTTTCATTCTTCTGCATGTGGTTATTGTTTTCTAAGCATCATTTATAGAATAGGGCATCCTTTCCCTAGTATATGTTTTTGTCTGCTTTGAAAAAATCAGTTGATCATAGCTATATGGTTGTATTTCTGGGTTCTCTATTCTGTTCCATTGGTCTATGTGTCTACCTTTATACTAGTACCATGCTGCTTTGGTTACTATAGCCTTGCAGTATAATTTGAAGTCAGGTACTATGATGCCTTCAGATTTGTTCTTTTTGCTCAGAATTACTGTGGCTATTTGGGGTCTTTTTTGGTCATATGAATTTTAAGATTATTTTTTCTAGGTCCATCAGAAATGACATTGGAATTTTGATGGGAATTACATTGAATCTGTAAATCACTTTGGGCAGTATGGACATTTTAACAATGTTGATTCTTCCAATCCATGAGCATGGGACGTTTTTCCATTGGTTTGTGTCATCTCTGATTTCTTTCATCAGTATTTGTACTTCTCCTTGTGGAGATCTTTCACCTCCTTGGTTAAATGTATTCCTAAGTATTTGATTTTCTTTGTAGCTATTGTAAATGGTACTAAGTTCTTGATTTGACTCTCAGCTTGACTGTTATGAGTGTATAGAAATGCTATTGATTTGTGTACATTAATTTTGTAACCTGAAACTTTACTGAATTTATTTATGATTCTAAGAATCTTTTGGTGGAGTTTTTAGGGTTTTCCAGGTATCAGATTCTGTCATCAGCAAATAGGGATGGTTTGACCTCCTGCCTCCTGATTTGGATGCCCTTTATTTCTATCTCTTGCATGATTGCTCTGGCTAGGACTTCCGGTACCATGTTGAATAGACGTGGTGACACTGGGCACCCTTGTCTTATTCCAGTTTTTAGGGATAATCATTTTAGCTTTCACCTATTCAGTATGATGTTGGCCATGGGTATGTCATATATGGTTTTTATTATTTTGAGGTATGTTCCTTCTGTGCCTAGTTGTTGAGGATTTTTATCATGAATTGGTGCTAGATTTTATTGAATGCTTTTTCTCCATCTGTTGAGATGATCATATGGTCTTTCACTCATTTTTATATATTCCATGTTCTCTTCTAGTTTCCCAGGAAGTTAAGAATAGTGAAGGATAGTAGTTTTTACACTACTGTTTCTTTGTGTATAATCTATTGTTAGACCTATTCTAAGTGTTTTATGAGTATTAACTCATTTAATTCTCATTTCAAACCTCTAATAGATTCTGCTATTACGACTATTTTACAGGTAGAAAACTGAGACACAGAATAAGTTACATGTCCAAGGTTATATAGCTACTAAGTGGTAGAGCTGAGATTGCAATTCAAGCCATCTGGCTCCAGAGCCCTCGCTCTTAATCATCACACTATGCAAATTTTAAAAAATATTCAGTAAACTTAGTATAGGAAAGCTTTAACCAGGATAGAGTCTTACCATTGTGACGCTTTTGAAATATGTGTTTTATATCAGATTTTAGGTCATGCTGCAGATAAATATTGTGTAGTAGGGAATGGAAAAGGGACAAAGGACCTGGGTTTTGATCATCACTTTTTGGCTGCTAACTTCTTGTGAGATCTGATTGAGGAAATCACTTAACTTCTCTAGAGATCTAAAGCAGGGATATCCTTTTTCCCAGTCTTATATGGGTTTTTGAGGATTTAACAAATAGCTGTCAGATGTAGAGACATTGGCAAAAATGTATCTGATTGTGACATTATTTTAATTGCTGAATTATCCAGAAGTCAGAGTTATAGCCTTTTCAGCTACATAAAATACAGCCTTAAGTATAATAACAGGAAATAATCAAACAGCTATCTTAAAATTCACTTAATTTATTCCATTGAAGGTATTGTCAGGCTTTATTTACTGCCTGTTGTCTTTTTTTTTTTTTTTTGAGACAGTCTCACTTTGTTGCCCGGGCTAGAGTGAGTGCTGTGGCGTCAGCCTAGCTCACAGCAACCTCAAACTCCTGGGCTCAAGCAATCCTTCTGCTTCAGCCTC
>NW_012155840.1:4615834-4617195 GCF_000956105.1 Propithecus coquereli
GGGTACAAATATTTTTGGTTACGTCAATCATTTTTATAATTCTTGAGTCATGGTTATAAGAGTGCCTCTCAACCAGGTAGTGTTCATTGTACCCGTTAGGGTAGGTTTTTGCCTGTCTCCTCCTCCCCTCCCCTCCCCCCCGGTTGATTTCTGTTGGGTTTTACTTCCCTCTATTCACATTGTACTCATTGGTTAGTTCCAATTTAATGGTGAGGACATGTGGTGTTTGTTTTTCCATTCTTTATATACTTAGGATAATGATGTCCAGTTCCATCCAAATCGTTGCAAAAGATATTATGTCATCCTTCTTCATGGCTGAGTATTATTCTGTGGTATACGTATACCACATTTTGTTAATCCACTCATGAATTGATGGGCATTTGGGTTGATTCCATATCTTTGCAATTGTGAATTGTGCTGCAGTAAACATTTGTGTGCAGATATCTTTTTGATAGAATGACTTCTTTTCCTTCTTTCCTAGTATTGGGATTGCTGGATCAAATGGTAGGTTAACTTTTAGTTCTTTGAGGAATATCCACACTGTTCTTCACAGAGGTTGTACTAATTTGCAGTCCCACCAACAGTATATAAGCATTCCTCTGCATCCACGCCAGCATCTATTGTTTTTGGATTTCTTAGTAAAGGCCATTCTGACTGGGGTAAGGTGAAATCTCATTGTGGTATTGATTTGCATGTCCCTGATTATTAGTGATGTTGAGCATTCTTTCACATGTTTGTTGGCCATTTGTCTATCTTCTTCTGAGAAGCTTCTGTTCATGTGTTTTGCCTACTTTTTAAAGGGGTTGTTTGTTTTTTTCTTGCTGATTTGCTTGAGTTCTTTGTAGATCCTGGTTATTAGTCCTTTATTGGATGTATAGCTTGTATTTTCTCCCATTCTGTAGGTTATCTATTTGCTCTGTTAATTATTTCCTTGGCTTTGCAGAAGCCTTTTAAATTTAATCAAGTCCCATTTATTTATTTTTGTTGTTGCTGTACAAGTGTTTTTTGTTATATGGATAAATTGTCTCATGCTAAAGTCAGGGCTTTCAGTGTACCCATCACTAGAATAATAAATATGTACTCAATAGGTAGATTTTTATTCCTCGTCCCCCCACACCCTCTTCCCTTAGTTTCCAATGTCCATTACTGCTCTTTATCACCATATATATCTTTCATTTAGCTCCCACTTATAAGGGGGAACATATATTTGTTTTTCCATTCCTCAGATACTTCACTTAGAATAATGGTCTCCAGTTCCATCCTAGTTGCTGCAAAAGCCATTATTTCATTCCTTTTTGTGGCTGAATAGTACTCTATGGTAGATATATATACCATATTTTCTTTATCTACTCATCAGTGGA
>NW_012155840.1:4617245-4619453 GCF_000956105.1 Propithecus coquereli
TTATAAAGTTGACTGAAAACATGAAAACATATTATGTTACTGAATCCTGAAAGTCATGTTTATATCAACACTAATGTATTCTAATAAAAGTAAATTATAGTGTAAATAACCCCCAAATTATTAATACTGTGTTCAACTTCATCATTCAGTTTTAGCCTGGTAGATTTTTATGTGGTAACTGATAATACTCTTTTCTCAAAAAAATGACAAGACAACACAGAAACCTCACTTAGAGCTGATAGAAACTGGCTGTTGCCTTCCACTGCAGTACTCAAATCCTTCCTGCTCCTCATGCCTCCCTCCAACTGAACAGAATCCTTTCAAGCATGTAACAGCATAAATAGAATTGCTTTCCTCTACACACTTGCTCCTATTTTAATTTGGTTGTTGTGAGCTGGAAATGGGGAAGGAGGAGGGAACTGAGGGAGGGAAGGAGAAGCAGCAGAGAGCAAAGGTGGGTTGATTTCATAGATTTCAACAAGTTAAACCTGGGAGTGAGAATAAAAATCAATGTTCTTTTTGTTTATAAAGAATTGCACCTAATCCAGGTAAAACTGTCAACAACTTAAAAGTAAGGCCGACCTTAGTTTAAAAGGAATTATCTTGTAAGAAACAGGATTTGTGAGTTTTAATTGGAAAGTTCATTTTTATGCTTCTTAAAACAAGCTCATTTATTCCTCACCTATTTAATTATTTTTTTCAGTGAGGATTGCTAGCTGGAAGCTAAAAGGGCAGTGTGTATGGGACCATAGCAATAATGAGAATCACCAGAAAGAAAATCCTGATTGTTAATGCATAGAGTGTATTAGAAATGGAATAACCATGACTGTTAAGAGGGTACTGGAATACTGTATAGAATTGTCAAATAGACTCAGGGTCCTTTTCAATCCAAATAGGATATGCGCACTCTCCAGTAATAATATCTTTTAGTGCAGGATTACTAATAGGATAAAATTTAAAATAAATGAATGTATCATTGCTTGAAAATAATTTTGCTTTATTAATAATAATCAGATATACAAACTGGCATTGGTGGAGAGCCTTCTTGAATACCATCTTCTTCAGACAATTTTTATGGTAGAACTTGCCTCAGCCACAACATTTTGTATGTTTAAATATCTTATATAATGTTAGAAATGGGAGACAAAAATAACTGTACAATTTGGGGGCATATATCTTTTCTTAAAAATGTGTTTCTGTCTCTGAAAAAGTGGGATAAAAATGTATAAAGTGAATATTTTGGTGTTTAGGTTTCATATACAAAAGATAAAATCATTCATATATTCTTTGATTTTATCTACTCCATAGACTATAATTCATAGTTCTGTGATTCATCATTTATTTAAGTCTTCATGATTCTAACATAACTGTTTTTCACTGAGGTGAAATAGGATGCTAGACCCAGTATTGTCTAATAATCTGACTTATAAAATTTTTTAAATTAATAGTTTTAAGTTGATTTATATTTTACTTACTACAAATGGTCTAACATAATTTTGGTAATAACAGGTCCATGTGAGTATCTATAACTTATTGGCATTATGGTTTTCCATGATGTAAGTTTTTACATATATATAAATATCTCTCTTGCTTTGGAGGAATATGTAAGTTGGAAAGGTGAGACTAATGAGAATGCCTAAAGCAACTTAATTTGAAGTGACATTGTTCATATCTAACCTAGCATCTTAGAACACTACACTGACCAAAATGCATAGGGACAAAAAGGGTAAATCTTTACTTTTGTCTTGTTTCATGTTTTAATATAGAAATGTCCTAGAAGACCAGGTACCTTTATGTAATATTCTCTGCTACTACAAATTTCTGTTTCCATATTAGTTTGTAGGGCTTCCATAACAAAATACCACAGATTGGTTGGCTTAAACAACAAACATTTATTTTTTCCCAGTCCTGGAGGCTAGAAGTCAAAGATCAAAGTGTCAACAGGTTTCATTTCTCCTGAGGCCTTTCTCCTTGGCTTGTAGATGACTGTCATCTCCACATGTCTTCACGTGGTCTATCCTCTGTGTGTCTCTGTGTCCTCATTTCCCTTCTTATAAAGACACCAGTCGTAATGAATTAGGGCCCACCCTAATGACTTCATTTTACCTTAATTACCTCTTTAAAGGCCCTATCTCCAAATACAGCGATATTCTGAGGTACTGAGGGTTAGGTGAGAACTTCAACATATGTATTTGGGGTGTAGTGAGG
>NW_012155840.1:4619503-4621439 GCF_000956105.1 Propithecus coquereli
GTTTACTGCTTCCATAATTTTGGGTTTCTTTACTAAATTTTTATATTGTTAAATTGAAGTTGAAATTTATGTATGTATGTCTTTTAGAAGAATGTATTTATTGGCTTGGTCTTTTCTAGCCGTGGAGAACATATTTATAGTGTCAGGATTTGCCAGCTAGAAGGAGTAGATAGAAATCTAGTGGCATACAAGTATAACAAATAAGAGAAGCCACTCAGAGGTGTTCAAATGGGAAGAACAGAGAAGAGTTCATGAAACACTAAATAGGAAACACTAAACTGTCCTTTAAGGATGAGAGAGATTTCAGCAGGAGATACCATGTATAGAGTCATCGATGTAGAAATGGCAGGCAGGTTTGGGGAATGGCAGGCAAGTTAGACTTCAGGTGATGTCTGACTGAAACACAAATTGACACTAAATCTTAGAGAGCCTTATTATCCACAAATATCTGAGCTTTATTCTGTTGGAATGAAGAACCCCTGAAGGTCTTTGAATAAAGGAATAACAGGTCAATGTTATTTTAGGAAGTTGTATAAAAGGTGATGGGAAAGATGGAGGGAAGAGGAAGGGCTACTGCAATACTCATAGTGGGATAATAAGAGTCTGCATTTCGAGAGTGGCAGAAGGAATGAATATGAGAAACATTATATAATTTGTATAAACTGGCAATTGACTGGACATAGAGAATTAATAAATAGGGAAGGATATGGCTTCAAGCTTGGATGAGAACCAGGAAGATTTTTAGGTTTAAGAAAATTATGAGTTTACTTTTAGACATTAATTATTAGGTACCTTTGGGACAATTCATGAACAGATACTTCCTGAAAATCTATATAATAATGCTTTTTGGCTAAAATGTAGCCAAAGAAATAATTTTTTCACCAAACATAACTTTTTTTCACCAAAATGGTTCAACCTCAAATATATCAAAGCTCCAGTTTTGAATCCATGATCTGAAATATTCATATTTAATAATATGTACATGCCTATACAAATACGTAATTATGGATTTGTTGGTATAGTTTCTAGAAGTTGTGTTTTAAATATAGTGTTAATACTTAAGTAACATGTCTCATGTTTATATTACTGTACACTTGAGCTACATCTTTCACTATTTCTAATTGGAATTCCTAACAAAGAAAGATTTTTTTTTCCCTCTGAGAGATTTCAGTATCATTTTGCCTAATTGCACCTTATGTTAAACTACTATATTATAAGCTTCTTTGCAATAATAAAATAGTAATGCAGTTACTCTCTTAAGGAGCTCTGAGTTGTTATGCCATTACAGTTTGGTGACATTCTGCTGACTATAGATTGGTGAGTGAGAAGGGCTAACATTAAGGTGGTTTCTTTTACACTCCTTCATACAAACATTGCTACTATGTAATTTAGCAAAGTGTTTAGGTTATTAAAAAAATCAAATGTAAGGATTTTAGTGCAATTCTACCTAACATTACAAACAAAGACTTGCCAATAATCAGTCAAGTGCATAAAACAGCAAGTTTGCACGCTATTTATTTGGACTAAATCTCTAACAAGCTTTGTCTGTTAATTGGACTCAACGTTTATGTTGCTAAATGAGAAGCATTTTGGCTGCTATGTAGGGTGGTAAGACCTACCCAGTGGAATAAACAACTAACATCTGTTATCCTGTCCTGCTCCAGCTTGGCTTTTACCAGTTAAGTACTACATCAGCCCTGAAGTCAAGGTTATCAAATTTGTGAATCTCTGGCTCACCCATGTACATGTGAAGGTAAAGAAATAGTGCACCATGAGTAAAGAAAGACCAGCCAACCAAAAGATATTGAGTATAGCTGATCCATTTTGTTTTAATTTTACAAGCCCTACAACCTTAAGCAAAATCTAACAGAGGTTAGAATTTTTGTAAAGCTTTTATAATAGCTATAATTAATTTCAGTTCTTTTCTTTAGCATTT
>NW_012155840.1:4621489-4622090 GCF_000956105.1 Propithecus coquereli
CAGATAACTGCATTCGTATCTCTATACAAAACACTAAGAATTTGTTTAATATTAAAGATAGTACTTTACTCAAGAAAATAAGTTTTGTTTGTCATGATAATTTCTAATAAATGAAAACTATTGTTAAGCACTGGCATCTATACAAGTGGATATAAATTTTATAGATCTCCCTAAACTTATAAACTAATTAAATATTTTCATTTGATACATGGGATCTTTTGGTCTAAAATAGCTTCCATGTCTTTAATGATTCGTAATGTTTAAAAAGCATAAATAAGTTTGGAGGGTAAATATATGAGAATATGCACTTAGGATATTTTATTGAAAATAAATGAAAATAATCATTTATTTTACCCAACTAATAAGTACATATATAGAGAGAATAATAAAACCCTTTCCTTATCTGACATGTATAGCTAACTCTTCCAAATCTGTTTATAAAACATTTTTAATTTTGTGATTACTTATCTTTTTCAGGATCTCAAGCTTTCTCTCCTAGTATCAAAAATAAATGAGACTGAATCTGCAATGGCAGAAATTGAAACAGCAGCATCTAAGCAGCTTCAAGGATTAGCTTTGCAAAGTGAGCAGGTCCTAGAAG
>NW_012155840.1:4622140-4624362 GCF_000956105.1 Propithecus coquereli
AATTTATGTCTATTTTCAATCTAGAATGCAACTAATGAACTCACTAAACAGTCATCAAATGTGAAGTCTCTGAAATTTGAACTCCTAGCAAAGGAAGAACACATAAAGGAAATGCATGAAAAGTATGGTCTTTTTATTTCTATCCATTGTATTTGGTGCCACCTAGTGGCAATCAACTCTATTAAACATTAAGCCCCAAGAAACAATACCGATGTCGTTAACAATGAAGTTTTCCTTCCTTAGTTCAGGTTTAAGCTTACATAAGATGAAAGTTTAAGAGATACTACATATAGCATGATTAATTTAAAGCTAGTTATTATTTTTTAATGAGGGTAATAATATTTAAATTTAGATTTCCCTTAGTTAACATATTTAATTTTGAATCAATATAAATTAATGGCCTCAAGACCATGAATGAAAAACTTAAAAATGTGGCAATTATTTGACCCCCTAAACATATATAGATCGATACTTATATTGAGTTTAATGCCTAAGCTTATAAAGCTATGGAAAAAAGGAAAGTTTTGTTTGTGTTTAAAATAACTGGAGGTTATGAAAGTTTTGACTTTTGCTGCTTATTAATAGAAAGAGATTTTAAATACCCTATCCTGTTGAATCAAAATTATTTTCTTTCTAAACCTTTTATAGCTGTACTACAGTTTAGAAGTGATACCATGCCTAGAATTCCAATTGTCATTGATAAATTTAAGATACATGTATCTCACATACGTACCTGTATACCACATTGTAAGTATAGATCACTTAAAAGTGATATTATTAGATAAAACTATAAGACAAAAAGGTTGGTAAATTTTTTAAACTGAGAATATCTTGAAGTTTATTTATGGATTAAGATGCAGTGTTGCTTAGTGTTCAACAATGAGGGCTCTGGAGAAACACTTTTAATACAGAACTCTCGATGAGTTAATACATGCGAAGCACTTACAACAGTAACTGGCACATAGTAAGCATTTAATGAATGTTAGCAATTGTCATTCTTGTTATAGTTGGAGTGGTGGCAGCAGTGCAGCAATAGTAATAGTAGTAGTTGTCACTGCATCTACCATTTTGTACTTAATTTTTCATCAACTTATGCTAATGTGATGTTTGAATTCATTCCCAAATGATATTAAATTAAAAGATATCAAGCCTAATTTTAGTTTCTTGCATGGTATTACAAGAATTTACATTTGTTTATTAAAGAACAGGATTGTTTCTTATCATTGTTACGCTTTTAGTTATCTCTAAATAGCACTTTAATTTTTCTTAGCATTGTAAAAATGTAATTTAAATATAATCTTGTTTTCATAAAGTTTATTAATCTTTCTCAATTCTTGTATTTTGGTCTAATGCATGTATGTAATACTATAATAACCAAGTCACATCTAAATTATAGATTTACAAGTACTCGAAATATTAAAAGAATAATATCCAGTGCAATTTATTTTACTAATTTACAATTTCATTAATATCAGATAGCATTTAAAAACTATCAGTATGTATAACATTGGATAAAATGTGAGCTATCACCACTGTTAAAGTATTTTCTACCACTCTTGATAAAATGCCTTTTTTTTTCAAGGATGTCTCGAATGGAGAGGGATATAACTATGAAAAGACATTTGATAGAGGACTTGAAATTTCGACAGAAAGTAAATTTGGAAAGTAATGAAAGTTTTACTGAAATGTTAGAAAATCTTGAAAAAAAGGTATCAATTTTTATGTTCACTGACACTACAAATATTACTTCTCATTGCATTCACTTTCTTAACTCAAATATTCAGTACTAATAAATTTATAGAAAAATACTCATAGGATATATATTTACTGTTACAAAATTTCATTGTTTGCTCTGGAACTACATTATTTGTTTTAAAATTTGAGACTCCAAAATTTCATACATAATATAGCCACACATTTTGTTTCTATTTGTAAACATTCCAGGAGAAGATAATCAAGTTTAATTTTAAAAACCTTAATATTTCTGTGTACATAATTACATTTTATTCAGTATTTTGTTTTGTTTTATTTAAAACTCCAAATTTATGATAGAATCAAGCTTATATTTCCAAATGAAAGAAAGGATAGTCAATAACTATCTGTTCTTTAAAAAGTGTACTTTTTTCTTCTATACACTTAATTTAGTGTACATGGGAAGGGAGTTATATTTAAAATAGTAGTATAATATATGACCCCAAACTAGAAAGTTTTTCTTTTAAAAA
>NW_012155840.1:4628455-4630618 GCF_000956105.1 Propithecus coquereli
TCAGAACTTTTATACTTTGTTTCAGTTTGGTATTTAGATCGTTTGTATCAGAATCATCTGATTCCACTGCACTTAAATACATAATATTGGGCCCCAAATCTATCGAATCAAAATCCCGGTTGGGGTGGGGCTCAATAATCTGCATTTTACAAGTTAACTAAAGTGATTATTATGCATAATAAAGTTTCAAAACAGTACCTTTAAAATTTTTTTAAGAATTGAATCCATATGACAAAATGCTTATCAGTTTGCCATTTAGTAACACCCTTTGCAACTCAAGACTTGTAATGGTTATTTGATATTTGTTTTTCTTAACTGTGTTTTAATGCCAATATGTGGTTGATACTGGCACCACTTCTGGTGTTTAATGTATTTTTCCAGTAAAGGACCACCAGCAATTTAATGCCAAAACCATGTACCAGTTGTCAATGACTGGATATGTGGCAAAAGACTGGATATTTGGGTCTTAGGAAAGGGATGATCATCATCATTCCTTGCACATATGGCCCTAGGACTAGGCAGAAATACTCAGGAGCCACCATCTGAGGCAGCATATCATCAGCAACTTGCTAAATCCTGCTGTGTTATCTGTATTAGATCTACACTTTTACCTTTTTTAAGATTTAAGACCTTCTCTAATATGCTAACTAGAATCTAATGTTTTTTCCCACTGCTTTCCAACTCTCGCCCATATTGTACTTATTCCTGCCTTTGCTCAAATTCTCCTTCTCATCCAAAATGCCCTCCCTTCATTGCTGTCCCCTTTCAGATTTAGCACAGGGCTTTCTTCTTTCATGAATCCTTCCTTTAACTCTGTGATTAAGAGAATAGAGCCCAACTCTTCCACTTACTAGCTGTGTGATCTCAAGCAAGTGGCTGAATCCTCTGTGCCTCAGTTTCCCCACCTATAGAATGAGTGTAATAAAAGAACATACATGAAGTGAGGATTTAAATAAGTTATAACTAAAGATCAGAACAGTAGCTAATTGCTCTCAAAGTTATCAGCTATTACCTAAGTAATAGATATGTATGGCTCTCATTTACCTCCTGAACATTTATTATATGTATATTAACACAATTGTAAATGTTTACATTTACATTTTTTGTTGTTGTTTCAAGTAGATTATAGCCAACTTGAGGACAGGAATATTGTCATTTGTTATCCTCAGAGTACATACAGGCACATAACAGTCTTCATTACGTTCTTGAGGAATTGATTTTATATCTGCTTCAAGAATGGTACTGGACACATAGTCACTGCTCAGATCGAAAACTCTGTGAAAAGTAAGAACTATGCATATTCCTTAATAAACGTAGTTAAGGAATGTACATAGTTCCTACATGGAATGTTATGATTATCAGGACTCATTCCATGCAGAGCTTATTAGAGTATCATGTACACAAAAGTACTTAATAAGTATCATCAGTAGTATTAATAGTAATAATGTTTGTTCTGCCCTATTGTGGAATCTATGTTCCCTTTAGTCTTTTCATTTATTCGTAGGGCACAGCCAGATTATAGAAGAGGTGGAGTGGCCATCTGTTCTAGATCTAGTCTTGAATATGGAATTTTGCTCTTGGGTGAAATCAAGTACTTTGAACATCTGGGCTGGATATATGTGGCAGAGCTGAGGCTTTGAATTCTCCTAATAACTGAATAAAACACACAAGGGAAATTTCTAGAAGTATTTGCACAGTTCAACTCACCCCTGATATAGGCTTGTTAATGTGCTTATATGTGAGAGTCATATGCCAAGCTCCATCTTCTCAATGGTTTTTGTTAGTTATGATATAAATACCAGCCAAAGAACAATATTTAGGTGGAAACTTGAATGGTTTCATTATCAATATGTACTCGCTTTGGTAAGATTTACTAAAGTGTTTTGGATATATAAATTTCTTGCTTCTTTAGTAAAAACATTTGTAGAGCATTGCAATTTTATTCTTACACATACAATTGTTAATACTTTGGCACTGTTCTACTCTCTCAGTTATGATTTTTTAAACAGTTCTATGATACAATTCAACTTGAATTAACTCTTTTCATCCTGTCATTGTACTAAAAAAGGGAAATAGCTGTTTTTAGAGAAAAGTTCTTAATAAAAATGCATTACCTTAAGTGGATGAACTTTAAAGCATATAAATGATGTCTCAATAAAGCTG
>NW_012155840.1:4632208-4633664 GCF_000956105.1 Propithecus coquereli
ATTACAGGCGTGAGCCACCGCGCCCGGCCCACCCTGGCTTTTCTATTCTTCATCATCCTCAATTCCAGTGATTAGTCCTATCATCATACCCCCTTATCTACGGCTGTCGACTAAGCAGTCCCACCCACCTTAGGGAGCATTTGGAAGTGTGTGTGGGTGATCTTGGTTGTCACACTGACTGGGAGACGCACTGACATTCAGTGCCCAGGAGCCAGGGATGTTAAATATCCTGCAAGGTATGGAACAGTCTCACACAGTAAAATATTGTCATCTCCCAAATACCAAAAATGCCTTTCCCAATTAAGAAACATTACTCTTGGCCTTGCCATTACCAAAATCTTCATCAACTCCATAATCCCCATTTCTGGCATCTTATTCTTTGTCCTCTATTTCTTCCCATAATCATTGCAACAATTCTTTCACCGGGTTGCAACCTCATATTCATTGGCCTTACCACCTTCCTTCCCATTGTGCCCTTGCTTGCCTCCCCATGCAGTGTGGATTCTATGTTGTATCATAGTCACTTTCTTGCACATATCCTCAGTTTCCCAGTCTGTTACACTGTCATATTCATGTGGAAAAAACCCAAACCTAGTTTATTTCAAGTCTCTGCCTACTTTCTCCCTGAACCTACACAGGTAAATGTGGCTAAAGAAAAACACAATCATGCTGATTGGTCTTCATTTAAGTTAACAACCAATAACTTCAGGTGGGCTCTCAGCACTATCTGATAATCCTATTATACTTTCCCAGTACATTCTTCATGCTCCAAGTTTCCCAAACCGTCTTTGTCTTAGCTTCTCAAACCTCCAGCATCCTCCCTCACTTAGCTACTCAAACTCAGCTTCTTATTTCACCAATAAAACAGAAGCAACCTGAAGAGAACCCCGCTTTTTATTATCAAACCTGTAACCCACTTCAATCTGTACCCACATACTGTCCCTTCCCTCGTATTACTAAGGATGATATATCTGTGCTCCTTTCTAAAGCTAATACTTCAGTTTGCACACTGGATTTTATCTCTTTATATTTACCAGGACTTTGCCCCTATAATTTCAATCCTATACTCTGCATCACCAGTTTTCTCTCTATATTAGATGACTTTCATTAGCAAATACACACCATTTGCCAGAAAACCTTTCGTTTGACTCTATATCTCCTCTAGCTACTGAATCACTTTTGTCCTCTCTTATGTAGCAAAACACTTATTCTTTCCCCCATTTCCTTATATTCCATTCTGCTTTGAACCTTTTCCAGTTAGGCTTTCAGTCTTATTACTCCACCAATGCTGCTTATTCAGAGTCACCAATAACCTCCATATTGCCCAATCTATCTTCAATTCTCAGTTCTTTTTTTTTTTTTATTTCAGCATATTATGGGGTACAGATGTTTAGGTTACGTGTATTGCCCTTGGTTCCCCTCCCCAAGTCCGTGTTTCAAATATGTCCATCCTTCG
>NW_012155840.1:4640050-4641198 GCF_000956105.1 Propithecus coquereli
TAAAGACACCAGGAAAAACTGTTAGAACTAATCAATGAATTCAGTAAAGTTGCAGGATAAAAAAATCCACATACAAAAGTCAGGTGTTCTCTATACACTAACAATAAACTCTCTGAAAAAGAAATAAAGAAAACAATCTCATTTGTAATAGCATCAAAAAATTCCTTAGGAATCAATTTAACCAAGGAAACAAAAAATCTGTTCACTGAAAATCGTAAGATATTGATGAAAGAAATGGAAGAAGAAAAAATAAATAAATGGAAAGATATCCTATGCTCCTCAGTCAGAATAATTAATATTGTTAAAATTTCCTACAACCCAAGGCGATCTATAGATTCAATGTGATCCCTATTAAAATTCCAATGGCATTTTTCACAGAAATAGAAAAAATGCTAAAATCTGTATGAAACTGAAAAATACCCTGAATAAACAAAGCAATGTTGTGCAAGAAGAATAAAGCTGGAGGCATCATACTTTCTGATTTCAAACTATATTACAAAGCTATGGTAACCAAAACAGCATAGTAGTGGCATACAAACAATCATATAGACTAAAATTACAGAATAGAGAGCCCAGAAATAAACTCATGAATATGTGGTCAACTAATATTTGATAAGAATGACAAGAATACGCAACAGGGAGAAGATAGTCTCTTCAGTAAATAGTGGTAGAAAAACTGTTCACATGCAAAGGAGTGAAAGTGGACCCCTATCTTCACCACTGACGAAAGATGAATTAGAAATTGATTAAAGACTTAAATATCAAACCTGAAACCCTAAAACCCTAGAAAAAATAGGGGAAAAAACTCCTTGGCATTTGGTCTTGCAATTTTTTTTTACATATGACACCAAAAGCAAAAGGAACAAAAGCAAATAAATAAGTGGGAACAAATCAAACTCAAATGCTTTCGCACAGCAAAGGAAACAATCCACAAAATGAAAAGGGAACCTATGAAATGGGAGAAAATATTTGCAGACCATATATCTGATAGAGGTTAATATCCAGAGCATGTAAGGAGCTCATACAACTTGATAGCAAAAAAGTAAATAATCTGATTTAGAAATGGGCAAAGGACGTGAATATATACATTTTTCCAAAGAAGACATGCATATGGCCAACAGGTACATCACAAGATGCTCAACATCACA
>NW_012155840.1:4641248-4642467 GCF_000956105.1 Propithecus coquereli
AAAGTATTCTGATTAATAAAGCTAAATATACAGTCAAAGTCAGAATTCTCCAATATTGTAATGGTGTTGAATAAATCACTTTGAACTCTGATATGAAAGATTTAATTAAAAAATATTAAAATAACTAACGACAATAATTTGATATTTAATACACAATAAAACAAAAGTATAAATTGTAACATCAATAACCTATAATATGAGGGGGTGAAAAGTAAAAGCATAGAGATTTTGTATGTGATTAAAGTTAACAGATAAATAGGAAGTTATAACTATGAGGTATTTTATATAAGCTTCATGGTGACCACAAGGGAAAAATCTGTAGCAGATACTCAAAAAGATTAAGAAAAACAAATCAAAGCATACCACCACAAAAAGTTATCAGCTCACAAAGGAAGACAGCAAGAGAAAAAGAAAGAATGAAGGAATTACAAAGCAATCAGAAAACAACAAAATAGAAATAAGAAGTCCTTACCTATCAGTAATTGCTTTAAATGTAAATGGATTAAAATCCCCAATCAATAGACATAGAGTGGTTGAATGGAATTTTAAAAAGCAAGATCCAATGATTTGCAGTCTACAAGAGATTCACTTTAGCTTTAAGGACTCACACCGACTGAAAGTGAAGGGATAGAAAAATATTTATGAAAATGGTAACAAAGAGAGAGCACAAATGACTATACTTAGACAAAATATACTTTAAGTAAAAAACAGTCACAAGAGACAATGAAGGTCACTGTATAATGATAAAGGGGTCAATTCATCAAGAAAATATAACAGTTATAAATATTTATACACCATACTTCAGAGCAACTAAATATATAAAGCAAATACTAACAAAGTGAAAGGAGAAATAAATGGCAATACAATGATAGTAGAGGACTTTAATACCCCACACTCAAAAATACATAGATTATCCACACAGAAAATCCACAAGGAAACAGAAGATTTGAACAGCACTATAGACCAAATGGAACTAGCAGACATACACTGAACATCCCATCCAACAGCAGCAGAATACACTTGTTTTCAAGCACACACAGAACATTCTTCAAGACAGATCATATGTTAGGTCACAAAACAAATCTTAGCAAGTTTAAGAAAGTTGAAATTATATGAAGAATATTTTAGGATCATAATAGTATAAAACTAAAAATCAATAAAACTAAAACTCTGAATACTAATAACAGGAGGAAAATTGGAAAATTTACAAATATGTGCA
>NW_012155840.1:4642517-4644890 GCF_000956105.1 Propithecus coquereli
ATTTACCAGCTCACACCAGATAAATGCTAACAAAAAAGATGTAGCAATATTATGCCAAGACAAAATTAATGGCAGAAATCATTAGGAAGGACAAAAAGGGCTATTTCATATTGATAAGAATAAATAATTTGCAAAGAAAATATGAAAGTCATGAATCTTTATGTGCTTGCAACATGTTAAGCAAAATTTGATTGAAATACAAAAAGAAATTGATGAATCCATAGGTATATCGACTGTCCTGTAGTATATTTGATATTTACTATGCTCAGAAATCAATAATTCAACTAGACAAAGTGTGAACAAGGCTACTTTGTTTTCAATCGCATGTGGAACATTCACAAAAACTATTAAGTCTTAAGCCAGAAAGTTTATGTTCAAAAAAGGAAAAATCATTTTGGCTATCTACCCTAAATATGGTATAGTGTAACTATGATTTAACAAAATAAGTGGCCAAAATTTATCTATCCACTTAAAAATTTTAAATTCTTTTTTATGATTTAGGGTTAAGGAAGAAATAAAATACAAGTTCATGATGTTTCAAAATGAACAACCTTGGGAGTGTCAAAACCTTTGGAACTCAGCCAAAACTTAACTATGAACTTAAGATGCTAGAAAAAGAAAACAAGAGATGGAATCAGGAAGGAGTACATAAGAATCTTGAGCTATGTGCATAATGCCTTTTTTCTTTATAAACAAATTTGTTAAGATCCTGCCTGAGCAAGGAGCCAAGGTGATAACCCTGCCTAATTTCAGAGCACAGCCTCTGGCCCTGGTTGCCTAGGGAGTTTGAACAGCAACCTGTATAGCTGGTAGCCCAACTTACAGACCCACCTACGCAGAGAGCCAAACTACCGTTTCTACCTAACTGTGGGGTACAGTCTGGGCCCCACTGATCAAGGAGCCTAGCCAGTGACCCCACTTGGCCTACAGCCTAGCCTACAGCCCCAACTGGCTGGGGCCGCCAGCCAGAGCCCTGCCCATTTGCTGAGCACAGCCTACGGCCATGTGTTGGCAGGGAGCCTATCCATTGACCCTGCCAGACACAGAGTAAAGCCAGTTACCTTACCTCCTGATCATGGTGCCCAGCCTTTAGCCCCATCCATCTGAGTGGTATAGCTCACAATCCTATCTGGCCAGGGAGCTGAGCTAGCAACCCTATCCAAGTGTGGAGCACATTGGCAGTCCCACCTGGTCAAGGAACCAATCCTGAAGCCCTACTCACCTATGGAACATAGCTTGTGGCCAGCTTACCCTTGGAGCCTAGTAACAATCCCGACCAACCATAGAGCAAAGCTAGTGGTTCTACCCAGGTAGGAAACCTAGCCAATGACTCTACCCAAATGCAAGATACAGCTTGCAGCCCTGCTCAATCACAGAGCCCAATCTGCAACATCATCTGAACATAGAATTCAGCCAGCAACATCACTTGACCAGGGAGACCAGTCTGGGGCCCCTTCCACTGTGGATGATTGCAGAGCCCAGCCTACAGCCTTGCCCAAGAAAATCTAACCTGTGGCACCACATGGTCAAAGACCATAGTCTGCAACCTCACCAGACCAGAGACAATCATGGATCTCAGCCAGCAGGCCTGCCTGACTGCAGAGCCTAGACAGTGGCCCCACCAGATCTCAGAGCATGGGCAGCAGCCCAGCCCAACAAGAGAACCTGACAGCAAGCACTACCTATTTACAAATGCTATCTGTTGGCCTGTGCAGAATCAAAGGTTGGACTGACTGGTGGAGACTTATTCCTGCTGAAGCAAACCTGTAAAGGCTGAGGGAAGTAGCTGCTTCCTAAAATGTGTATACACCAATGTAAGGATACAAGAATTATGAATAATCATAGAAACTTGCACCATCAAATAAAACTAGTAAGGATCCAATAAATGACCCTAAAGAAATGGATATCTATGGATATCTATGAAGTGACTAAGAATTCAGATTAGTCCTCTTGAAGTTCAGTAATCTACAAGAAAACATGATAGATAACTAAATGAAATTAGGAAGACAATACATAAGCAAAATGAGAAGATCAACAAAGAAATAGAAACCATTAAAAAAAAAACAAATCTTAGAGATGAGAAATACTGTGACTGAACTGAAAAATTCAATAGAGAGCTTCAATAGCAGACTTGATAAAGCATAAGAAAGAATCAGTGAACTCAAAGGGGGATCGTTTGAAATTATCCTGTCAGAGGAGCAAAAAGAAAAAAGAATGAGATGAGTGAAGAAAACCTACAGGAATTATGGGACACCATCAACCAAAATCATATATGCATGATTGGAATTTCGTAAGGAGAGAGAGGGAGAAGGGGAGAAAGACTCTTTAAAGAAATAATTACTGGGCGGGCGCGTTGGCTCACGCCTGTAATCC
>NW_012155840.1:4658225-4658620 GCF_000956105.1 Propithecus coquereli
AATATTGATCTTTAGTTAATGATGTACATGCTGAAGTGTTTGGGGGGGAGCAGTAGAGATACCTGCAATATCCTTTGAAATGCATCAACAAAGTAAGATGGATCAATGGATGGATAGATATGTGATAAAGCAAGTACAGATGGTCTCTGATGTACAATGGTTCAACTTAATGATTTTTCAACTTTATAATGGTGTGAAAGTGATATGCATTCAATAGGTACAGTATTTTGAATATTGAACTTTGCTCTTTTCCCAAGATTGCTGTATGTGGTATGATACTGTCTCATGATGCTGGATAGCAGCAGCAAGCTGCAGCTTCCAGCCATCCATGCAGTCACAGATTAGACACCTGATACTCTACAGTGTACTGTGTTGGAAATGATTTTGTCCAACTA
>NW_012155840.1:4658670-4659707 GCF_000956105.1 Propithecus coquereli
AGAAAACATACAAATGGCCAGCAGATATGTGAAAAAATGCCCAACATCACTAATGATCAGGGAAATGCAAATCAAAACCATAATGAGATTACACATCACATCTGTCAGGATGGCTATTATTTAAAAAAAAAAAAGCAACAACAATAAATGCGGGAGAGGATGTGGAGTAATTGGAACCTTTGCACAATATTGGTGGGAATGCAAAATGGTATAGCTGCTATGGAAAACAGTATGGAGTTAGGTTCCTCAATAAGTTTAAGAAAGAACTGACATGATTTAGCAATCTCACTTCTGGGTATTTATTCAAAAGAATTGAAATCAAGATCTCAAATAAATATTAGCACTCCTATGTTTATTGCAGCTTTATTTACAGTAGCCAAGATATGGAAACAATCTAAATGTCCATCAAGAGATGATAAAGAAAATGTTGTGTAAACATACAATGGACTACTAGCCTTATACACAAAGAAACAAATTCTGCAGTATGCAACAACATGGATAAACCTTGAAGGCATTATGCTAAGTGAAATAAAACAGTCACAGAAATACAAGTACTACATATTCCACTTATATGAGATGTCTAAAATAGTCAAATTTATAGGATCAAAGAATGAAATGGTGTTTGGCAGGGATTGGGGAGAGTGGGAAATGGGGAGTTACTAATTAATTGGCATAAAGTTTCCATCAAGCAAGATTAATAAGCTCTAGAGATTTGTTGTACAACATTTATAGTGAACAATAATGTATTATATGCTTAAAAATTTGGTAAGAGGGAAGATCTCATATTTAATGATCTGACCGTAATAAAATAAAATTAAAAAGGAAAGTCCATAAAGGAAATAGTTTATGAGAGAGAGAGTGAGAGAGAGAGAGGAAGAAAAGATAGAATGATATGACTGGTATAAATCCAAACCTAAGAATAATTGCAATATATCTAATAGAGCTGAAATATATTTTTCGAAAGAGGAAACCTGAAAGTCTATGAGATTGTGAAAAGTATGTTCCTAAAACATAGTTATCCAAAAGCTTAAAAAATG
>NW_012155840.1:4659757-4661709 GCF_000956105.1 Propithecus coquereli
TTCCCTGAGACACAATGGTATTGCAATTAGGCCAATTAATGCTCTACAATGACCTCTAAGTTTGCAAGTGAAATGAAGAGTCTCACATCTCTCACTTTAGATAAAAAACTAGAAATCATTAAGCTTAGTGAGGAAGGCATGTCAAAAGCTGAGATAGGCTGAAAGCTAGGCCTTTTGTGCCAAACAGTTAGCCAAGTTGTGAATGCAAAGGAAAAGTTCTTGAAGAAAATTAAAAGTGCTACTGAAGTAAAAACAGGAAATATTAAGAAAGCAAAAGAGCCATATTATTTATATGGAGTAGGTTTTAGTGGTCTGGATAGAAGATCAAACTGGCCACAATATTCCATTAAGCCAAAGCCTAATCCAGAGTAAGGCCATAACTCTCTTTAATTCTGTGAAGGCTGAGAGAGGTGAGGAACCTGTAGAAGAAAAGTTGGAAGCCAGCAGAAGTTGGTTCATGAGATTGAAGGAAAGAGGCTGTCTCCATAACATAAAAGTACAAGGTGAAGCAACAATGCTGATGTGGAAACAGCAACAAGTTATCCGGAGATTTAGCTAAGATCATTGGTGAAGGTGACTACACTAAACAACAGATTTTCAATGTAGACAAAACAGCCTCCTATTGGAAGAAGATGCCATCCAGGACTTTCATACCTAGACAGGAGAAGTCAGTGCCTGGTTTCAAAATTTCAAAGGATAGGCTGACTCTTGTTAGGGGCTAATGCAGTTGGTGACTTTAAGTTGAAGCCAATGTTTATTTTCTATTCTGAAAATCCTGGGGCCCTTAAGAATATGGTAAATCTACTCTGCCTGTGCTCTATAAATGGAAGTACAAAGCCTACGTGACAGAACATCTATGTACAACAAGCTTTACTGAATATTTTAAGCCCACTGTTGAGACCCACTGCTCAGAAAAAAAGATTCCTTTCAAAATATTACTGCTTATTCACAATGTCCTTAGTGACCCAAGAGCTCTGATAGAGATGTACAAGGAGATTAATGTTTTCATGCCTCCTAACACAAAATCATTCTATACCTCATGGTTCAAGGAGTAACTTCAACTTTCAAGTCTTATTTTTTAAGAAATACATGCCATAGATAGTGATTCCTCTGTTGGATTTGGGCAAAGTAAATTGAAAACCTTCTAGAAGGATTCATCACTCTAGATGCCATTAAGAACATTTGTGATTCATGGGAGGAGGTCAAAATATCAACATTAACAGGAGTTTGGAAGAAATCCAACCCTCATGGATGACTTTGAGGGGTTCAAGATTGCCGTGGAGGAAGTAACTGCAGATGTGGTGGAGAAAGCAAGAGAACTAGAATTAGAAGTGGAGCCTGAAGATGTAACTGAATTGCTACAATCTCATGATAAAACTTGAGCAAATTAGGAGTTGTTTCTCTTCTTAGGGGAGAGCAAAGAAAGTGGTTTCATGAGATGGAATCTACTCCTGGTGAAGATGCTGTGAACATTGTTGCAATAACAACAAAGGATTTAGAATATTCCATAAACTTAGCTGATAAAGCAGTGGCAAGGTTTGAGAGAATTGTCTCCAGTTTTGAAAGAAGTTGTGCTATGAGTAAAATGCTATCAAACAGCATATGCTACAGAGAAATATTTCATGAAAGGAGCAATCAATGTGGCAAGCTTTACTGTTGTCTTATTTTAAGAAATTGCCACCGCCACCCCCACCTTCAGCAACCACCAACGTGATCAGTCGGCAGCCAACAACATCAAGGCAAGATCCACCACCAGCAGAAAGATTACGACTTGCTGAAGGCTCATATCATCGTTAGCATTTTTTAGCAATAAAGTATTTTTCAATTAAGTTATATACGTATTTTTATACATAATGCTATTACATACTTGTAGTATAAACATAAATATATGCACTGGGAAACCAAAAAAAATGTGTGACTTGCTTTATTGTGATTTTGCTTTATTGCCATTG
>NW_012155840.1:4667293-4668908 GCF_000956105.1 Propithecus coquereli
TTTAAATATTCCTACTTTGAGGGGATAGGCTGCTCTTTCTTAAATCTAATTCTGCTATTTCTTTAGATTTTTTCAGTACTAATAGTATGATCAAGTTCATATAAATGCAATTACCACAGTGTTTTTATTTTCTTTCTCTAGGAAATTGAAAAGACAAAGATAGATGCTGAAAATGACAAGGAATGGCTGTTGCACATTCAGAAACTTCTTGAAGGACAGGTATTTCATTTTTTTGCTTCATATATTAAAACTAAGAATTCCAACACTTACATTTTTACTAGATGTCTAACTTTTTGTAAACGTTTACCCATTATTTACTTCTATTAGGTAAAGAAGGATTCCAATAGGTGGACAGGAAAGTTAACCCTCTATTTGTACTTTTGGATTTAACAAATGAAACAAATGCCTTGGGAAAGAGCCAACATGGGTCTTAGCAAATGCATTAATTAAATTATTGAGTCAGCTTCTGTGCTTCCTAGACTGAAAAGGATCCATTCTCTCAGACCTCTTAGGAAAAGAGATTCTTTATTATGTGTCTTTAAAGTTAGCAGTTGATATGGACACCTGAGGAGTTCATGGGTTTCAGTGACCTTTTACTATGGACCTGTTTCCAGTCAATTCATGTTTTCCTCACAGCCAGACAGCTGTTTATTACTGTGTCTTCCCGCATTCTCTACAATATTTTCTACTGAGACCTCGAGCAGCTTGTTAGTGGGAAGTAAATATTGATTTGGCATCCTGTCAATGCAGAAAGAATGAAAAAATTTCCACCAGAGGCCCCTCAAACATTTTCCTATCGACGTTTTCTGGGCCGAGTGGAAAGCTGCATAGAGGATGACAAGGCCAAGACGAGTTGAAATCCCTGAGGGGTCTATTGAGACTGCTGCTGTGACCTGTGTGATACTTTTTCTTCCCTTTCAAGTATTTTTTTAATACACATATAGTCTGCTGGGATGCGCCCCTCTTGTAAGTGATCAAGGGCAGTTTATTGGCAGGTGAGAGCCCTGCTTTTCTAGTCATAGCCGGCTTTGTTTTGACATCACTGACAGCATGTAATGTATTCTAAAACTTTTTCATGATAGTTCTTTTTGCTCAACCTAATTGTTTATTTTTAAAATGAACTGGAACAAATAAAAGCTAAAACATGTTTGTCAAAATACCAAAAAAATATTGTCCGGTGATTTTTTGGAAAGTCATTGTAAATGTTTCTGTGTAAAGTTGTAGATGTTTCCGTGTAAAAATTAAAAGCAGAAGCTGATATTCAATGCAATTATTTTACATTTATATTACATTTAAAAAGAGCATTTTCTGTGCTTTAGGCAAAGTCCAGAACAAGGATAAAATATATAAACTATTCATATTCTTAGTATCAGTTTTGTATATTTTTGAAACATTATCTGGAATCACTTCAATAATAATATAAAGTGATCGGCAATCTTTTGCTTAAAGTTGTGTAAGAATAGATGTGCAGATGCTAGACAAAGCCTTTTACATCGACAGCTTGCTTTTGAGAAGAGAGGACATTTCTTAATCATGCTGTGTGCCCAGAACCAGCTCAGTGCCTGGCACATCAAGGAGGTCACTGATTGTTATAATTTTTTTTTTTCAGCTTTAA
>NW_012155840.1:4668958-4669419 GCF_000956105.1 Propithecus coquereli
AATTGATCAACCTTTACCTTACCTAATTAAGAAAAAAGAAAGCACAACCATACAAAATAAGAAATGATAAGTGCATAGATACAGGGAAAAAAATCATAATAGACTACTTAACTTAATTCTGTGTAAATGAATCTGAAAGCCTAGATGAAATGGATAATGTTCTAAGCAAATATAATGTACCAAAACTCACTCCAGTACAAATAGAAAATCAAAACTAATTGTCAAAAAACTGCCTTCCCCTGAAATAAATACTAGGCTAAATGCAAGTGAGTGCTACCACATCACTAAAGAACACAAAAATTCAATCTCATTAAATTGCTACAGAACATAGGAAAAGAAAGATATCTTCCGGACTTGTACAAAATAAAAACAAATCAATCTCATATTAATGTAGAAATTTTAGATAAAATATTAGCAGATAAATTTAGCAGCATGTCAAAAATTAATATAGTCTAACCAAG
>NW_012155840.1:4674851-4676979 GCF_000956105.1 Propithecus coquereli
GATAGTGCA
This sequence comes from Propithecus coquereli, assembly GCF_000956105.1. NCBI lineage: Eukaryota > Metazoa > Chordata > Mammalia > Primates > Indriidae > Propithecus > Propithecus coquereli. The sequence goes on from NW_012155840.1 coordinate 4,674,861, forward strand.
GAGTAATGCCCTAGGCCTTCACATGTACTCACCACTCGCTCACTGACTCACCCAGATGAACTTTCGGCCCACAGGCTCCATTCATGGTAAGTGCCCTATACAGGGGTACCATTTTTTATCTTTTATACTGTATTTTTTACTGTATCTTTTTTAAGTTTAGATACACAAATACTTACCGTTATGTTACAGTTGCCTACAGTATTCAGTCATGCTGTACAGGTTTGTAGCCTAGGCACCATATAGCCTAGGTGCGTAGTAATCTGTACCAACGAGATTTGTGTACGTATGCTCTATGATGTTTGTACAGCGACCAAATCACTTAACAACACATTCTCAGAACATATTTGCATGTGTCGAATGCTCTCAAAGAGCATGTGTAATCCATCATCCACATTCACCCAGATTCTGGGGTAAATTATATTTAAAGCAACACTTAGTAACACAGTCATGAACAAAAGACTGACTAATTCAACTGTCTTTTGGATCTTTCTGAATCCCTTTATTTTTCCTACCTTTATAATTAAGGGTTGTCTTAGTCATTTCAGGCTGCTATAACAGAAAACCACAGACTCGGTGGCTTAAACAACAAACATTTATTTCTCACAGTTCTGGAATTTGGGAAGTCTAAGATCAGGCACTGGCAGATCTAGGGTCTGGTAAGGGCATTCTTCCTATATCGTAGATTGTGGCCTCCTTGTTGTATTCTCACACAGCAGAGAAAAAGAGACAGAGAGAGAGAGCAAGCTCTCATATCTCTTCCTATAAGAGCATTAATTCCATTCATGAGGGTTCCACTCTTATCACCTAATTACCTCCCAAAGGCTCCACCTCTTAATACCATCACCTTAGGGTTTAGGATTTCAACCCATGAATTTGGGGGGAACACAAGCATTCAGTTCATAATAAGAATTTGCCTGCTAAATACATTTTATATCAATTAAGCTGTTTCTTTTCCTGAATTCAGAGTTCATATCCATGTGATAAACATTGGTTTCATACCTAGTCATTTTGAGCCCCAAATAATTTCTTTAATGTCTACATAAAGAGGGACTCTTGCTTTTTACGATAGACTGTAAACTCTGAAAAGTTGTCTGGTGTGTATATTTCATCTAGTCATGAAGGAGCATATCCCCTGAAGCATATCCCCCATGAAGGAATGACCATATCCCCTTAAAATATATATACTACACACTTCCTGGTATTTGAGAGGAAAGTCAACTGTTAGGATAGACTGAATACTGGTATTAAGAAGCATTCTTCATTATAATATATAAGGGCTTTGCCTAGAAGACTACTAGGACCTCAAAAAGTTCTTACAAGGATTTGGGGGAAGTGAGATAAAGCAGGCATGTGTCAGGCTCCATGTGAGTCCAGTGTCTAAAAAGGTCACAGGAGTCCAAACTGATGTCCAAGGGGGTTTAGGGAATTGAGGTCCTTTCTGGGCTGCTGTCATTATCCCAGGCATTGTCTTAAAAGTGAGGGCCCAGAGCAATAATCTCTGATCTATGAGAGTACTGGTCATTAGTTAGGTAAAAGTGACTTGATGGGGGTGGGAAATGAGAGAGGGGATACGACTGCCAGCTGACAAGGACGCAGTGACAAGGAGTTAGCCCTGTCTAGGCAAGTTGTCAGGACAGAGAATGGTAGTGTCACTCAGGAACCAGACAAGAAGCCTAATCACAGGCCTAGAGATACTGTTGGGTTTGAAGGAAAGACTACACCTAGTTTAAGTGTTCAAGCATTTCTGTTCTATCTTATATAACTTATCATGTCCATAAAGAACTTGCTGGCAGTTCATTTTACTAAATCCTGAAGTGTCCTACCACGGATCATCCCCATCGCATAGACTTTATATTAGTAAGTAGGATAGATCATCCATGCACTTTAAGTGTTACGGAAGCACTCCTCAAGGCAAAAGAATAAATAAAATAACAAATACTTTCAACTCTTTATTCTCAATTCTGTCTTATGACTTCTAAAGTAAGGTTCCCAATTAAAGTGAAAACAAATTATAGCCTTTACCAGAGTTTGAAAGCAGCAGACACAGCCTTCTCTGTGTCAATTTTCAGCACAACTCTAAGAGATAAATCTTTTAGGATGTGTGGCAGAAATATAAACA
>NW_012155840.1:4677029-4677687 GCF_000956105.1 Propithecus coquereli
TAAGTATTAGTGAGGGTGTGGAGAAATTGGTACCCTTGTACATTGCTAGTGGGAATATGGAATGGTGCAGCTACTGTGGAAAATACTATGATGGTGCCTCAAATAATTAAGCACAGACTTATCATATTACCCAGCAATTCCACATCTGGGTATATGTCCAAAAGAATTGAAAGCAGAGGCTTGAGGAGGTATTTGTATGCCAATGCTCATAGCAGCATTATTCACAATAGCCAAAAGGTGGAAACAATCCTGATGCCTATTGATGGATGAGTGGACAAACAAAATATGGTATATACATACAATTGATCATTCAGCCTTGAAAAGGAATGAAGTACTGACACATGCCACAACATGAATGAATCCTGAAGACATGAAACTAAGTGAAATAAGCCAGAGACAAAAGGGCAAATACCACATGATTCTGCTTATATGAGGTTCCTAGAGAAGTCAAATTCATAGAGACTGAAAGCAGATAGAGGTTGCCAGGGACTGGCGGGTAGAGGGGAATCGGGGTTATTATTTCATAAGTACAGAGTTTCAGTTTGGAAAGATGAAAACGTTCTGGAGATAGATGGTGGTGATGTTTATGTGCAATATGAATATAGGTAATACCACTGTATGGTAGATTTAAAAATGGTTAAAATGATAAAATTTGTGT
>NW_012155840.1:4688850-4689436 GCF_000956105.1 Propithecus coquereli
AATCTCTAACTTGCAAGGCATGTGAACTTTTGTCTAAAATTATGTAAAGACAAATATTCTTCTGAACTATTTGTAGACAAAAATATAGGGCAGTAAATGTACACATACTGTACATCTTTATTTAAGGGTTGACCGCTTTTTGAAACCTGTAATGTGTTAGCCTCTATACAGCGTTTAAAGGAAACTTACAGTCCAATAAAAAAGGATTGACAAACAGTTGTGTTTAACTTTAGGGCCTTTAGCTTTATTGGGAACCAGAGGAAGAGAATAAAGGGAGTTGTTGGCAATAAATTAGTAAATGGACCTCTTGTTCCATATTAGGGGCTTCCTGGAAGAGACATTCTTTGAGATAGATTTTTTAAATGCAATGTCCAAGTACATGATATGTTGAAAATTGTTCAGATAACAAGATAATAAGAGTAGATTTAGATTTAAACTTGAAATGAAATTTGCAGATGATTAATGTTAGTACATTGTGGCCTGGTGAAAGGTCTGTGCCATTACTACATAGGAAATTATATAACCAGCATGTTTCCCAAAGTGTGTTACAGGGACCACTAGTTCAACATGATAAATAGACCATGGA
>NW_012155840.1:4702906-4704017 GCF_000956105.1 Propithecus coquereli
TTCAAAATACAAAGATTTTTTAAGATTCTAAAATAATATGAGAGAATTGAGATTTTCTCAATCTTCAGGACCTGAGACTTGGTGAAGAACTTCTAGACATGACACCGAAAGCATGATGCATAAAAGAAAAATTGGTAAATTTGACTTCATCAAAATTTAAAACTTTCACTCTGGGAATAGATAAGCAGCAGACTGTGTTTGCGACAGTGTTTGCAAACCACATATCTGACAAAGGACTCATATCTAAAATATAGAATTCTCAAAACTCAACAGTAACGCAACAACAACAAAACAATCCTCTGTGAGTAACATTTATATCCTGGGAAATTACAAAATAAGTGTAGAGCCCATGGCTACCATAAGCAAAGTTTGTCACAATTATATGTGTTTCAGAAGTAGGGACAGGAAGGAGTAAACCTCACTCAACACTGGACCTTACTCTCCCATTGAAAGCTTTGCCTATGTTAATTACTCCTCGAAATTATGCAGGATTCTGTCCAGTAGCACAAATGATCCTTGGATTTAGAGGGTCCAAAATGAAAATTACTGTAAGAAATGTATAACCACAATGAGAAAGCTTTTCTGAGTGCTCTCAAATAACTATAAAACCGAACAGAAAGGGTGAGTACCAGAAAACATTTTGAGAGAGCCTTTATTGGCCTATGTTCAGACGGGGTCATGAGATATGTGGGCAGAAGAGTTGCTATTTTTAATTCCTACATTCCCGTGCATATAACTGCCTTTGGTATTAAAACAAAATTTATATGAGTGTTTTAATATAACAGAATAAAATCTTTTTTCTTGCCAATGACATGAACGATTTCATCAGATAGATGATTCTTTTTTAAAGCCTCTTGGCTTCCCTTTTAATTCTTAAATACACAAAGATATATTTGATTTAAATTTTTTTTTCTACTCACTAGAGAATGGTAGGCCCTACAAAGATTTTTTTCCCACAGTCTGATCTTCAATTTCTTTCTTCAACAGCACGTACCGTCCACAAAACCTCAATCTTGACATCAGCTCCTTCCAGCAGTCTGCCACATTCAGATTTTCTTCCTCCTAGGAGATTATCATTGAGAATAATTAAAAAGAAGGTGGTGCCCTCCTG
>NW_012155840.1:4704067-4706362 GCF_000956105.1 Propithecus coquereli
CCTTACAGTGAATTAAAAGAAACTGGAAAACGCTTGGCACACACAAATTGGTTTAAGCATAAAAAGAAAAAAGTGTAAACTAAGGCCTTAATGTTTTAAATGTCATAAAGAAACTAGACTTTTTACATAAAACTACTATAAATGGCATAAGTGATCCAGTGAGCAACACATTTGTATTGTAAGCAAATGTAAAATGAAGCATCATAACTTAAGGATGAGCATTTAGTGAAATAAATTGTGTGATCCAATTAAATCTGTTCTTATTGATATATTGGATTGTATAGGAGATACTGTGTTTTTCTAGAACTATTTGGCAAAAATAAAAACATTTTCTTTCTCTCTCTTTTAAATTCACAGCACTGTACTTTGTGTGGTCATATAAATTAGCAAGGGACCACAAACCCAGTGTATAAAATTAGGCTAGACCAAACAAAACTCTTACTGTGATCAACTAATTAAAGTTCCATTCTTAACAATGGTGCCATCCTTATTCAGATTCCTGAACATTCCCACCTCATTTTACCTCTTCACTATGTTCCTTCCACACCCTTTTTGGTTCCTCTGATTCTGCAAACTTGTGCCTGCCCACATTTGCCCTTGGTATTCTCTCTTTCTAGAATACTCTGTGCTCAACTTTACTCATGGCTGCCCCCTTCTCATCGTTCAGGTTTACCTTTCCCTTTCCCTCAGAGACATATTCTCTGATCATCTTATTTAATTTCCTTATAGCACAAATTATCTGTCTATTCACTTACTTATTTTCCTGTTTTTTCTTTGTCCTCCTTTAGTATGTAAGCCCCACGAGAATAAGGCAGGGGGTGGCAGATTAGAGCCTGCAGACCAAATCTGTCCTGTCACCTGTTTTGTATGGCCCACAAGCTAAGAATGGTTTTTACATTATTAAATGGTTAAAAAAATCGAAAAGATGATAGTATTTTGTAGCATGTGAAAGTTACATAAAATCTAAATTTTGGTGTCCATCAATAAAGTTTTATTGGAACACAGTAATGCTCATTCATTTATGCATTGTTTATGACTGCTTTCACATTACAGTAGTGGAGTTCAGTTTTGCTGAAGAGACTGGTGCTCTCATCACTTTGCACTATTGCTTGGCACATTACAGATCACAGCGGCATAATTCCAACTTGAAGACATTTCAAGTGCCACAAATACTGCCTTACTGTAAGTTTTTTAAATACCAGTGCAACTCGTAACAAAACAAGAAAAGAAGAGACAAATGGCCATCACATGTCACACATTTCAGACATAATGAAGTGTGGATTATTTTGTGATTGAAGTAAATGGCAAAGCATTGTGTTTATTATGTAATAACAGGATATCTATACTAAAATAATGCAATATATATCAACATTACCAGACTAAGCACTCATCACAATATTCCCAACTCAAAGGAAAGCAACATAAGGAAAAAAAGAATCACAAAATTTAAAATGCAATGTCTCATCACAGCAGAAATTTGTTACAAAGATAAAAATGAGACTGCAGAGTATTACCTTGATACCAAACTAAACAAAGACAATGCAAAAAAAAGAAAGTGTGGCAGGCTGAAAATGGCCCTCAAGATGTTCACTTCTTCATCCCTAAAACCTGTGAATTTATTACCTTGTATGGCAAAAGGGACTCTGCAAATGTGATTAAGTCAAGGATCTTGAGTGGGAAGATGATCTTGGATTATCCACGTGGGCTTGATGTAACTGCAAGGGTTTTTATAAGAGGGAGTCAGAGAGAGAATGATGTTACCCCAGAAGCAGAGGGACAGCGAAATTTGAAGATGCTGGCTTTAAATATGGAAGAAGAGGCCCATGAGCCAAAGAATGCGCGTGGCCCTAGGACTGGAAAAGACAAGGGAACATCCTCCCTAGATCCTCTGGAAAGAACCAGCCCTGTTGACACCTTGACTTTAACTTGGTGAATCTGATTTTGGACTTCTAGAACTGTGTAAGAATAAATTTTACCGATTTTAAGCCATTAAGTTTGTGGTAATTTGTGACTGCAACGATAGAAAAGAAATACAATTTGCTAAAATTCTGTCTAGAATTTTTATATCTATGTTCATGAGGGATATTGATCAGGAGATACACAATCAAGGCTAGTTCAATATTCAAAAATCAATCAGTGTAAGCCAACACATTACTAGGCTAAAGATAAAAAAAATCACATGATTATAAAACTTGATGTAGAAAAAGGATTTGACAAAATTCAGCATTCATTCATTTAAAAAACCTGAGTAAACAAGGGATAGAGAGGAACTTTCTCAATTTGATAAGAACATCT
>NW_012155840.1:4709632-4711659 GCF_000956105.1 Propithecus coquereli
TCTCATTATATGGATATACCACAGTTGGTTTATTCATTTACCTGTCAAAGGACATGTTCAATTACACACCCAAGCTTGATGGTATTGGACTGGGAAGGAATCTGATAGGAAAATTGGTGACCAGGAAATCTGAAGAAGAGGTATATAGATGGGCCTCTCTGAATGAACGAATAGCATGAAGATATTGATGTCCCATGTAATGCTCCCCAAAGGGTGACCTCAGCAGAGGAGGATTTTAATAACCAAGTAGATAGGATAACCTGTCCTGTGGATGCCAGTTGGTGTCTTTTCCCAGTCACCCCTGCCATCGCTCAGTGGGCTCATGAACAAAGTGGCCCTGGTGGCAGGGAGGGAGGTTATGCATGGATTCAGCAACATGGGCTTCACTCACCAAGGCCAACCTGGCTACAAGTACCACTGAGTGCCTGATCTGTCAACAGCAGAGATCAACACTGAGCCCATGATATGGCACCATTCCCTGGGGTGATGAGGCAGCCACCTCTAGCAGATTGATTACACTGGACCACTTCCATCATGGAAGGGACAGTTTTGTTCTTACTAGAATAGACACTTACCCTGGATGTGGATTTGCCTTCCCTGTACACAATGCTCCTGCCAAAACCACCATCTTTGGACTTATGGAATGCCTTATCCACCACCACAGCATTGCACACAGCATTGCTTGTGAGCAAGGAACTCACATCTCAGCAACTAAACTGTGGCAGTGGGCCCATGCTCATAAAATTCATGCTCCTCACCATCCTCAGGCATCTGACTTGATAGAATAGTGGGATAGCCTTTTGAAGACTCAGTTATAGCACCGGCTAGGTAGAAAAACTTGCAGGGCTGGGGCAGGGTTCTCCAGAAGGCTGTATATGCTCTGAACTAGTGTCTAATATATGATGCTATGTCTCCCATAGCCAGGATTCATGGGTCCAGGAATCAAGGAGTGGAAATGAGAGTGGTGCCACTCCTTATTATGCCTAGTAACTCATTAGCAAAATTTTTGTGGCCTGTTCCCGTTACCTTGGTTCCAAAGGGAGGAATGCTTCCACTAGGAGACACAACAATGATTCCATTGAACTGGAAGTTAAAGTTTCCACTTGGCTGCTTTAGACATTTCATGCCTTCAAATCAACAGGCAGAGAAGGGAATTATGGTGTTGGCTGGAGTGATTGACCTGGACTACCAAGGGGAAATTGTACTGCTCCACAATGGAGGTAAGGAGGAGTCTGTCAAGAGATCCTTTAGGGCAGCGATCTCCAACCCTTTTGGCACCAGGGACCATTTTCATGGAAGACAATTTTTCCACAGACCAGGGAGGGAGGGATGGTTTAGGGATGATTTGAGCACATTATATTTATTGTGCACTTTATTTCTATTATTATCACATTGCAATATATAATGAAATAATTATACAACTCACCATAGGTAGGGGACCCCTGCCTTAGGGCATCTGTTAGTATCACCATACCTTATGATTAGAGTCAATGGAAAAGTATAACTCCATTCACTCAGGCCTTCTAATGGCCCAGACCCTTCAGGATTGAAGGTTTGGGTCACTCCATTAGGTAAAGAACTACAACCAGCTGACGTGCTTGCTGGGAGCAGAGGGAATAGGGGATAGGTAGTGGAAGAATGTAGTTATTAATATAAATACCAGCTGCGACCACATGACCAATTACATAAATGCGGACTGTATTTATCATTAGTATTTCCTCCTATTTTGTTATGGACATATTTGTGTATGCATGTTAAGTTGACTAGGGGTGGATTCAATGGTTAATTTTGTGTCAACTTGACTTGGCCATTCTGCTCAGATATGTGGTCAAACATTCCACATGTTTCTGTGAGCATGTTTTTGGATGAGATTAACATTTAAATCAGTGATCTTTGAATAAAGCAGATTGCCCTCCATAATATGGGGTAGGCCTCATCCAATCAACTGAATAGAACAAAAACCCCGACCTCTCCCAAGCAAGAGAGAATCTATCAGCAGACGGCCTTTGGACTTAAATAGCAACATC
>NW_012155840.1:4718699-4719228 GCF_000956105.1 Propithecus coquereli
TCTATATATTTTTAGTTGTCCAATTAATTTCTTTCTAATTTTAGTAGAGACGGGGTCTCGCTCTTTCTCAGGGTGGTTTCGAACTCCTGAGCTCAAACAATCCGCCCGCCTTGGCTTCCCAGAGAGCTAGGATTACAGGCGTGAGCCACCGTGCCCAGCCTTGGGAACTTTTTAATTATGAATTCTTCAGTGGTTTTAGTGCAATTCAGCTTACCTATTTCAACTTTGTTTGAGTTTTGGGAGTATGTCATTTTCAAAGAATTGGTTTGTTTCTTCTAAATTGTCAGTTTATGAATGTGAAGTGTGTGTATTATTTCCTTATTATCTTTTTAATGGTTGTAGAACCTATAGTGATGCTCCCTACTTCATTTTGGTAATTTATGTTTTCTTTCGATTTTTGCAGTTTTGCTAGACATGTATCAATTTTACTGATTTGTTTGAAGAACCCATTTTTTGGTTTCATTTACTTTTTCTATTATTTTCTTCTTTTCAATTTTATTAATTTCTACTCTTTATTTTTCCCCTTCTT
>NW_012155840.1:4719278-4722079 GCF_000956105.1 Propithecus coquereli
CTAATGACCATATGTGTCTCATAAGCCTGCGGTCATCTCAAGGCTTGACTGAGAAGGATCCACTTCCTAGCCCACAGTCCTGTAGTTGTTGGCAGGGTTCAGTTCTTCACAGCTCAGTTCTTCTCAGTTGGATTGAGGGCTTCCTTGCTAGCGATTGGCTGGAGTCTGCCCTCTGTTCTTTGCCACATGTCGCTTCAATATGGCAACTCACTTCAACTCACTCACACACACAAACACACACACACACACACACAGAGCGAGAGCGAGAGCGAGAGCGAGAGCGAGAGAGAGAGAGAGCGAGAGAGAGAGAGAGAGAGAGAGAGCGAGAGAGAGAGAGACATGCACGGGAAGGGGATTCCACAAGAGTGTGAATAACGGGAGGTGGAAGTCATTAGGAGCCATTTTAGGAGCTGCCTACGCAGCAGGTGTTTAGATTTGACACTCCAAATGGGAGGCTGCCGGAGAATTTGCCTTGAAGCTGTCTTTGCAAGGTGGGTATAAATTCTACTTAGAATGAATATTTACTTGTGGTGGTTTAGAGAAGGAAAACAGACAGAGCTTATGGGTTGCAAAATTGCAACTACCTCTTGGCACCACCACAGGATATAAATAAAAGAATCCGCCCCACCTAAAGTAGGGTCTGTCACATAAAGGTGCTAAACAGCTGAACTTAAGGATGTATTTAATATCATCTCTAGACTTGAGATCAAGAGGTCGGGACAGCACAATTATTCTTCCAGAGAAAATGAAATAAACCCAGCATTAGAAACTCAAAAATTTAAAAGGCCAAGTAAGTCCATTCTACGGTCCTTTCTCAGATTTGAACCATGGAAATGAAACTTCCCTTACAAATTAATAAAAAGTGGTGCAAGGCGAGAACTGTGGTAAGGGCCTAGCTAAAAATAATGATAATTTTTAGCCACTGTCCTGTTTGCTTCCTTTAAGTGCCACTCCAGAGCCTCGCAGCTGGTGTCGATAAAGATTCTTAACTTTCTCCATAGATAACATCACCTTTTTGAAACCTAAAGGTAGTTTTTAAGATATCAGTGGATTGGTTGACCCACCCAGATCAGCAGCCCATACTAAGAAACTGACTCAACTGTAATTGTGACCTCAGGGACTGAAGCAACACAGGAGGTGATCTCCACACCTCTATAATTTTGCCCCAATTAACAACCCTAATTGCCTAATCCCTTGTCTGCCAAACTATCCTTAAAAACTCTGTCTCCCAAATTCTCAGGGAAGTAGATTTGAGAAACTTTCTCCTGTCTCCCCACTTAGCACCATGTGGAATTTTTAAACTCTTCCTCCATTGCAACCCCAACTGTCTGAGAACATTGACTCTTCCCTGTGCAGTGGGCAAATGAACCTGGGTGGCAACGGAAACAGTGTTGACACCAGGAAGCAGGCAGTATGAAGTGTTAGAGATTCAAGGCCAAAGTGGAACAAGCCCTGGGCTCCTCAAAGCTACCATACTTAACAATGGCCTTGGGATGCGTTTTAACAAATTAAACTAGAAGTTAAGCAATACTTATCAAAATGTGTATTTTTCACAGAATATTCATATTCCTAGAAGAAATCACCAGAATCTGAAACTATTAGTTACCTGTGGAGAGAGGACTGGGGTTCTGTGCTGAGAGGCAGACAAGCCTTTTATATAATAATATATCTTTTTCTACTGTTTAAATATGTCCCCCTGGACGTGTATTTCTCTTTTAATTTAAAGGCAATCTTAACCCTTCTAAACCATCCCTGAAGCAAGGATAAATAGAATGGAAATGGTAAATAATTTAGGAAGTAATAAAAATGAGAATATTTTTTATCAAAAAAAAAAAACCTATGAGACCCAGCTAAAGCTGTATTCAAAAGAGAATGGTTTCAAAAGTGTTTATTTTTAAAGTGGACTGAAAATAAACTAAATATGCACCTTAAGAAACAGTAAAAAATCAAACCTAAAGAGAGTAAATTGGAATAAAGAAGTCATAAAATTGAAATTAATTAAAGAGAAAAATCAGCTAAAAAGGAGATGAAAAGCAAAGTTGATGCTTGTAATTTAATTAATTAACTCTGATAAGCCTAATTAGGGATAAAAGAGAAAAATGAAAACATACAATATTAGAAATTAGAAAAGATACAGGAGACATTAAAAAATTGTAAAAGAGGATGTATATGTCAATTTTAAGGATATATGTGATTTTCTAGAAAAATATATGTAACCCAGGTTCACTTAAGAAGTGGTAGAAAGTCAAATAAACCATTACACACAACAGAAATTAGAAACATGGCTAAAGATCTGTCATTTAGAAAGGCATCAGGACCACATGATTTTATCATTGGTGTCTATCTAGCCTCATTTCTTTTTCTTATAACTACTCACAGAAAAAGATGAAGGGATTCCATAAGTCACAGTATGAAGTGAGGATAGGCTAAATAATGAAATCAGATAAAAATAACTGAAAAGAGAACTATAAGTCAATATCATTTACTAAAATATATTCTAAGTAAAAATAGAAATTCTTGTTTATTCAAGTAACAGCATACTTGGCCAAGTAGACTTTATTCCGAGAACTGTAATTATTAGGAAATAAATCAATGTAATTGATTACATCAACAAAATAAAGAAAATATTTGATGTAGCATTTGATAAAATTTAACAGCTTGTATGTAATAAAGTACCATAGTCCGCAGTGACAAATTGATAAGAAAAGTAGGAACCAAAAGAGGCCAAATGACATAAAAAAAGATATTGAATCTCAAGTGAAAATAAAGAATAATGTTTAACTCTCAGAGTGCAAAAAAAA
>NW_012155840.1:4723514-4724806 GCF_000956105.1 Propithecus coquereli
ATTCATTGTAGAGATCGTTCACCTCCTTGGTTAAGTTTATATGCAGGTATTTTTTGTATCCCCATTGTATATGGAATTGCTTTCTTGATTTCTTTTTCAGATAGTTTGCTATTGGTGTATAGAAACACTACTGATTTTTGTATGTTGGTCTTGTAACCTGAAACTTTATTAAATTTGTTTATTAGTTCTAACAGCTTTTTGATGGAGTGTATAGGGATTTCTATATATATAAGGTCATGTCAACTGCAAACAGGGATAATTTTACTTCCTCCTTTCCAGTCTAGATGCCCTTAATTCCTTCCTTTTGCCTAATTGCTCTGGCTAAGACTTCCAGTACTATGTTGAATAAAAGTGGTGAAAGCGGGCATACTTGTCTTATTCTAGATCTTAGAGGAAAAGTTTCAACTTTTCCCCATTTAGCATATGTTAGCTGTGGGTTTGTCATATATGGCCTTTATTGTGTTGAGGTACATTCTTTCTAGACCCAGTTTTTTGGAGTTTTTATCATAAAGGGATGTTGAATTTCATTGAATTTTTTCAGCATCTATCGAAATGGTCATATGGCTTTTGTTCTTGCTTCTGTTAATGTGATGTATCATGTTTATTGATTTGCACATGTTGAGCTATCCTTGCAGCCCTGGGATGAATCCCACTTGATCATGGTGAATGATCTTTTTAATGTGCTGTTAAATTTGGTTTGCTTGTATTTTGTTGAGGATTTTTGCATTTATGTTCAACAGGGATACGGACTTGTAGTTTTCTTTTTTGTTGTGTCCTTGTCTGGTTTTGGTATTAGGATAATGCTGGCCTCAGAATGAATTTGGAAATATTCCCGCCTCATCACTTTTTTTTAATATAACAGCTTTTTTATTAGAAGGATGCTGCAGAAGAAATTTAGGAATATCCATAAAATTTATATACCATACAATTCACCCATTTATAGTGTACAATCACGTGGTTTTTAGTATAACCACAGCATTCTGCAACAATTGCCGACACAATTTCAGAACATTTTTACAATCCAAAAAGAAACTCCATTTGGCCTGGGAATGTCCAATCACTCCACACCATTTGTTGAGTTGCTTCCGCATTTTTGTCAAAAGTCAGTTGTGCATGTTTGTGTCTGTCTACTTCTGCATTCTTTATTCTGTTCCATTGATCTGTCTATGCCTCTGCTAATACCACACCATACCGATTACTGTAGCTATACAGTAAGCTTTAAGCTACAAGATCAGGTAGAGTGATTTTTTCCCACCTTATTCTTCTTAGTTAAGATTACTTCACCTATTTGG
>NW_012155840.1:4727676-4728256 GCF_000956105.1 Propithecus coquereli
CTCTTTATTTTTCCCCTTCTTCTAATTGTTTTGTGTTTAATTTGCCCTCCTTTGTTCTGGTTTCTTTAGGTAGACAGTGCTATAAAATTTCCTCCTAGTGCTGCTGTATCTGCATTCCACATATTTGGATACATGGTATTTTCTTTATCATTTAGTTCTATATGCTTTTTTAATTTCCTTTGAAACTGTCTGACTCAGGTGTTATTTAAAAGTGTGTTGTACAATTTTCAAGTATGGAGATTTTCCCATTGCCTTTGGCATTGATCACTTGTTAAATTCCAGTATGATCACAGTTCTGTATGATTCCAATTCTTTTCAATTTGTTGAGGTTTGCTTTATGTCTGAGGATATCATCTATTTCAGTAAATCTTCCATGTGCACTTGAGAAAAAATGTGTATTATGATGTCGTTTGGTGGAGTGTTCCATAAATGTCAATTACAGCCTGTTAGTTGATAGTGTTGTAGATCTTTTGCTGATTTTTTTCTCTAGAGGTTATATTAATTGCTAAGAAAGGGGTCTCGAAGCCCCCAGGTAGAACTGTGGATTTGTCTTTCTAGCTCTATCAGTTTTTGCTTTCTG
>NW_012155840.1:4742336-4743749 GCF_000956105.1 Propithecus coquereli
CCATCCTGACCCGGATTCTTCAAACCAAATATGAAACCCCATCATACCTCATACAGCTTTTGAATCACTTGGGAGGCTGGACTCCTATGGGAGAAAGATTCTTGTGGTGTTACCACATTTTGTTTTTGAAACTACAGTGCAACATTGCCAAGCCCTAAGGCTTGAGACTGACTCTGAGAAGCAGTCTTGGCTGGCAGGCAACCAAAAGTCAGGCTGCTTTTCTCCTAAGGCACAAGGATATTCAGGCTATCAAGCCTGAAAATCAACTGAGAAAAAAGAAATTTAAAAAATACTGTAATTCCAAATCTTAATGCACAACCTTGTATCCAACTTACCCTTGTCCACTTTGATTTTCCTTTAATCTACATGGTGCCCACTGACAAAATTCTCTTGATTCCTATCCACTTCTCCAAGTACCATTAAATTCTGGTCCCATCTTCCAGGATCCTACCACTTCTAACAGATCCGTTCTTCTAAATCGATGCCTATTTTTTGGAAGCTCCGTTTCCAAAATTATCGAGTAAAAGGTACGAATGCACCACTGGATACGTGGATGAGTTGGAAACCTTTAGAATGTATATGCATAGAATCTGTTAAGTGACCTCAATTTCATAACCCCAAGAACACCTTTGTGACCAATCTAGAAACTTTAATACCTGGATACTGGCTGATCTATAAAACTTTATAACCATAATGTTGGTCCTGGGACTTGAAGAGGGGTTTTAGGTCAGTTCTGATGGACGTACACATATGTATTTCTTTAAAATGCCTTACTAAGTGAAAACCAATTTAAATATAATTCTACCTTGATTTTTCACAGCAGAAAAATGAATTTTAACATTATTTTATGTATTATTTGCTTTTTGTTTGTTTAACAATAGAACTATATGAACTTTTTCCTCATACAATCATGTTTTGGTTTAATATCTCTGAGATTTCTAGAACTTGTACACTTATATCTGAGGAATTGGACTATCTGGTATCTTTTTAATCTCCTAAGAGGGAGTCCATAAAGAAGCTTGGGCCTATAACAGTTAGTGGAATCAATTAAAGCTTGCATTAAGAAGCCCTAATCAATTGACCATATTCCTCCATTACAGGGCCGACCCCTGTGGATCTGTAGAAACATCTTTGGTCAAAGAACATTAAGAGCAGTTTCCACTAAGAAATCCTTTGCTTCTGCTCTTGGAAAGATCCCTTCACTCTTATGTCAAGTGTGTGAAATGTTTCCTAAAATGGAAAAGGTTCAAGAAGTGGTTATTTGTAAATGCATTTTCTGTATATGGACTTTCTGTATATACCAGTTAATAGTAACTTATATTTAATCAGAGCTTTCCAGAGAAACAGAACCAATAGTATGTATGTGTATGTGTGTATGTGTGTGTGTGTGTGTATAAAATATATAATATATAC
>NW_012155840.1:4743799-4744821 GCF_000956105.1 Propithecus coquereli
CGGAATGCATTAGGTGTCAGTAGAGTTTCTATTTCAGATATCAACAAACAGGACATAAAGCTACAGTACAGCTGGAGTGAAACAAGAGACATGCCGGGGGATGTGCCAAACAACCTTCAGGAATCGGGCAGTGAATCCAGCCTTCTTGGAGTGCAGGAGAAGAAGCAGGAGATGCCTCACACAGGACCTGCACCTGCATTTATTTTGTTTGTGTGAATTCAGCCATTTGTAAATGTAGAAAACTCTCTTTTCCATTTACTCCATTAATTACTGTTTGCCTCCTTTCACTGAACGAATTTTCCAGGATTTTATCAAGTGTTTTCTTTGTCTGATCTTCCATAACAGCCACCTCTACAGTTTTTGGTATTAGAAGTTGGTTCAGTCCAGAAAACAGAGCCACTGCAAGTGTCACAAAAGCAAAGGGATTTAATATAGGAATTAGGGCTTACGCATAAATGGAAGAGCTGATGGAGTGGGGGGTCTGGGCAGCTGCAGGTAGAGGATCAGAGAAATAGCCCCCTAATGACTTCAGCCTGGAGAACTGGAGCAGGGAGGGAAGCTGTTCTGGCCACTGTGTGCTCCTGAGAATATTGGCTCGGCAAACCCTGAACCATGGGGAAGGGCATTTGGAAACATGATTCCCACCTTGGAGGTGAGAGTGGTTACTGCTCAGATGACCCAAGTCAATTGCACAATGAAGAGGGAACTCTATTGAAAAGGGGCCTGTTTATTTGAACTGATAATTGGGGTGCAGGCTAAAATCATGAATTTAGTCCAGTACATTGCTCTGTTGAGAACAAAATATCAGCAATGTATTTTTAATGTTTCCTGAAATGATTTCTATCAGACTTTAGATGTGTGTTTGCAACAAATAAAACATAACCCTAATGTTAATGGTCAGGGCAGCCCCCCTCGTTAATGCCTTGATGGAGGCCAGACAATGGCAATGTTTTGAGTGATCTTTGTGTCTTCAAAAAGAAATTAATTGAAGCTGCCTCTTCTTCTGGTTCTAAAATGTAATT
>NW_012155840.1:4744871-4746780 GCF_000956105.1 Propithecus coquereli
GTTATATTAATTGCTAAGAAAGGGGTCTCGAAGCCCCCAGGTAGAACTGTGGATTTGTCTTTCTAGCTCTATCAGTTTTTGCTTTCTGGGCTTCATATCTCTGTTGTTTGGTCCACACACATTTAGGATCACTTGCCTTCCGGGTGGAGTGATCTTTTTGTCATAATGTAATGTACTTCTTTGTCTCTACTAATTCTCTTTGCCTCTGAAGTCTGCTTAACCAAATGGAAATATAGTCACTCCTGATCTTTTTTGATTGATATCTGCATGGTATATATTTTCTCATCCTTTTCCTTTCAACCTATACATGTCATTGAATTTAAAGTACATTTCTTGTAATTAGCATATAATTGGTGTGTGTGCATATGTGTGTCTATCCATTCTGCCAATCTCTGTCTTTTTATTAGTGTATTCAGACCATTTACATTTAAGATAATTATTGACATATTAGTGCTTAAACATACCATTTTAATATTTGCTTTCTGGTTGCTTCCTCTATTTCTCATGCCTTCATACTCTTCTCTTGCCTCCCTGTGAGTTACTTAAATTTGGGATTCCATCTTGGTTTATTAATCATTTCTGAGATTATCTCCTTGTACAAATTATTTCAGTGGTTGTTTTGAATATATATGTGTGTGTGTATGTGTATGTGTGTGTATATGTGAGCACGTGTGTGACTTATAACAGCCTACTAGTATCAAAATTTTACACTTTTGAGTGAAATGAGGAAACCTCATTTAGGTGCCTTTACCTTCCTCACTTTAAAATATCATTGTGTTGAGTATAAAACTGTATTCTTATTTGTGGGGTTTTCTTGTTGTTGTTTTACTCATCAAATTTGTTGTTTAAAACTCATGAAGATAAGGAAAGTCTTGTATTAACCCATATTTTTGCTCTTTCTTTTGTTTCTTTTAACTTTATGACACTTCTTTCTTTTATCACTTTCTTTCTGTTCAAAGAACTTGCCTTAGCCAGTCTTTAAGGGAAGGTCTGCTGGTAATAAATTCTTTTACTTTTCTTTTGCCTGGAATGTGTTTTGTTTTCTTTTCATTTACAAATGGTAGTATTGCCAGGTATAAATCTATGGTTGAAAGTTCTTTTATTTCAGCTCTGAAAATGTTGTCACTTTTTTCTGACCTCCATTGTTTCAGATGAGAAACCCACTGTCATTCAAATACGCGTTCCTTTGCTGGTACAGCATCGCTTCTCTCTGCTCCTTCAACATTTTTTGCCTTCAGTTTTCAGAAGTTTAATTGTGATGTGTCTTGACATAGATTTCTTTGGATTTCTCTTGTTCAGGATTCATGCAGCTGATTGTATCTGTAGGTTTGTGTCTATTAACAAATTTGGGAAGCTTTTAGCCGTTTTTTTCTTCAAATATTTTGAGCCTCATTCTCTTTCTCCTTTCTTTCTGGAACTTGAACAATATGAATATCACATGCTTTGTTATCATCCCATAGGCTCCAAAATCTCTGTTTAATTTTTTTAGCCTATTTTTTCTCTGTTGTTCAGATTATGTGAATTTTATCGGCCCTCAAGTACACTGATTCTATTTTCTGTTATCTCCACTCTACTACTGAGCCCATCCAGTGAGGTTTTTATTCCTGTTACATTTTTTTAGTTCTATATTTTACATTTACAAAAATGTAACTTTTTACAACTTCTATTAATACTTCCTTACTGAGATTTTCTATTTTTTCATTTGTTTCTAGAGAATTTGTATTTGATTGTTAGGAGATTTGGAGGATGTTTTTTAACCAAGGAAAACCCTACCCTATCCTGACCATAGTATGGCCTGGCGGGGAAAAGTCAGATGCATAAAATTAACTCTTCTTCTCATTTTAATTTTAAATCAACATGATCCTCACATGGGGAAAAAGAACTCCAATAGTGTTTTAAAATATAATTA
>NW_012155840.1:4748280-4749505 GCF_000956105.1 Propithecus coquereli
GGGTCTGAAGCATAAAAATTCCATGCACTGTTCTTTGCATTAGAATTGAAAACTGGCTTGTAATACAAGTTTATAAAATGAATAAATGAGCATTTGAACTGTTTATCTGCAAATAATCTGAGAAGGCACAAGATCATTGTCAAAGTGAAGTTAAAAATGAAGCTCTGATTAAAGATTCTACAAGTTGTTTGAGACTTGATCCCCAAATCTTCAGCCTCAGAAAAGAGGCTTCTTGTTGTTTAGAAAAGCCAGAGTGAGAGAGAGAGAGAGAGAGAGAGGGAGGAGAGAGAGAGGGACATAAAGAATGGTAGGGGAAGTGGCCGTGTTCAGAGAGGAAGCTGCGAAGATGCTAACGGAACAATCTTAGCAGGTAGTGAGCTAAGACAACAACCCTGTGATTGGGTTCTGTAAAAAGCTGAACAGAAATGTGATTTAGCTGGTTTTAGAAATGAGGACTAACAAGAGACTTGCTCAATTGCATAATCCACCCCCCCAATTCACTCTTGAGTATGTCTGTGTGGATAATACTTGTTTAATTTAATAGCCTAGCTTTTAGCCATTTTTTGTAGAGAAACCTATTCCTTGAACAAAAACCAACCAGCATTTTACTGGTATATTTCATATTTAGGAGCACCCTTTTCTCCTAGATGGTGTGGAGCTCTACTATCACCAGGTGGCAACTCACAATTTTGCAGGTGAGAGACAGAGGAGGAGGAAACTCTGTTCCTTTCAGGAACCAAATAGCATCGTAATTATGATCGTCTTGGACATTACAAGCCTTAACTGCCAGGACAAAACGTATTTCAGAGTTTGGGCTACTTCGACAAGTCCTGAGAAATTAATTACTGACAGTTTCTTCCTGAACTGCTCTCAAAAATTGTGAATGTTGATTCATTTATAGCTAAAGCATTTCAAAGTTTTCATTTTTTCCTTTAAAATTCCTGTCAATAATATTGAGTAACCTGACTTTAACTCTGTCCATATTATCTTTAGCATATTGGGTTGTAGAATCATAACCTGTTAGCTGCAAAAAGTATTAACAACGATTTGTTCACAAGACACCCCCTCCCCAATTCAGTGCATTTTCTTCTATACTTTGCTGTGATAGTCTCAGTTTCCAGTCTCCTGTCTCCTGTGACATAGAAGAGGACTATCCGTCTCCCAGGGATTTTGCAAAGACTAAGGAGGTAATACATGCAAATGGCTACCACAGTGCCTGCCACAT
>NW_012155840.1:4751173-4752551 GCF_000956105.1 Propithecus coquereli
GAAGCTGAGAAGTCCCAAAATCTGTAGTCAATAATCTAGAAATCTAGAGACCTGGGAGAGTTGATAGGGTGGTGCCAGTCTAAAAGCCAATGTTTCAGTTTGAGTCCAAAGGCAGAAGACATGTCCCAGCTCAAGGCAGCCAGCAGGAGGAGTCGCCTCTTACTTAGGCTTTTTGTTCTATTTAGGTCCTCAACCAAATGAATGAGGCAATACCCACATTACAGAGGGCAGTCTGCTTTACTCATTCTACTTATTCAAATGTTAATCTCACCCAGAAACACCCTTACAGACATGTTCACAATAACGCTTGACCAAATGTCTGGGTACTCACGGAGCACCCAAGTTGACACGTGAAACTAACCACTACAATATCCTATCACTGATAACATTTTATTCAGCTTAAACTTTCATTTTCAGCTTCTATTAAGGCTCTTAAGAACTTGGCTATTTGTTATAAATTTTAAACCTTGCTCTTAGTTGATTATGATTCAGTAGCTTGGCAAACACCCTTTATGTGTGCTTTAGGCATGTTTTTAAGTATAAAACCTTGGCTGGTATAATACACATATTTCCGGGTTTAGGTTCTAGACGTTTACAAAGAAAGAGAAAAGTAGCCTTGACATCTGGGACACAGCTAGGTACTTTCCATTAGGCCTTGTTGCTGCTAGGAACTGGCCTCGATATTTTCCTCTGAAACATAAACAATTTCACAGAATATCAAAGTCAGATAAGATCACTCTGTGACCATGATGGATCAAAACAAAAACAAGACCACTCTTTAATCATGTTTGAACTAGACTATAACATACACATTCTTGAACATTGTACTAACTTGTTTCATTCCTAGAACAACCCTGTAAGGAAAATGAGGCTCAAATACTAACTTGCCCAAAATCCTACATCCAAAAAATAACCCAA
This sequence comes from Propithecus coquereli, assembly GCF_000956105.1. Lineage (NCBI taxonomy): Eukaryota > Metazoa > Chordata > Mammalia > Primates > Indriidae > Propithecus > Propithecus coquereli. The sequence goes on from NW_012155840.1 coordinate 4,752,092, forward strand.
ACCATAAAAATGACCAAAACATTCCCCTATCCTGGCTAATATGAATGACTGTTATATAAACTTTAAAGATTAAATGATAAAAAGAATTATTCAGTCATTTTTAGTGCACTGCAGGAATATCGAGATAAACAGGAAACATCTCCTAAAAGAAAGGAAAAGTTATTAAATTATCTTTTGTATGGCAGTGGAAAGTATCTTTCCATAATAATCTTTGTTTTTATAACTATGAGATAGTAAAAAAAGGTTTTAATTTTGAAATAAAAAAGGAATTTCAGCATGATTCAGAGTTTTAGTTTACCATATTAGGTTACTAGTTTACCGTATAGAAATACTATTAGCATACTATGTTGATTTGTTCAAGACCCGTGTTATTTCTCATAATTCAAACTTCCCTACATTGGGTTTATGAGTTAAATGAACTACCACTGTTTCAATACTTGTTTAAAATTAAAAATTATTT
>NW_012155840.1:4755411-4765017 GCF_000956105.1 Propithecus coquereli
GAAATTGGCATTATAAACGGTCTTTTTCTCGCTCTTTTTAGGCTTTAAAAAGATGTATCTGTTTCTTCTGTCTTCATTGTCTCCTAAAGGGCCACGAGATTTAATTCAAGTTTTTTCTTAGGACATCAAAGACAGTCATGAGAATCTGGAGGCCTCTTAAAATGGAAATAAATGGAAGAGATACATTTAGGCAGATGTCATACTAGGATGGGACCGGTGATACACATCCCCACATACACTGTCCCATGAGCGTGCTGAATTATTATGGGCAATACTTTAATTGCCAAAAGCCATACAATATCAGTTCTAAGTTACTATCATGTATCTACAATAATTTTATACTTGAGTTTTTTTGGATGAATTTATCAACTATACCAGTACGTCACTGAAAAAGTAACCAACTCAGGAACTCCAACCAGTGGCTCTATAAGAGCATCATGCCTAAAATTCTCCCAAAGGAAGTAAAACAAGGTTTTGATTCAATTTAAGCTTTAAAAAGAATATCATATAGTCTTTCCTTCCTTCTAATTTTATTAGGAAAAGCAACATAGCTTGATAGTTAAGTACACAGGTTTTAAAGTCAAACAAATTCAAGATCAGATCTAACTCTGCCTCTTATTGGCTGCCTCTTTTTGGCTGTGCCTTCTGGGCACACTACTTACCCTCACCTGAAAAGTAGGTATAATATTTCTCTCAGGGTTTATGTGAAGGTCAAATCATGTCATAGATGGACAACCCTTAACACAGCTCAACAAATGACAGGCATTATTATTGGGCGGAAGGAGGAAAGGGTGAGGTGAGGAGTGTCACAAAACAATCTATGAATTGTGAGTTACAACTCCAAAGAGATTGATAAAATTATACTGATTTTTTAAAAGTATGTGAGTTTCCATGAAAAGAAACTTCTTCTGAGAGACCCAATTGCAGCAATGATTCCACTAAAGATTTGCTGTGAAATTCAAAGCAAATTATCTAATGACTTTACGACTCAGTTTCCTCATCCATTCTCACAGCATGTTTGTGACCACAAATGTGGATCAAAGGCCAGAAGGAATTTCCTGATTGTTCTGTTCTGCCCAAGACTCATCAGACCCTCAGACAATTCTGGGGCTAGGATGAGAGTTGGGGTTATAGGAAACCCAAATAATAAGTCTGATTGAAGTCCTCACCAGCCTCACAGGATAGGGGCTCAGAAAATATTAAATGTAATTTAGAACAAATATAATGTTTATACATGTAATGATTGCAAATTCACAACTACATAACCACACAGATGCAGATTTCTGTTATATTCATTACACAGTCTTGTGGCCTTACACGGAGTAATAAAGGACGTTGGTGTGTTGAGTGTATGTGGTGATTCAGCGTAGCTGATGGGACATGTGCACAAAAGTGAGAGAGAGACTTCTAATCCCAACCTGGGCCTTCAGGCAGCATCTAGTGATGAAAATTAACATGGGATCAACAGGAATCTAAGGAAATACCCAAATATCACTTAGATCTATGCCATTTTTACTTGAAGTAGGTGGGTTGGTGGATACAACACACTCTGCCCCCACCAGCTCTCTCACCAGAGACGCTAACTAGTGACCAGTTTGTGGACTGGTGGTTAATTGCCTCTGTCAACCTTCAGAACAGAACAGACTAAGAAATAGCCAAGGGCAGTGTAGCCAGAGGAGGACAACAATTAGAGCTTTGTTATAAAAACTGGCCTGAGTAGTTTTCACCAGAAATTAGAGGTGCCTTCTCTTTTGCAAATATTATCAATTTTGGAATACTCTAACAGAGCTTAATTCAAAGCAACCCCTTGAGTTACCCGATCCTCATTCCCAAGTTTGTTTTGTTCTGTTTTTGTTGTCGTTGCCTTAATTTTTAGGCTCACTATTCTGAATACTAAATTTTCAACCCAAGAAGACAGTAGGAATTTATTGAACATGGGACAACACAAGCCATCTTCATCAAAAGTAAAAGAAAAGTCAAGAAGACACTCCAGGCTGCTGTTCTTTCCCGATAAAATACACCTGTCAACAGCAGCAGTGGACACGAGGGGGCAGTAACACACAACTTATGCAAACTTTGTTTTTCCTATTAATTTACTAATTAAATTAAATTAATTAAATAATGGTTTTTCAAATTTCCACTTCGGAAAAGGAATTCCGCCAATAGTTTCTGTTGCTCAAGGGGTACTGCAGAGAGATATGTGGTCCAAAATGTTGTTTCTTTGGGTCTTAATCAGAAGATCTGATTTAGTTTGTGAATTCAGTAGTTATCATGACAATGGATAGGGCCTTTGCAAATTAAACTGTTTGCCTTTTTACTTCTTAGACTCAAAATTTGGACAGACTATTTTTTTTTTAATTGGCTTTTACTGTTTCAGCTCATTTCATGGCAGAATGACCGAAAGCTGTGTTTAATTGCTTCCATCTGTGTGTATAAGTCAGCCCATCCTAGCACGAGAGGAGTGGGGCAGACCGGCTCTGGGGTTGTGTTCAGACTGTTTCCCTGACCATCGTGATGGGCTGGAATGGAGGGGACAAGGGGATGGGGCTTCTGCCTGACAGCTGTTTTAGGGCGGTGGTCACCTTGATGCAGGTGTGGCAAAGGCACCACGGAGAGGAGCGGTGAGGAGGCCTGCAAGCGCGTGTGGTGTGGGAACAGATGGCAGGCAGGTAAGCCTGCAGGCCTCCTTCCTGGGGGCTTGGACAAGGTGGAAGGCCAAATGCGGCCCCGTGCAGAGCTGGCTCTGGCAGGACATACAGAGGCATCCAGGGCCAAGCCTTCCTGTCGGTGCCACGCCTTGGGTGTTTCAGCTTTTCTCATGCACCACTTCCACCTTCATCACTCCGCCAGCTGCTCCTGCCCAGCTTTTCTGACGCTAGGGACCTGTGGCAGGGAAGATCACTAAAGACCAACCAGAAATAGGAGAATACTAAGGTCTCAAACTTTTGACTGGTCAGGATTTTACAGAGCACAGAAGACAAAGAAATCTCGAAGTATCTGATACTGTTTGAAAGTAAGTATAAACTACAATTTTTTCCTTGGAAATATCTAAATAATAATAATTGCTCACTGCATATATTGCTGAATGGGGGTCAGGCCCTGTTCAAAACTCATTTAATCCTTATAAGGACCCTATGACATATGTACCATTTTATGAATGGGAACCTGGGGTACACAGATGTTCAATGACGCAGCTAAGGACACATTAGCTGTTAAGTACCTAGAGCTGGGATTTGAACCCAGGTAGTTAGGTCTTGGAGGCTACACCCTGAACCATTATGCTATAATGCTTACAAAACAAAAGATAGAAAGTTTTTTTTTTCTATAAATAAAAGCAAACTTTTACTTTGGATTTCAGTAACTAGATTTGGAGTTAAGTCATTTGAATACATATATAATAAATTACCTGAATGAAAAATGCTGTTTTACACTGAATTACTTAACTCTTATTTGAAGTTTATAATGGAATTTCTACCTTTAATCATTTTAATTCCACTCCCTGGTTACAGACACTTTTTTTTAAAAAAAACTTTTATATACCTCTACTAGAAATCAAACATTTATAGAGAGGAATCACATCTTTTTCATCATCTTTTTAGCATTCGGAATATTTGGCATGGGATCTAACCCAGAGAAAGTACTCAAGAAATACGTATTAGCTGCTTAAGCAGTTTCAGTAGATAATCATTATGAGTAAAAAGTACATATACCAGAAATATTTGTTGTACTATATATCATAATAGGAAAATAAATTTTATGAATTTTCTAAAAGCTGGAAAAATTTATAAGCTAAAATATATCTGAATCATTCATTTTTATGTATTTATTTTTGAGGGGCAGGGTCTTGCTCTGTCACCAGGCTGGCCTCCTGTGGCACGATCAAAGCTCACTACACCTGGAACTTTTGGCCTCAAGGGAAGTGATCTTCCTGCCTCAGCCTCCTGAGTAGCTAGACCTTCAGGTGAGTACCCCACCACCTGTGTACACACACACAGGCATGGCTATGTTTTTTTAAAAATTTTTTGTAGAGACAGGGTCTCACCATGTTGCTCAGGCTGGTCTTGAACTACTGGCCTCAAGCGATCCTACTGCCTGGGTATCTTAATCATTGACATACTCTTAAGGATCATTGATAGTTTCTTAAATGGTTAATGTACCTAAGAGAAAAGTAATGGAATTATTAAAATTCAGGATTCTTAAGGGACATATAGTACTCTATGTCAGGCAATAGGCTAGGCATCTTTATAACTACCTTATTTTAGTCTTCTAGAAACTCTAAGAGGCTATTTTATTATTCTCATTGAACAGATGGTGAAACAGAGTTAGGGAGGTAACTTACTTTCCAACTAGTCAGGATTTGAATATATCTGGTCCCCAAATCCATACTTTCTATCATACATTATATCAATCAAGAACGTGTTCTACAGCAACAGAATTTGTTGATGGTTGTTTCAACCATAGGGTTTATTTTCTCACATAAAAGGCAGTGTGGAGGCACCTGGCTGCTGGTGGTGTTCCGGTGGTTCAGTGATGTCAGGGCAGTGGTGCTGTGATTTTCCTGGCCTCTCCTCATGATTGCAAGATTCAAGGGAGGAAATTGGGAAGGGGAAGTAGGTAGTACTTGTACCCCAAATCCAAAAGCCTTCCTGGGAACCCCATAGTGGACATCTATTTATATTCCATCAACCAGAACAGGGTTAGGGAGGAGGATGGTAAGGAGTTAGACAAGCCAGTGATCAGTGTCTACACAATCACATTGTGTTATTTGATAGTAAATTCCTATGAAGCTGTCTCTAAATGACTGAGCAGCTGCTCCGAGCTCATCACCAGGTGTATATTCTGGGTCCAGAAGAACTGGGTTGTCAAGTGCATCAGGGCTACCCGATTACCCTTGCCCCTGCCAACGCAGTCTTGTCCAGGTGTCACAGAGACGGCATGCTGTTAAACACTGCTGCCACTTTTCATGTGCTTCCTACAAGTCCCATGTCTGTAGCTCAATGCTGTAAAACTGTGGGTGCTCGGTTTTTCTACTTTCTGATTTTGGGATTTCAAGTAGAAAGAGCATCAGACAAAGAGGCAGGAGACTTGGATTCTAGTCCAGCTTTGTTGCCCACTGAGTGACCTGGAATAAATCCCTTAAGCCCCATGAGCTCGTATTTTTTTCCTCTGTACAGGGTGGTGATACTTTTCTTGCCTATTTGTCGATTGCAGAATGTATCAGTAAGCACTCTGAAATCGCTAAGGTCTTATATAAAGCAAGGTGTTTTTACTATTACTAGGTACACAGGGGCCCTGTGGATCAAAGGGTTGCAGCAACGGTCTTGGATCGTGAGGCTGCAAGACCCAGAGGCTTGGGCTGTGTTATCCTTGTCTCTGTCTCTCCAGAGCTAGCACAATACCTGTGCTTCATAACTGCTTATTAAATGTTTATTCAGTGAGCGGGAGAATGACTCACTGAATAAACGTATGAGTGAAGGATGATGCTACGACAACTGAATTCTGGCCCTTTTTGGTGTCTAGCTGCCTTCTGGAGGTCACCACCTGGATGTCTTTTCTGCAGCACCCCAAAGTCGATGTCTCCCCCAAGGTATGCTAGTTCTCATTTTCTGGTCAAAACTGTAGGACTTCCTGTTCCTGCTACCAGCATCTCTCTTCTCCAGCCTCTGGGTGTGCAATTCCAGATTTATATTTGCCTCTTCATTTCCGCTCGCTCTCAGCATCCTATGATTTGGAGGGTCTGTACAGTATTCTGTTTCTGCAATCCTCAGGTGCAAGACAAACCCCAGCCACCAGGCAACATTGCAGAGGTCTGTTCTAGATTATGAGACGTGATCTTTTTTCATACAGTCGTGACGGTGGTGCTGCAAAGCCTTATTCCGTTACTGCGCTGGAGTAGGCAGGCTCTTACTCTGAGGCAGAGATTGGGCTGGATGCTCTCAGATAGTTCCCACCTGTCTTAGGTGTCCCTGCCTCTGTGGCTTTGGCATTGCCAACAGCAGACTTGAGTGTGTACATTTTCTGAACTAAAGAGCTGTGGGTTCGACAGTGATCGTGCACGTTCAAATAAAGCGTGGGAAAATCATGCACTCGGACTGGGGATTCCTTTTCACTCTCATCATTTTTAAAATAGCATCTTTATTAACATATAATTCACGTACCATTCAATTCACCCATTTAAAATGAACTCAAGCGTTTAGTATACTCACAAAACTGTGCAACCATCACCACGATAAATTTTAGAACATTCAAATCACCTCTCCCTGACACAAAAACTTACCCATTAGCAGTCGCTCCCCTTTTCTCCTTCTTCCGACTCCCCAGCCACCTCCCCCCAGCCCCAGGAAACAACTAATCTAATTTGTCTCTATAGATTTGTCTATTCTGGTCATTTAGTATAAATGGAATCATATTGGAACCATATAATATGTACTCTTTTGTGACTGACTTCTTTTATATTCAAAGTTCGTCCTTGTAACACTGATTAGGAATTCATTCCTTTTTGTTACTGAAGAATATTTCATTGTACAGACATAATACATTTTATTTATCCATTCATCAGTTGATGTACGTTTGGGTTGTTTCTATTCTGGGGCCATTATGAATACCAATGCTGCTCTGCACGTTGGTGCATACGTTTCATGTGGACATGCTTGCATTTCTCTCGGGTAGATGCATATGAGTAGAACTGTTGGATCATATGGTGATCCTAGGTTCGACCTTTTCATGAACTACCAGACTGTTTTCCAAAGCCAATGTGTGTTGAATAGTCTTTTTAAACTTGGGGACATTCTTAGCATCATAATAGAGATGGGCATTCAACGTAACAGTGATAACCGGCTTAAGATTTAGACATGTCAAAAGAAACACAATTTTATTCTATCTTTAAGTACTGTTCATCTATAACTTGTGCTCAAGTCACTATTGACGAATCTTCCAGGAGACAGGATTGCATGCCTTATGGCATCCAGCTTGTCCATGGCAGAGGCGAGACACCTGGTTTAATATCCCTGCATTTATAGTCACTCTCACCGGAATGTGGTCTTGAACCAGAGTCTTTCTTTGCCACCCTTCGTGCTCATTGATAGGCGATCCGGAGACATCCTGCCTCACCCTAGTGACTTGTGAGGTCCTTCTGTATCGTTCCCTCCCTGGAGCCAGTGCTCAGCGCAATCTTGTGCTCCGGAGTTTTTTCTACAGTGGGTGGCTATGGTAGAGAATTATGTCCCAGAGACAACATCATGACCTCTCTGTAGAATGAGACGAGAGAGGGTTGCACTATGACAGGAAGAGTGCATTACCCTCAGAGTGGTTAAGAAGGGAAGAATAGAAGAAAAATCCACTTTCATGACTTTAAGAATTTAGATGGTATGTTTCAGAACTCTGAATATATAAGCTATAATTGCTATACTCTGGGTTTAGTTAGTTGGCTTGCCTTCACAATTTAAAAAAACAGAAAGAAAAGACAGAAAAAGATATAATTGTCAGTTTGAGCTTAACCTTTATTTAGACTTGGTATATCTCACCTCTTAGGATACTGAAATTAGATGAATTTCTTATTTTAGCAAAAAGGAGATAAAGTGTTTTTCTAACAGATCTAAATGTGTCCTTAAAATGGTAGTCACTCCCTATTTGTTTCTTCTTATAAAGAGTAAGGATGCAAGGGACACAGTTTTAGGAAATGAATAATTACAAGTTTTAAGACACATAGACTGTTAGAAGCAGCTAGGGAACTTGAAGCCCAGAGAAATTAAACGCGTTGCACAAAGTCTCCTGTCAGTAGCAGCTCTGGAACCACACCCAGGGCCTTCGCCTCTCAGACCGGGGCTCCTTCCACGTGCACGCTGCCTCGGCTGCCCTCCCTCCCCTGCCCTGACTCTGTGTGGAGGGCAGCGAGGAAGGAGCCTGCCAGCAGGGTGTGCCCCTGCTCCTGTCCTGCAGTGCTGTCTCTGTGCCCGCACGTGGTGGGCTCAGTGGCAGCCATCATAGTACAGGGTGGTGGGGTAGGAGTGTCGGGCTCTCAAATCCCACCCTCAAGTTTGAAGGCCACTACTGGCTCGGACAATGCCTTTGTGTAATTAGAAAAATTCAACATCCCTCAGGGCGGGTAAAGCTCTGCACCAGGGCTTGGGAGTGGCACACAGGCTCCGTCCAGCCCCACTGGCACCTCGGCCTGGGAGCTCTTGTGCAGGGCCCAACCCACACAACTGTGCAGGGTGATCCCATTACTCTTCAAAGAAGCTCACTTTGCTCATCTGTGCAATGGGAATGATATCAATAACAAGACCTCTCTAGTAGGATTGTGATGATTGAGTGAAACCCTGTCGGTGAAAGTGCGTGTAAATCAGAAAAGATTACCATAAGATAATTATCATAAATTTTCGTGTGCACGTGCGCGCGCACACACACACACACATACACACTTGGCTTTTGTCATTTTTAAATGCCTAGAATGGTAACCAGTGAAATGCCCCTAGTTCTTAGTATCAGAGATTCTTAGTAGATATCTCAGCAAAAGATAGAGAACAAAATGAAATGTATTAGTATCTCCTAACCCAGTGTTTCTCAGACATAGCTGCATGGTAGAATAATCTGGAGAATTTTTTAAATGCCAGAGATTTTGATTCAATTTATTTGGTAGGTGTGAGTGGTGGGTGGTAATATTAAAGCTCCCAGGTAATTGACACACAATCAGGGCGGAGAAAACTAGTCTATACCTGCACTGTACATTAGTCATCTTAATTCTGGTTTCCTCCCAGGCCTTGTGAGGCCAGGCAATGTTGCAATTAGCAGCCAGTCTCAGATTTCCTCTGATGCTGCTTGAAAACCAGTCACCAGATCTGGCAAACTTAAACCCAAAATCAAATAAGGGGCCAGAGTCACTTTGTATTCTAGCCGTCCATACCTGAAGAGATCATCGAAGTGACTGTATTTGTTTACTAGGGCTGCCATAACAAAATGCCACAGACCGGGTGGCTTAAACCACAGAAACTTTCTTCCCACAGTTCTGGAGGCTGGACGTCCAAGATCAGGGTGCCGGCAGGGGTGGTTTCCTCTGAGGATTCTCTCCTTGTCTCGCAGGTGCCGCCCTCTTGCTGCTGCTTCACGTGGTCATCCCTCTGGGCTCGCACAGCCCAGATGTCTCTTTTTCTATGTCCAAATTTTCTCTTCTTATAAGGACATCACACTAACAGCCTCATTTTAACTTAATTACCTCTTCAAAGGCCCTATCTCCAAATATAGTCACATTCTGAAATACTGGAGGTTAGGGCTTCGATATATGAATTTCTGGGGGAAACATTTTGCCCACAACAGTGGCCCAAATAAAGAAACTGGACGGTGTCTGAGGGACAGGAGATCTCATGTTAGTCTCCCGCAGAGTGCTGGCCTCTGGCTGTGCCCGGAACTGGAACCAAAAACAGTGGTGTGCTCAGCGAAACCTTTACAGTCTAATAAGCCTTTATCTTCTATGAGGCACCTGGTATTTCTTTTGGAATAAATATTCTTTTTTTTTTATTATTATTATTCCAAGGTATTGTGAGGGTACAAACACTATAGTTACACTTTATGTCTTTGCCTCACCCAAGTGCGGGTTAAAGGCATGCCCTT
>NW_012155840.1:4766162-4781416 GCF_000956105.1 Propithecus coquereli
TAAAGGGCTTAGCATGGTGCTTGGCATGTAGAAAATGCTCAATATTTATTTTTTATTATACTGCTTTTTATTATTACTATGTTTTATAATAACTGAATTTTAGAACAAGAGTGCTGTAAAAATTATTTCTAAGAATGGGTTTATCAGTCTGAGCAACAGTGAGACACTGTCTCTGCAAAAAATAGAAAAATGGGCCAGGCATCCTGGTGTACACGTCTGTAGTCCCAGCTACTTGGGAGGTGGGAGGCTCACTTGAGCCCAGGAGTTTGAGGTTGCTGTGAGCTATTAAGGTACCACTGAACTCTAGCCTGGTGACAGAGTGAGAACCTGTCACCAAAAAAAAAGAAAAGAAAAAATGGGTTTATGTTATTGAACATGGTACCTATAAAATAGAGCAGAAGTTCACCTCTGGAATCTATTAACACCTAAGATTCATCTTTGGAAAACCCCAGGTGAGGCAAGAGCAGTCAGAGTTCCCCACCCTCTTCCCTTTCCAACCATTTTTTACCCCCAGGGAAATGATCTTTTTAAAAAATATGCCCCAAGCCTCTGGCTTTTCCTTCATTTGTTTTTAAATAACCTTGGAGCAAAAATCTATCATGGAATAAAAGATAAGGAAACAATGGGCTATTGAAACAAAAAATCCTCAAAAGAAGTTTTTCTAACCAGACTTCCCTTCCCTATAAATCTCTCAAGCTGCCTCCATGAGTCCTCCATTCTCTGCTAGCCCTTTGTCTTAGTCTGCTTGGGCTACTATTAAAAAACAAAACAAAACAAAACAAAAAAACCCCATACACTGGGTGTCTTATAAACCATAGAAATTTGTTGCTCACAGCTCTGCAGACTGAGAAGTACAAAATCAAGGCGCCTATAGATTTGGTGTCGGTGAGGGCTTGCTTTCTGCTTCATAGATGGCACCTTCTAGCTCTGTCCTCTCTTGGTGGAAGAGGCTAGTTAGGTCTGGGCAGAGCCTCATGACCTAATACCCTCCCAAAGTCCCCACGTTCTAATACTATCACATGGGGGAATAGATTTCAACTTATAAATTTTGGGGAGACACAAATACTCAGACCATAGCATCCTTTATTCCTACAATTCTCTGTACTTTTTCCCTAGGTCATCACCAACTACCCTATTATCCCTGACTACCTATGATGTTAATTTATGTGTCAACTTGACTGGGCTAAGCGATGCCCACATAGCTGATAAAACATGATTTCTAGGTGTATCTGTGAGGGTGTTTCCAGAAGAAATTAGCATTTGAATTGGCAGACTGAATAAAGATTACCCTCACCAATGTAGGCAGGCATTATCCAATCCGTTGTGGGTCCAGGTAGAACAAAAAGGCAGAGGAAGGGTGACTTCACTCTCTCTGTTGGAGCTGGGACATCCATCTTCTCCTGTCCTCAGATATCAGTTCTCCTGCTTCTCAGGCCTTTGGACTTAGACTGAATTATACCACTAGCTTTTCTAGTTCTGCAATTGCAGACAGCAGATCGTGGTACTTCTCAGCCTCCATAATCACTATAATAGCTAATTCCTATAAATTATTAATATATATTTATTTATATATACTATATATGTTACATAGTATATATATATAAAATACATATATTTGTTTCTCTGGAGAACCCTAATATACTACCCAAGGCTGCTCTTTCTCCTACATCAGATGTGTTCATGCAGCTGAGAGGAAAAGTCAGCAAATAAGCATATTCTAATTTAATCTTCTAACTTAAAAAATAAAACCAAATAATTGTAACAAGAAGCTTCCTTGACCCTCTGTGTTTCTGCCTTATTTCTCTATTCCCATCCATAATTAAAATTCTCAAGAGCTGTCTACATACCCTGTCTCCAGTTCTGTACTACTCATTCTCCCTTCAACCTCCTTTGACCTGGCTTCTACCTGCTCAGCTCTACCTATGGCATTTGCCAAAGCCGTCAAATACCTTTAGGTAATCAAATGAGGTCATCAGGTATTTTTCTTTTTCTTTCTTTCTGTTTTTTGGGACAGAGTCTCACTCTGTCACCCAGGCTGGTGTGCAGTGGAAAAATCATGGTTTGCTGCAGCCTCGAACTCCTGGGCTCAAGTAATCTGCATGCCTCAGCCTCCGAAGTAGCTGGGACTATAGACACACACCACTACATCTGGATGATTTTTTTTTTATTTTTGTAGAGATGAGGTCTCACCATATTGCCCAGGCTGGTTTTGAACTCCTGGCCTCAAGTGATCCTCCTGCCTTGACCTCCCAAAGTGCTGGATTACAGGTGTGAGTCACTGTGCCTGGCCAGTATTTTTCTTTTTAATGAAATACAATGAACACATAGAAAGGTATGAAAAACATAAGTGTATAGCTTGATAACAGTTTTGAAAGTGATAACATCCATTTAACCATCACTTAGGCCAAAATGCAGGACATTTTCAGCACCTCAGAACCCTCCATATGCTCTACCCCAATGTCGCTGCTTTGTTGATCTATCAACAGATGCATATTGCCTATTTTGGAACTTTATAGAAATGAGAATATATAATATGCACTTTTTTGTGTGTTTAGTTTCTTATACTCAACATTTTATTTGTTGAGATTCAGAATTTAGTCTTATAAACATAATGAATATAGCATAATGTATTAATTTATTCTACTCTTAATAAATTGGGTTGTTTTCCATTTTTGTCTATTATGAACAGTTGCTATGAGCATCCTTATACATGCTTTTCATGTATATGTACATATATATGCATGTCTGTTAATTTTATAATGAGGAGTAGCATTGCTGGGTCATTAGGAATGTATGTGGAGACTTACAGATTTTGAAAGTGGTTGTATCGTTTACACTCTTACTAGCATTACCTAAGTGTTGCAATTGCTACAGTCTCACCAACATGTTTATCTCTACTCTTTGAAATTTTTGCCATTCTGTGATTTTTTTTAGTGCTATCTAATTATATTTCTACTCTTCTGATAAATAGCAAGGTTGAGCATCTTTTCAAAAGTTTATGTACCATTTGTATATCTTCATAGGTCATGTGCCCATTCAAGTCTTTGGCCCATTTTTTAAATCTTTATTGAGGTGTAATCGATATACAAAAACTTGCATATATTTAATGTATACATTTTGATGAGTTTAGAGAAATGCACATACCCATGATACTATCACCACAATCAAGGTCCTAATCATATCCATCACCTCCAAAAATGTCTTTGTGTTCTTTTGAGTGTGCGTGCGTGTGTGCGTGTGTGTGTGTGTTTTAAGAACATGTAACATGGGATCTATCCTCTTAACATAATTTTAAAGTGTGCAATACTCTACTGCTAGCTATAGGTACTATGTTATACAGCAGATCTCTGGAAATTATTCATCTTGCAAAACTGAAACTTTATACCCATTGACTTTGTCCACTTTTTGAAATTGGATTTTACATCCTTTTCTTATTTATAAGATAGCTTCACATTTTCTGAATATGTCTTTTCTTGAATATATGAATTTCAAAATCTTCTTCCACTTTGTGGCTTTTCTTTCTCCTTTCCAGTTGTTGTATTTAATATTAATGACAAGAAACAGTAAGGATGGAAGAAATATAAACCCAAACCTATATACACTTCTTAGAAAAAGAACACTTTACAGGTATATTCATTCATATTAGCATTCAATAGACAGCAATCAATTAAGTAGATTTCTACAAGCACCTAAGTCATTTATCTCATTCTATTAATATTTGTTAAGCACCTGCTGTATGCTACACACTGGGCTGGACATTAGGGAGACAACAGGTAATAAAGTCAGATACCTGCCTGGTCCTTCTGGAACTTATCATATCATGACAGATATCAACCCAATGTCCACATTAGCAAATAAAAAATTGCAATAGTGACCAGTGCGACAGCCAAGAGGTAGATGGCGCTACTAGAGCAATGTTTTCTTAAACTAAAGAGTTTTGTTTTTAAAAAAGCCGTCTGTGTGGTAGGCAAATCCAGCATTGTTGAATTCTGGCCTAGGGCAGAGAAAGCTCAAATCAAAGAATCAAAATCAACATTTTATAGAGATAACATGACTGAGCAAACTTTTACATGGTCAAAAAAGTGCCTGATTCAATTTAAATATATTTGTTCAGCATCTTTGCCATGTAAAGCATGCTTCTCAAACTTTAATGTGCTCAGGAATTTTTTGGTGACTTGTTCAAATGCAGATTCTGACTCTGCAGGTCCTGGGTGGGGACTGAAATTCTGCATTTCTCACAAGCTCCCAAATGATGCCAGCACTTCTGATTCACTGATTTCACCCTGAGTGGCTCTAATTCAGGCCAAGATGCTGAACTAATATGACTGCTGGATACCCCACCACCACCTCTCATCCCCCCAAATCCCATGGGAACTAGAAAAGTAAAGGAGAGAAAGTTGTGAGAAGCCCCTGAATTAGCTGAGGTTGTTTTGGACTGAAGTTGGTCCAGTGGTGGCTTTGTTCTGGGGCAGGAAGCAGCACAGCAGGGTGTGGGAAGATAAAATAGAAGAATTGGTGGAATTCTGTTCCTGCTTCCTCTACACTCCCCCACTTCACCTTGGGGAGAACAGTGCCTGCGCCCCACCTGCCAAGACATAGAGATCTGGTCCAGATGTCCTGAGAAGAAAAGAAAACCCAGGGGGCACCAACTGACCTCCAGAAGTTATTTCTACATCCCTTCCCCTTCAAACTCCCAGGGCTGGAGAATTACAATGTGATATTTTTCTTTTTTTTTTAATTTCAAAATATTACAGGGGTACAAATATATCGATTTTGTTATGCTTGAGTCAGGGTTATAAGTGTGCCCATCACCCAGACGGTGTTCATTGTACCCTTTAGGTAGATTTTCACCCATCCCCTCCTCCCCCTTGCCCCCCACTTAATATCCACTGAGTTTTACTTCCCTCTGTGACATGTGTGCTCATCGGTTAGTTCCAGTTTAATAGTAAAATATGACGTTGGTATTTTGATGGGAATTGCATTGAATCTCTGAATCACTTTGGGTAATATGGGCATCTTAACAATGTTGATTCCACCAATCCATGAGCATGATATGTTTTTCCATTTGTTTGTGTTGTCTGCGATTTATTTCCTCAATGTTTCATAGTTCTCTTTGTAGAGATGTTTCACCTCCTTGGTTAAATATATTCCTAGGTATTTTATTTTCTTTGTAGCTATTGTTAATGGTATTGAGTCCTTGATTTGACTCTCTGCTGGACTGTTATTGGTGTGTAGGAATGCTACCGATTTGTGTACATTGATTTTTGTAACCTGCGAGTTTGCTGAATTTATTTATCAATTCCAGGAGTCTCTTGGTGGAGTCTTTGGGTTTTCTAGATATGAGATCATATCATCTGCAAAAAGTGAAGTTTGACCTCCTCTTTCCCAATTTGGATACTCTTTATTTCTTTCTCTTACCTTATTGCTCTGCCTAGGACTTCTAGCACTATGTTGAATAGAAGTGGTGACAGTGGGCCCCCTTGTCTTATTCCAGTTCTTAGTGGGAATGCTTTCAACTTTTCCCCATTCAGTGTGATGTTGGCTGTGGGTTGGTCATATATTGCTTTTATAATTTTAAGACATATTCCTTTTATGCCTAGCTTGTTGAGGGTTTTTATCATGAAAGGGTGCTGAATTTTGTCAAATGCTTTTTCTACATCAGTTGAGATGATCATATATGGTCTTTGTTTTTTGCTTCTGTTTATGTAGTGAACCACATTTATTGATTTACATATGTTGAACCATTCTTGGATCCCTAGGATGGAGCCCACTTTGTCGTGGAGGATTATTTTTTTGATGTGCTGTTGAATTTTGTTGCTAGTGTTTTATTGAGGATATTCATAAGGGATATTGGTCTGTAGTTTTATTTATTTATTTATTTTTTGATGTGTCCTTTCCTGGCTTTGGTATCAAGGTATACTGGCTTCATAGAATGAGTTGGGGAAGATTCCCTCCTTGATGTTATGGAATAATTTCTGCGGTATGGGTACGAGCTCTTCTTTGTAGGTCTGGTAAAATTGGGCTATGAATCTATCTGGTCTGGACTTTTTTTTTTTGCTGGAAGATTTTTTATTATTTCTTCAATCTTTTTGCTCATTATTAGTCTGTTTATATATCTCTCCATTTATTTAAATCTTCTTTACTTTTTCTCAACAATGTTTATAGCTTTATTTTGGAAGTTTTTGTACAATCTTTCATTAGATTTGTTCCTATGCATTTGATGTTTTTGATAACAGTAAACACAGTATCTTTTTTTCTTTTAGAATTTCACTGTTTATGGCTGGTGTATAAAAATGAAATTATTTTTGTCTATTAACCTTGCACTATCCATATTTTTAAATTCACTTATTAATTCTATAAACATTAATTTACCTGAAGATTCTTTTTTGTTTCCTAGATATATAATAATTTTATATGTAAATAATTAAAGTTTTATTTCTTACTTTTCAATCTTTTATTTTTTTCACCTTACCTTTTATACTGGCCAGTAGTACCTCCAATAAGATGTTAAATAAATGAAGTAATAGCAGAAATTATTATCTTATTCTTGATCTCAAGAAAAATATTTTTGATAAGTATGATATTTGCTTCATAATATTTGTGGATATAGTTCATCAGATTAAAAAGTTGCCTCCTATTCATAATTTGCTAATAATTTCTTATTGCTAATAATTTTCTAATAATATTATAAAAGAATGTTAAATATTTTTTCTGTTTTCATTAAAATGATATGTTTTTTCTCCCTTTTGTCTGTTAATATGGTTAATTGATTGGTTTTTTTATGTTAAACCAACCTTGCATTCCTAGGACATACCCAACTTGATTGTCTTTCATTATCCTTTTTATTTATTGCTAGATTTGATTTGCTAATATGTGGTTTAAAATTTTTTGCATCTATGTTCATGAGAGAGATGAACTATAATTTCCGATTCTTGAAATGGTCTTGTCAGGTTTTGACATGCAGGGCATCCCAGCCTCATAATACTTACTGGGAAAAGTATGCCTCACCCCCTGCTTTTTTTATTTTCTGGGAGAATTTGTGTAAGACAGTCTGGAATAATTCACCAGTGATGCCACTGGAACCTAAGATTTTCTCAGAGAGAAGATTTTAACCAATGATTTGATTTCTTTAAAAGATACAGTATTCTTCATATCACTAGGCAATGGGGAAACATGGAATGTAAGGACTTGATCAGGTTAGAGTTGAGAAGTTCACTCTGGCCTTACTGCAGAGGATGGATTGAAGCAGACAATATTGTTCAGAGAGACCAGGTGGGAAACTAACAGTAGTCACTTTTTGACATCACTACCAGGCAGTGGCAGAGAGTTGAAGAAGAGGGGACAAGTGAAAATAAATATTTAGGTTTTTTTGAAGAAATTATTTGGCAACTAGAGTAATAAGACAAGGATGGTCTATTTTAAAGTCTGAATTTACTGTATATTTTCTTCACTTCTCTAGGGAGAACCAGAGAGCTGGTGCCATTTCAGTAGGTTCTTGGCCTGCCTGAAAGCTATGACCCTGGAGCATCATTTACTCAAAATGCTAGTCAAAAAACAGGACATCAAAACTAGTTATTCTTCACTTATAGAAACTAATACCCAAACATAATATGGCATCCTTATTATTCCTCGATTGACATATAGTTGTGGTTAGGGTGGATCTGACACCCGTGGTGTGTTCTTTCCCTTCCCTGAGTTTCCTCGTGACACTTTCCACACATCCTCATGGCCCTGCTCGTGACTTGACAGGGTACAGGAGGGATGACCTTTGGAAGCAAGTTGAGCTAGAAAGTGTTACCTGGAAGTTCCTCCCATAATTATCCAGGAGAGGAAGCGAAAGAGAAAAACAGGAGTGAGGAAGTAAAGCTTAGACCTGAGACAACCATTAACCAAAATGGGCTAATAGATGAGTCCAAAGAAAAGATAACATGGGAAGTGAGGAGAACACGGTTGGCCGTGGTAGGGGTCTGCCAGCGTCGGGAAGCTATGCCGATTATCTTTGTACATGCGCCCTGCTGTGTCTCAGGTTCAGAGTATTTAAAGGGCCCTAGGGAGCCATACAGTCCCCTCCCCAGTCTCTGGTTTTCAGGTTGTAACTTGGTTTTTCAGTTCCCTGAAATTTCACATTATCTTCCCTTCTTCCTAGTCTTTAATCACATCTTACCTTTTTTTCTTCCAAATGTTTGATATTGACTTCTTAATTTTGAAGAAAAGTGGTACATATAATGGGAAGATAAGGAAGTTGATCTTCCAAGGCCCTTGACCTAATTTTGTATTTGTAATTTTGTTTTTCCTTAAAGAGGCCTCCCCAACTGTAAACATTTTACACTCCACGAAACCTGGATCTGCCTGTATCACTCTCCTCCATGTACTCCTCACATTGAGAATGGTTTCCAGTTATCATCAGACTTGCCAGTAGGTTTTCTTTAAGTAGTCAACAGAGTAGGTTTACTCTAAAGGAGTTAAAATTCTAATGGAGAAAGAAAGTATACACACAAATAATGTCACAACTACTTATGCTAATTAAGGGAAATACAGACCAAGGGCTCTAAGTTCGGGCACATATGGCAGGCAGTTGAGATATTTTGGAGAAAGAGCTTTCCTTAGGATATTGCCACGTGGACGTACACACTGTGGCACAGAAACACCTGGAGATTTTTTTTTCATTCAAAACTTAGAAGCAAAGTTAGTTTAATCAAGAATATGTTAACAAGAAGGCCACAGTATTGGCATTGTCCTTGGGAAGCATTTTGTAATTTATATAAAGCAGACCTTGGGTTTTCAGGACACTTCATCTGCTAAGTGTCAACAAAATACAGCTGAGGTTGCAATGTGCCAACAAGAATGTCAAGGAGGAAGTCAGAGGGTCAAGTCTGCTGGGATTTGGCTTGTTTAGCTACATGGTGTTCTGTAAGTCACAGTTCATTCCATTTGGCAGCTTGGAGAGGCCCTCAGGTTCAGAACTAAAAATGTGTGGGCCAGGAAGAAGGCAGTGAATGACTGGGGACCACCTTACTAATGCCTCCCAGAAGTGCCAATTGAGATCACTGAAGCCTGGAAACTTTCACATGCATCCATCCCCATAAGCAGCTCTTAGCTAGATTTAAAAAAAAAAAAAAAAATCCTTCCCTCTAGTGTTTCTTAAATGTCATTTTGACTAAGAATCACCTGGTGCTTGTTAAAGTACACATTGCTGGGACCTGCTCACAGACTTATACTCTACTTTCTGGGGCTGGGCTCAGATATCTGCATTTTTACAAGCACACCAGGTATTCCAGTCTAAGATGGTCTGTGGACCAGCTTTTCAGCAATGCTGCCTTAAAGTCTTCCCTGTGCCCCCATCATCTAATCACTGCGAGAGGGGCCATGATTTAATCTATTTCCAAAGAAAGGGGTCTGGAAGTAGTGTCTCTCCTCCCACATTCAATCTGTCGTCTCCTTCTGCTGTTCTGTTCTAACATTTTATGTTTGTACCCTCTCCTCAAGCTCCCCACCCAAAGTCATTATCCAAGCTGGAGGCATTTCCCATGAGGGCTTCTGAGATCTCCACTGCTTCTGGTAAGTCAGCCTCCACGAGGGTGCCCAGCAGAGAGGTACATCTGAGTAATTGGGGCAACAACCTTCCTTTGGCCTCAGTTACAGAACTCAATTTGCCAGAGGTGCCAACATGATGACCAAAGGTTGAGTATTACACAGGTCTTCTCTTTTTGCTTTTTTGAAATTTAAATTTCTTGCCAATATTGAAAAATGAGGGAAATTTCCCATAAACATCCCTATTTCTGGCTATTTTTAAATTATCAGTCTGGCCTAAGGGCACCAGTCAGCTGGAGGAGGAGAGGCTGCCCCCTGAGACACCATTCAGGCCCCACCAAGCAGAGGTACCTACTGTATAATGTGAAGGTAAGGAAGCTGACCTTCCAAGGCCCGTGACCTAATTTCATATTTGTAATTTTGTGTTTTTTCCTTAAAGAGGCGCCACAATTGTATACATTTTAGACTCCAGGAAACCTGGATCCGCTCCTGCCGCTCTGTTCCATGTACTCCTCACACTGAGGTTCATTTCTAGTTATCATCAGACTTGCCAGTGTGTTTTCTTTAAGTAGAGAAACATTTCTCAGAACTCGTGAGTCTATAAAAATAGAGACAGCCTCGTATTTCATGAAGAAAGAGAGAGACAGAGATAGAGAGAGAGAGACAGAGACAGAGACAGAGACAGAGACAGAGACAGAGAGAGCGCGCCTATCTCTTCGTGGGTGTGATCTGGCCCGCAGCCCTGGCATTTGATTTCATGATCCTTGGCTGCACCTAGTTCTCCTTCTGCAATTCAAGATTCCTTAAATTCCTTAGAGTTGGAGCAACATTGTTGCACATAGTCATCAAGCTTGCTTGCTTCTCCATTTCTTCAAAGACACATTTAAATCCCATCAATTTAATCCTCCTTAGGTGAATTGAGGCTAAGAATCCCCAGGCTAAAGGAAAAAAAAGTGGTTATCTGCCCACAGAAAGAGAAGGAGCTATACATCTTGCTCTTCTGTAATGGAATGTCCTGGGGAAAGGACTGGATCTTTTCTGCATTTTTTTTTTTACAACAAATGTTTGCAGGCATGGCTAAATGCTCTCTGAGAACTCAGTAAATATTCATTGACACTGATGATAAGGCATGTATAGAATAGATTAAAGCATGTGTTCTCTGGTTACCTTTTAGGATATGTTTTTTTCTGTATTGGTCACTGTTTGGAACAGATCCTTTTATCCCACAATACTAGAGCTCTTTGGAAATACAAATATTCTTGTTGTAAAACCATGCTGTAATATTAGGAATCTGGTCTTTGCATTTCTCCCTTCCAAGATACTCTGTGCTTTACTTTGATATTTCTTGTGTTGTCCATAATACTGTTTTAAAGACTCATTTTTCACTCTGGAGATTGTTAAGGATTTGGTGATGTTTTCTGTGAATATGTTTATTACTCAGACGTCACGTCTCTGCTTCTCCCCGGGAATGGAGGAGAAGTGGCATACATTATAGATCATCTGGCAGGGAGTCTTCGAGAATGATTTATTTGAAGCTTATTTTAACATTCTCCGTTTGTACAGACTGTTAGTCTTCTCCTCTTTTTAGAAAACATATTATTAAAAGGAAACACTTGTTTAAAGATGTAAAAATAAGAGGAAATATAAATGAAAGGGCATTTTGTTGTATGTGGCATTTGCCTTATCTATTTCCCAATTTTTCCTGGCTGGGAGTGGGTTGGGGGGATGTGACCTATTATTTTGAATCTGGTCCATTAACCATTTTTTCTACAAAATAATGGGTTGAGAACCAGTGCTCACTGCCAGTGTGGACATTTGTGGGTCATGACTGTGGAACTAGTAAGGGGTTGATTATTTAATGATATTATTAATTGTATGAGCCTAATTTTTTAGTAGTTTCCCCTCTTAGCTATACTTTGCCTACATATATGTCAATCTAACATTTTTCCCTATTTAGTTTTGTGCCCTTAGTAGCTGCAGCCCTGTTTGGAATCATTTCTAGTCCTAAAATTGCATAAGATATCTGAAAGAATCATATAAAAAATCTTGAAAAGAGTATTACAAGAAGGGAAGATGATAGGGCAATTACTCTTTAAACATAGATGCAAAATCCTAAAAAAAAAAAAAAACCAGCAAATCTAATCTATCAGTATATAAAAATGTATATACAATATGACCATGTTGTGGTTTTCCTAGGAATGCGAGGTTATTCAGATATTTAAAGTCAATCAGCTGGATGTGGTGGCTCTCACCTGTAATCCCAGCACTTTGGGAGGCCAAGGTAGGAGGATCACTTGAACCCAGGAATTTGAGACTAGCTTGAATGACATAATGAGACCCCCATCTCTACAAAAAACAAAAACAATTAGCTGAGCATGGTGGTGCACACCCATAGTTCTAGCTACTCAGGAGGCTGAGGCAGAAGGATCACTTGAGCCTAGGAGTTTGAGGTTTCAGTTAGCTGTGATGATGTTACTGCACTCCAGCCCAGGCAACAGAGAGAGACCCTGTCTCAAATAAAAAAAAAAAAGAAAGAAAGAGAAAGTCAACTAACCACAGAATTAAAAGAAAAATATATGATTATTTCAAAAGGTCCTGGAACCAATCTCCCATGGATACCAAGGGATGCTTATATTTTATATATGAGAAGGACATGAACTGAGCTTTGGGGGGTTAGGGGCAGAATGCTATGGTTTGAATATTTGTATCCCTCCAAAATTCATGATGAAACTTGATCTCTGATGCAATAGTATTAAGAAGTAGGACCTTTAGGATGTGATTAGGTCATGAGGGCTCCTGTCTCATGAATAGGATCAATGCCTTTATGAAAGAGACTTTACATAGTGTTCACACCTTTGCCCTTCCACTCTTCTGCCGTGTGGGGACACAGCGTTCATTCCCTCCAGAGGACATAGCAATAAGTCACCATCTTAGAAGCATAGAGTGATCCCTCACCAGACACTAAATGGGCTGGGGTCTTGATCATGGACATCCCAGCCTCCAGAACTGTGAGAAGTAAATTTCTATTATTTATAAATTATCCAGTCTATGGTATTTTATTATAGCAACAGGGATGGACTAATACAATGTGTTTGACATTCATGTAGACCTTTTCTCCCCTCCTCATTGACTACACTACAAGAATGAGTTGAGTGGTTCAAACCAAGTGTTACTGGACTGAAAAGTCAGACTCATCCCCGGGTAAGCTGCTCAGGAAAGGTGTCTGTGTATCCCCGAAGGACGGCTTGTTTCTGTGGACAGCAGCCGGAGGGGGAAGTGAGGAAAGAACAGAGCAGGGAGGACATCCAAGCAAAGAGAATGAGATGAGTCCTGTACTTGCTTTTGAAAACTGGGCTGTGATGCTGAGAAGAAATTACTATCACGTGAGTGTTTATAGCCTATCTGCACCTTGCTAGCCAGAGAGAATTTTCTTTGTCTGCTTTTTTTTTCATCCTCTATAAAGGAGATCTATTTTTGCCAGCTCAGTTATTAGGCCTCTGTGATGTAGAATCAAGCATTATATACAAAAACACAAACTGGATTCTGGGAAAGACAAAAGAATAGGAGAAGAAGGAAAAGAATAGTGAAGGGAAACAACAGGCTGGGCACTGGGAAGAGTTTTATTTGCAGTTAGTTGAGAGTTGGGGAGGGAAGGAGTTTGGGGGAAGCAATTGATGATCACTTTGGAGAACACTGTAAATGACAGAGATCATCAAGTAACTTCAGAGTGGCAAGTCCACTTTGGAATTTGAATTTGAAACCGGTTCTCTTGGGCCTGGAGTTCATGTTCCCAAGCTCTACGCACTCCTATTACAGCGGGAGAGAGCCCAGGGCTTTCCCAGGAGATGACCAGGGCTGTGCTGTTGCAGATCTGCAGGGAGGCAGTCTCAGACACAAAGGCCAGGCATGACTGTAGCTGGAAGAGAGCAAGAGAGAAGAGAAGCAACCAGAATTACATTTTTCATAAGCTTTGACATTGGTCTGCTTTGTTTGGATAACTATTATGTTGACTATTGCTCCATGGAGTACTTGGTATGTGTTAATCTTCCCTTTGTCTTAAGACTTTCTGATTTATTCCTAAATGTTAGATTATTGGATATTTCAAATACAGAGTTCTCTAAATACAAGTCTTTATCTCTGAAGGTTTGTTCTATATGAAATTGTCTCTGTCGGCCAAACCTTTGTTATACATAAACAAGCAATAGATCTGGAATGAGATAATGCAATCATGTAAAAGTAACAGATATGCAAATAATTTTGCTGGGATATTACCTTAAGCTTAAGATATAACCGTAACCACATTTATATACTATCTTTTATATGAAAATTATTTTGATTTTATAAATTCCCATTGAAGAGAATTTAAATAATACTAGAAGTATAAATAGGATAAAAACCACACATAAAGCTTACCACTCAGAGATAACCATTATTCGTATTTTTAAATATTCCCAGCTACTCTTTTTTCTTTTCCTATGCATACATATATTATCATATAATTGGCATTATAGTGGCCTTTCACTTTTATATACTGCTATTGTCAATTAATAATATGTTCTGAAAGTGTTCAGGTACCAAAAAGTATTCTTTAGAAACTTAATCTATAATGGTTCTATTGTATACCCTCACGAGGATATACCATAATTTATTTAAACATTCCTTAATATTGGAGTTTTAGTTTGTTTTCATTATTTTCCTATTATATAATTCTCTGATGATTATCTTGATATAATGGCAATATTAATATTTGCCTGGATTTCTGCTTTTAAAACAACTTTATTGAAATCTAATTCATATACAATTCACCCATTTAATGTGTATAATTCAATGTCTATTAAAATATCCATAGCAGTGGGCATCTTTCATCACAATCCATTTTAGAACATTTTCATGTTCTAAATGAAAAGAAAACTCACTTCCTTTAGCCACTTCCCCCTCCCCCTGCCCTCCGTACTGCCTGCCATCCTAGGCTACCACTAATCTATTTTCTGTCTTTACAGATTTTCCTATTTTGGACATTTTATATAGAGTCATACAATATGTGATCCTTTGTGCCAGGCTGTTTTTTTTTTAGCTTAACATTTTCAAGGGTGATCCATGTTGTAGCATGTATCAGTACTCCATTTCTTTCATTGCCAAATAGATTACCTACATGGCTATACCACATATTACATATACATTCATCATTTAATGGACATTTGGGTTGTTTCCACCTTTTGGCTATTATGAAATAATGCTGCTATGAACATTCATGTTTAAGTTAGTGTGGACACGTATTTTCATTTCTCTTGGGTATATAATGAGGAGTGGAAATTCTAGGTCATGTGGTAACTTTGTATTTAACCATTCTAGGTACTGCCAGAGTGTTTTTCAAAGTGACCACACCATTTTCTATTCCTGCTAGCAATATATGAAGGTTTCAGTTTCTCCACATCCTCACCAACACTTGTTATTATTTACTTTTAAAAAGAATCTACTTAGGGCCGGGCGCGGTGGCTCACGCCTGTAATCCTAGCTCTCTGGGAGGCCGAGGTGGGCGGATTGTTTGAGCTCAGGAGCTCGAGACCAGCCTGAGCAAGAGCGAGACCCCGTCTCTACTAAAATTAGAAAGAAATTAATCGGCCCAACAGGACATGAACTGAGCTTTGGGGGGTTAGGGGCAGAATGCTATGGTTTGAATATTTGTATCCCTCCAAAATTCATGATGAAACTTGATCTCTGAT
>NW_012155840.1:4782656-4835313 GCF_000956105.1 Propithecus coquereli
GTCCCAGCTACTCAGGAGGCTGAGGCAGGAGGATCGCTTCAGCCCAGAAGTTTGAGGTTGCTGTGAGCTAGGATGACGCCATGGCACTCTACCCCGGGCAACACAGTGAGACTCTGTCTCAAAAAAAAAAAAAAGAGTACAATTTTTAAAAAGTTGGTATGTAATGCCAAACTGCTTTTCAATAATTGTGAAAATTTTACTTTGCCTGGAAATATGTAGGTCACTCATTCCAAAATATTTTCATCATAATAAATATTTAAATCTTTGCCAATTAGGGAAATTTGTATTATTTTAACCCCATTTCTTGTGACCCTGGTCTTTTCATACACATAATTATTATATAACTTCAGTGACCTGCCCATATTCTTTGTCCATTTTCCTGTTGTGTCTTAATTTTTGCTGTTTGTTGAGTTATATAAACTTCTTACATTAGTCATATTTTTCATGAGGTATTTTTTTTTATTTTTCCTTTTTTCAAGACAGGGTCTAACTCTGTCACCTGGGTGAGAGTGCAGTGGCATCATGATAGCTCACAGCAACCTCAAGCTCCTGGGCTCAAGTGATCCTAATTTTTTGTAGAGACGAGGTGCTGCTCTTGCTCAGGCTGGTTTCGAACTCCTGTCATGAAGTATTTTTAATGTGCATTTGTTTTGGAAATTCTTCTTAAAATAGCTTACATTCATCTTGAATAATTTTTGTTAGATAATGGAAAGTTTTTGGATAAATTATCACTATAATATATTTTGAGAAAAATTAATATTTCAGAGTCTTCATAACTGGAATAATCATTTTCAAAGAATTAAAAGAGATTTAGAAAATTTAAAAATTCATATTTAGTTGTTTACACCATGCAAAATGTTAGACAAAGGGAGACTAAATGAGAGCAAATACTCGGATTATATGAGACATATCAATCTTTCTCCCTGAATCTAATTGAAAATTTAATGATAGTTTACATTCAATGAAATTCAGGAAATTAAAAGTGGTAATTATCTTGGGGTTGATCCTTTTCATTTATTTCTTAGGCACTTTAATTACATTTACGGAAATAACTGGAGTTTCTTTTTTTATATTGCCCAGTGTTGATCTCTCACTGTTTACTTGTATTTTAAAAATTTTTATGATAAAGTCTAAGTCTGAGCACTCTATTCCTTTTGGTTTGCAAAATTCTTAAACAGAAAACAGGGAAGGGTAACGTGCATCCTCAGGCTGGTTGTGCTTCCAGAAGATTAAGTGTGAGAGGTGAGATGTGTGGGTACTGAATTACCAGCTTCATCTTCCTCCCTGAGTGTTTAATGCTTAAGAATCGCCCATAAGTAGATTATAAACATTTCCAGTTTTTCTGTAGGCAGAACTGTGAACCCAAATGGCTTACCCAAAATTATAGAGTAGTTTTGCATTTATAGTCTTTTGAATTTCAGTTCTGTCTTTTCAGGCCTAATGATTCTCCCCCTCTGTTTTATAATATGTGGCTGAAGCCAGAGGGGACACAGAGTAATGTGGGATGGATGATAGTTATTACGTTCTTTTCTTTAATCTATGTGTTTAAATGACTGAGTATTGATCTAAGCAATAGGAGGAAACTGCCTGTATTATGTTTAAATGTACCAGATACAGAATGAGAAGAAAGGTCCCAGAAAATGTCCTAGGTTGATGTATGTAAACATCACTGGTTTGGGGACACACATTGTATGAAGGGAATAATTTATCTCTCCTTGTTACTTTTTCTCAGCAGTGGCATTAAATAAGGACATCTGCCAAGTGTCTCTGCGTTGCTGTTGTTGGGAAGGTAACGCAAGAACACTAGGGAATAAGCAGTACTCTCAACAGGAGTCCTCAGTGGGGCCCCTATTATGGGTTGAGTTGTGTCCTGCAGAAAGATGTGTAGAAGTCTTGTCCCCCAGTGCCTGAAAATGTGACCTTATTTGGAAATAAGACATTGCAGATGTACTTAGATAAATTGGGATGTGGTCATACTGGAATAGTGTGGGCCCCTAATTCAATATGACTGGTGTTTTTGTAAGAGTGAGATTTAGACACAGACACTCAGGAAGTAGAAGTCCAGAAGACAGGCAGAGATTGGATTGATGCGTCTATAAGCCAAGGAATGCCAGGGAATGCTGGCTGTCACCAGAAGCTAGGGGAGAGTTGTGGAACAGATTTTTCCTCTGTGCCCTCAGAAGAACCAGCTCTGCTGATACCTCGAATTCAGACTTCTAGCGTCCAGAACTGTGAAGGAATAAATTTTTGTTCCAAGCAACTCAGTTTGTGGTCATTTCTTACAGCAGCTCTAGCAAACTGATACAGGCTCCAAATCTCTAGTCAAAGTGCTTACTAATTTTGTCTCAATTGCTTTATTTGTGGAATAGAAATAATAATACCAGCCCATCATGAAGATCCAATGGGCTCCCATAGGGGAAAGCTGTGCTTGGCTGCCTGAGGCTTCTGGCCTTAAAGTTTCCACCCCTCCCTCTCAGCACTACCACTGCAATGTAGAGACCAGAGGCTCTTAAACTGGAGCATACATCACAATAGCTGGAGGGCTTGGAGTCCCAGGTCGTCTGACCCCACCCCTAGAGTGGTTTATCCAGTAGGTCTGGGGTGGGGACTCGGTAGTTTGTTAATCTAACACATTCTCAGGAGATGCTGATGCTGCTGGTCTGGGGATCACATTTTGAACACTATGGAATTAGACACTTGAGGAAGATTTATGGGGGTGGGACAGGGAGTAACAAAGCGAGCCTTAGAGGGAGTCCAGAAAGGGTGCAAGGCTTGGCATCATGTGCAGATCTTAATCCTAAATCTTAGGATCACAGTGGGTCTCCACTACCCTTGCCCTCCCCTACGCTGTAACGCCTGAACATTTACACTGTCTTATTGGCTGCAGGTTCTTTTACCATCTTCATTCTGAATTTGAAAGTTATTTTTTTGTATGTTCTGGGCTTGAATGTGAATGTCTACCTATTATGCCAACTTGAGCTTCCCTGAGTGATGAAATTTGAGATCTGATCCAAAGTTAATTCCCTTGTCTCACCTCCCCCATTCTCCTCCCCCTTTTTACCATGACTTCTCCCTTCCTCAGGTTCATACAGATATATTTTCCGTATGACTTATTAGGAGCTTTATCATACATTCATTGATGGAACCAGTTTTCATGTGGTGGTCACTAAGCAACTTTCCCATCGATATGTGGGCCCCCGATCTTGTTCAGCTAGGTTTAGGAAGCTGGGCCATCATCTTGCCTCAGAAACACTTAAAATTTATTTTCATTCATTCATTCATGGGTAGAGCATGTGCTGTGTGCCAGGCTTTCCGTGTATGCTGGACATGCAGCGGTGAACAGAACCCAGCAGCGCATGCCCTCGTGGAGTCTGCAGAATAGTGGGGGAGGGGGCAGACAGATATTTTTAAAAATCTCATAATCCGTGCAAAATCACAGTTGTGACAATCCTATCAAAGGAGAGCAGTGCTTAGCTCTAAAGGACTACACTGGTGAGATCTGACCCTGTCAGGGAAGGCAGAGGGGCCTTTGGTATAGAGATCTGAAGGGTGTGTCGGGAATTGGCCGGGCGTAAAGCAGAAAACAGTCAGGCAGAGAGAACAGTGTATGCAAAGCCTGGCCAGATGACAGAGTGCGCCAGGGACTGATCTTTAGCGCGGTGATCGGGGTACACGGCGGTGCTGGGTGTCATGAGGTTGGACACGTGGGGAAGCGGCCAGAGTGCATAAGGCCAGCAATGCTGTGTGTTCTCAGTCTGAGCAGGCGAGGGGCCACCTAGGCATCTCCCTTGTTTGCACTGGCTGCTCTCCCACCTGTCACCAGCCCTTCTTCGCCTCACTACTTGGGCTTCATCCCTCCACACCTTCTCAGCACTATTGCGTCTCAGGGGAACAGGCATCCCTCTCCTTTACCAGGTGCCTCTCCATTTGGACTTTCTTCCTGCCCTCCTGCATCCTCCAGTGTCTGGGCTCAGTGAGCCTCTAAGTCTCCAGCATGACGTATATCTGCCATTTAACCAGCTCCTTCCCTTTGTTTATTAACATGCCCAGATCTCCCCCACTTAAAACAAAAAAAAAGCCTTCTGCCTTTGCTCTATCCATGCCTTCTCCTCCCCTGACTCCTTAGTCAATTCTGCCTTAGGGGAGATTTTTCACTGTTAAATGCATTCATTGGTTTTATGCTTACAGGCTGGGATGGGATTTCCTCCCCCCATAATACCTTCAAAGTTAAGGGCATCTTAAGAATTGCTGTCAAAAGTTTCCCAATTCAACTTAACTGTATTCATGGGGAACTAAAAGTATTTTCTAGATCTTTGATCTAAGGAGTTCCCTACTTGGCAAACTCCTTGTAACTGGACCTTGGAGAAAATTGGTATTCTGAGAGGGTGGAGTTTTAATGTTAACGCATATGTTTGAAATGCAGTTTTAAATGGTGCTTTCTATTTGATTTGTTGTCATTGGAGTTAGCTTTATTTGGGAGTCAGCCCAGAGAAAATACAAGCTGAGCACATTTAATAAAACGATCAATCTAAAAAAAAATTTTTAAAGGAAAATAAAAAAGCCCCAAACAATTAAAGATAAATATCTATTTAAATACTTGTAAATTATCTATCATTCCATCCCTTTTTAAAGTGTAATTTTATCTTTTAAAAACATAGTAAAGTAGAATAAATATATTGGTATTATTTTTATTATTTTAATATATCAAGCTGAGGCAGATAGAATATTGCAAGATTGTCCTCTGAGTTCTCAGTATTGATGACAGGTTTATGCTAAACTAAATTCTCTCTCCTTTCACACCTGGACTTTTCTGTAATCAAGAGAATGCATCCTTGAGATGGCAGGGTAAAGTGTTTAGTGTGACTAAGGAACAGCTTTTCTCTGCATAGCTAACTAGCTACTAAAATAGCTACAGAACTTGGCCTCTTCCACACAGAGCTTTCACATGCTGACTAGCCAGAGCCTGTGTGCAGGGTTAACAACATGCCTTCAGCATCTCTAATGATAGCGTCCAGCCAAGAATAGACTAAAAAGCCAATGGTAAAGATGCCCCAACAATTTGCCCTTAGTTAAGATTATTCTCATTCCAGGAGTGGGCACTGCCGACTTGGAGTCTAGTTGCTTGGCATTTATTTACAAGCATTCAGCTGCCAATTCCCAGGGACTTGGGAGGTTCAGGCCCTGGCAGCCTGACACATACTAATCAAATCAACAAAAGGGTTGATTTGTAAATCAGAACGTCAATGTCTTACAGGGAGAATTGACACTTGCTAAAAGACCATATTCCTTGTCACTCAGTCTGTCCACCCTCCTCTAAGAAGGAAGCCTAATGCAGTGCTTAGCAAGAACTATAGTTTCCTAAATCTCTGTATTTGAGTTGCTAGCCAAACAAGAAATAGAACTGAGGTTAGAATATTATTGCAGGGAGGAGACAGGATAAGTAATACTTAGAGATTTTTGATTGTAAGCAAGAGAGCCGTATTGCCTGAGTGAAACACAGGGCAATTTATGGGAAGGACATTGGGAACTGAACTGACAGGGCCCTGGAGACCCAGGCTTGGACATATCCAGGGAACAGCAACCATAACCATTGAACAATATGCCCAGATGGAGAGAAGTCCAGGCAGTTTCAGTCTTTTTGATCCTCTGCTGGATCTAGCTTTTAAAGTTTCAATTACTCCCTATCTAGCTAGTGGGTATTTATATTATCTGCTAAGAGTTATGAAAGTAAAGATAAGATTCTGTATTCAAAAACAGAAGAATCTAAGACTATATACGAATGTCTACAATATACATGTGCATGGTAGAGGTGCACAATCAGGGCTTTGAGGCTCCAAAAATAAAGAGAGGATGTGAGGTTAGAAGGATAGGGAAAGACTTCAAAGGACAGGCACGAGAGATGGGCATCGGGGAGATGGCAAGATTTTGCTGGGGAAGTTGGAGGCATTTCAAACTGGATGTAAGTAATGAATATGGCCCAGGTAAAAGTCTAATATGAGCCAAACACCACGTTAAGCCTCTTCTCCTCCTCTGGGATTGGGTTAATAGAGTTTAGCTAAGCAAAAAGGAAGTTTTGGCAGGGAGAAGCCCCTCTGCTTTGGAAGGAGGAGGGCTATGTGGGAGAGAAAGGTGGGGGAGGTGGCCATCCCTGGGAGAAAGGCCCACACATTCCACCTTAAAGAGACAAAAGAAATACATAAATAAAAATAAAAAAAGCTCTCTGTGTATCCTTTGGAGGGTGGGCGGTAGGTGACAAACCTGGAAGCAAGGAAACAGGGGTGGCCTTTCCCTTGGTTTCTCATCTGTCCATCCTGGGTGGGGGCCCATCATGGGTGGGGGCCCAGTGCTACTGGTGGCATCCAAAGGCACAAAATCTTAAGTGCCATTTACCCGAGAACAGCTGTCTGCCTCGTGCACAATCCAAGTTTTAGTACAGTGCTATCTGGTGAAGGCTTTTGAACATCAGATCCAATGTGGTAAGAACACAGTATCAGTAACAGGGATATATTGTTCATTCTTTTATTCATTCATTCAAACCTATTATATATTAACACTGACTGGAGGCTCTGCCCTGAATTGAGGCAAGAGGCTAGAGTAGAAAAAGCAATTCTAAGTAAGTCACTTCCTTTCATTGCCTGTTTTCTTATCTGTTAAAAATGAGAAGTTAGGGTTTAATGCCTTCGCTTTGCTGTGTCTCTTGCCCTCAGCAAGCTTATACATGACGTCAGGAGCAGTTTGACCTTGAAAGTGCCAGAGGAGTGGCAGCAGGGGCTGAAAGATGGAAAGATGAAGGCTGCTCCTTTTCCTCTGCCTCCATGGAACTAGGGGCCCTTGGAAAAGTGCCAGGGATGCAGCAGCTCTGTGCTAACAAGAGGTCTAGTATTTGCCAGATACTCTGGCATAAAGCAAGGAGAAATAGTGCATGAATTATGTGATGGAATTATCGCTGACCATGAATTTACTGCCCAATTAGTGAGGTGTGTTGTATGGGGGTTTCATTTAATTGGGACCTTCCTGAACATATCTAGGTTTACTTACCATTTTACATTGATTTTATCTCAGGAGACTATAGGGCAGCATGTTGAATTACAGCAACCTTTTATCAAACAAAGCTCTTCCTCATTGACCTCTGCTTCCCCTTTCTTTGCATTGTGCTTCTGGATTTCTCCACAGAGCCTCTGTGGCAGATGATTTGCAGCTAAAGATGGCACCCGTCTTTGGAATTTTTCAATGTCTGGTGCATTCAAGTCACAAAAAATGTCCATAAGAAGAGGTTTGTGAATGACTGGCCTGGAAATTCCTTGGAGTTCAAGGTCCAGCCCATACACATCTTGGAACCTCCCCCTACCACCCCCAACACTTCCTACCATGATGCCTGCTGGCAGGAGGAATTCAATGGATCTCTTCAAAGTTAGCATCTCAAAGGGCTTTACAGGCATACATTGTGGCTTCAATAGAAATACTGGATTTAGATGAGCTCCAAGGGGGTCCCTGGGAGAGTTAGCCATGGTTTCAAAAGAATTTAAAGCCCTTATGCAGCTCTTTCTCCTAAGGTAGTTCCTTTGAAGTTTAGCAGCATAAGCCTTCAAAGTTGGTGGATGAAGAAGCAGGGAAGGATAGAGACTTGCTTTTGTTTAATTTATGGCTCTGTCAAGTCCTGGGGAGACTCTTCAGGCCCCCATTTCACACCTTTCATGGTTAGAGACCAGGGCTCACACATCCCAGGCCCTTCCACTTTGTAGATTAATTGCTCTATCTCTTGGTAGCTTCAATGAAGGCCCTTCGTTCTATGAAAATGTTCCATTGTTCAGATCAGAGACCAGGTAGTAAAAATTAAACTATAAAATACTTTTTTCTATTGTACGAGTATGTGAAAGCCTTTTAAATATTGGAAAAATAGAGAAACAAGCCCAATCCTAACAACTCCAGCCTCAGTGGATTAAAATTACTTGGGTTTATTTCTTACTTGTGCTAAATTGCCCATGAACATCAGCTGGGGACTTTGCCCTGCTCTGTCCACACTCTGGATCCTGGCTGACAGACTGCAGCTGTCTAGAATATTGTTGCAGAAGGAAAAGAGAGCTCTGTAGCATCTCATACCCACAGTTAAATTCTGTGCAGAAGTAACAGTCACCTTTCCTTCCTAATCCACTATCCAAAATTGGTCACAGTGCCTCCACTTAACCACAAGGAGTTTGGAAAGTGCAATTCTGTTATGTCGGGAAGGTATATGAACAGCAGTAAGGACCACACTGGAGGTCTGCTCTCTGCTTCTCTCTGCAGCGTGGGTTCCATGTCCTGTGCTCTGCTGCCCCAGTGTCCACTACTGCTTGGCTCTGCCTTTACGATTATCAGTTCACATTATCAAGAGGGTCTATGACTGGTAGCCCTGCCATTGGATAGGACCCCCTTGTATCAGATGTTCACCCCGTGCCCAAGCAACTGCGGCTAGGAGGGTGGGGTAGCTTTGTGGTTCCCACCAGGCAGCAGGGGCTGTGGAAACAGGAAAGGTATTTCTAGGACTCCCGTTCTGCCATGCTGTCTCTTTACTCATCCTTGGCAATTTCTCCCATCTTGGCTTCTTTAACTCTGGTTTCTTTTCCTTATTGCTTTGGTCCCCGTATGGGGACAGCGTTCAAGTTCTTTCCCTGGAACTCAGTCCTAGAAAAACCAGAGGAAGTGGCTGATTACCGCAGCACAGAAGACATCTAGTGCTGCTCGGCTCCCAAGTCGCCTAATTCTGTCAGTTTCACTTCAGCCAGCCATATACATTTGGTTACATATGTAGTATTTGTACAACTTAGTATCATGCTTTTTCACATGATTATTTTAGATTGGAAACCCTAAATCCACTAACATAATTTCATGAACGCCAAGTTCACATTTGGATCTTTTCATTTCTGTAAACAGAGGATTAAATGCCATTACTGTAGTAATGCCGCAATTTAATTCTATTTACCTGTCCGGGTTTAAGGGTTCTTCTTCTTCTTTTTCATTCTTTAAATTTTATCAGACCGGCGGTGGGTGCGGGGGGCGGGGAAGCGTTGGCGGCTTTCCCTAATGTAATATAGGCGTAAGGGACACTGAAACCAGGGCGGAGATATGTTTTCTGTGACCAACCAAACGGGGCAAGGGATGGAAGGAGCAATGATTTATTCATTACCCCAGACGGAACGCCACTCCTCCTTTTCAAGCTGCACGAAGCCAGGCTCAAAGGGCAGGAGGGCCGTTTGCAGGCAGAGCCGCCGTGGCTACCTGGAATTCGTGCGAGTCACCTGAGTCCTGCCGGTGCCTGGACCGCCAAGCTGCAGCCACCCGTCCGCAGCCCGCGGAGTCACGAACGACCCCTCCGGAGGAGCGTCCAGGAGGACGCTCTTGGCCCACTGACCAGGGAGCCGCCCGCAGGTGCCAAGGAGCCCTGTCCCTCAGCGGGCTCCGGCGCCCAGGCACAGCGCGCTGCCGCACCTGCCGGGCCTGCCCCGCGCTCGGGGCGGGGCTTCCCGCGTCCCCTTTAAGAGGCCGCATCACCCGCCCCTGACGTCAGGGTGTCTCTCCGCACTAGCCCGCGTCTCGCTCGGCTCCGCGCCCCCGCGCTCACAGCCCCGGCGGCTGCACGACGAGCGGCGGCCCGGTGAGCGCGCCGCCCCGCTCGGCTCCCTGTCCGGCTCCGCCGCCGCCTCCTTCCTGCACTCGCAGCGCCCGCGCGTCCTCCTGCACCATGTCGGTGGCCGGGCTCAAGAAGCAATTCCACAAAGCTACTCAGGTAAGGCGCGTGACAGGTGCGGTGCAGAGCGGTGCCGGGCGAAGCTGCAGGGGGAGCGCTCGGCGTTTGCCGTCCGGCGGGAGCTTGGGGACCCCGGCCCGGCGCCTCGCCCGCGCCGACCGCGCCCCGCCTCGGCCGCGGCTCCGGGCATCCCTGCGCTGGGTGCCCGCCCTCCGTCTCCCGCCCCGGGTTCGGTGCGGCGTTGCGGGCACCCGCGGGTCCTCGGCGTCCCGCCCGGTCTCCCCGTTCGCCGCCCCCGCACCACCTCGGGCCGCCGCTGCAGGACGGGGACCGTGGCTGCACTGCCGCCGTGGCGCGCAGGTGCCCGGGCGGCGCGGCGGGAGATTATGTAAAGTCGCCTCTTCCCGGGTGACCTTGCGGTGCCGGTGCGCCCGGCTGTCCCGGGATGTGCTGGCACGAGCGGTTTCCCGCCCGGGGGTGGCTGCGGAGATGCCCGCGGTCTGCGCTCTTCCCCCTTCCCCCGCTCCCCCACCAGGGTCAGAATCTCTCCTTCCCTGTCGTCCTCAGGCTCCGAGGGCTGGGAGGGTAGGGGCTTCCTCGGGGAAGCGCGTGCATTAACTTTTCCCTGGAGAACTCCTTTGAGGTCGTGAAACTCCTCTGAGGCCACGGCTTGACCAGCAGTCTGCGAGTCTTTAAAAATTTCCGGTGGGTTTTGCTGCCTTAGCATAACCACATTGTTGAAGACTTAAAATCATCATGTATTTTAAAGCATTATTTTTAGTGAGCCTTTTACATCTTGATGTGCCCGTTTTTCTTTATGGGGTTAATAAGCAGCGATTATAATAAAACTGATTAAGTCAGGTGCTAATAATTTAAATCTCATTGGGTTCAGCTGAAGAATTTTACATAGCGAAAAATAAATGAATACTTGTGCTGTGACCTATTTCTTATATAATGTGTGTGATTACTATTTTTTTAATTCTTAAACAGGTTCAAGTTTAAGGGGTCTTTAGCTAAGGACTTTATTGGCTTACCTTTAAACATTTTGCATAATTTAGTCTTAAGTATTTTTTCATAGGTTTGTCTTAATTAATTAACGGTGAGCTTTCTCATAATTTCTTGGAAGTAGTGAGGTTTTTGCCAGGCTACCACAATAACAGCTCTATTATAAACCACATCCAGAAAAGATGAGGGCTGTGCTTTACAGAATCTTCGTTAAGTTAGGGGGACAGATGCAGCGTGACATTGATCTGTGTGTGTGTGTGTGTGTATATATGTATGTGTATGCACATATATGTGCTTCATCTCTATCACCATAGACTTGACTTGATACAATCAGTCATTTATGTATGTCAGTTTAGGAAATCAAGAAAAGTAAGACTATTTTGGTTAAAAATCATCCCTTAATGTAATTATTTTTGCTTTTCTAATCGGAGCTTTCAGTGACCTCTCTGCCAGAAATGTTCGTAAATATAAGTGCACTGTTTGTTGATGGAGTTTGGAAGGCCTCTAATAACTGTATATTTCAAGTTCCTTCAGGTTTAAAGAACCAGCATGTGTGCTGCCCAGGAATTCTTTGGCAGGACTTTTTTGATGTTACTAACATTTTTTTAATTCCGGGTACTGGTCACTTCTTGAAAGCAGACCTCAGCACTGCATTTACCAATACAACATCCGTTTTCCATTTTGATCCTGAAGATTTCCGTTGCAAAGCTTGGTGTCCTAAAAGGCAATTAGTGAGCCTTGGCTTTGGAGTGGGAAGGGCTAAGGTTTGAATCCCACCTCTGCTGTCTCTGACCTTGAGTGAGTTATTTAACTTCTGAATCTGTGCTTGCTAAAATGAGGATAGTATTCATTTCTTAGAGTTGATGTGAGGACAAATGAGTTTGAGGAACACACATAAAAAGTGTTTGATAAATAATAGCTATTAACATTAAGTATAATTTTGTTAACATAAGATACTATTCCTTGTACTAGTAGTAATGAGACAGAGGAAATTATCTAACCTAGATTTTTTAGCTTTGCTAATTTACAGAGTAATCGTACAACTCCATTTCAGCGAAATCCTGAAATTGTGTGTAGCTCTTAAGTTTGGAATAAAAAAATTTGAATTATGTCAGGAAAGAACATCTTAAAGACCTTCTTGGAGAAGGTCTGCTTGTGATGAGATAAGGTTACTGTTTATCACACTGAATCCAGATGAAGAATCACTGCATAATTTTTTTTTTTTTTTTTTTTTAACTGAAAAACCTTTTATTGTAAAGGTGAAGCAACACATAATCTCTTATCCTTAATTTAGTGTAGCACAGTCTTAGAAAGCCAAAGGCAAAGATTACTCTCTTGTGCACCTATGTGTATTTTCAGGGCATGTAAAGCCGGTGTTAATGTTTGCATGTAACGGAGAATTAGGGAAATAGTCATGTCCTACTTTTACAACCGTTTTCCCCATACAGGTCCGTTACATCTACAGAGGAAGCTTTTAGACTTAGAATTACTTCCTTCGGAGAATGGACATGCTAGATTATACACCCTATGTTTATAAGTAGAAGGCTGCTTTTCAGGCAGATATTTCTCTTCTTTTTATGGAATTGAGCTTTTTTGCTTAAGGAGAGGTGACATTTGTGTTAATAAAAGCAGTATACCTTTAGTGTTTGTACCACTGATTTGGAATTTTTGATTACGTGTGTCACAGCTGTTCTCATATTAGAACTGAGTATTTCTACCTTCTTGCTGACAGTTATTTTCAATATCTTTACTATTTGGAGGTGAAAAAAATCCTTTTGCCAAATTTTATTAGAGGAGAAAATCTTTTCACTATGTAAGTATATTAAAATAGCAAAAATTGATCATTTATTTTAATGCACTTTATTGCTCATAAAGATGCAATCAGAATAAAAAAGGTATTCTTTTTTTTATTGTAAAATAGGGCAAATGAGCATGTATTACTCTATATTTAGTAAGTGTTGTTCATATTGAGATTTTATTTTACAAAAGTAATGTCAGTTTTTTTCACTTGTTTTAAACTGGCAGCAGCTTAGGTAAAAATAACTCTGGTTCCAAGGAATGTGATGCTCTTACAAAATATATGGCTTTTAAAATTTCACTCTATCATACATTTGATGTGGACATATTTTGGTTTATGGTAACATGCTAAAGTCTGTTATAGGGTAAAATATACTACGTCATTGCTTTAGTTTGCTAGAGCTGCTGTAACAAAGTACCACGAACTGAGTGGCTTCAACAGCACACAAGTATTGTCTCACAGTTCTTAAGACAAGGATGCTGAAAATCTGAGATTAAGATGTCTGTAGAGCCATGTTCCCTCTGAAGGCACTAGACAGGAGCTATTCCAGGCCACTCTCCTAGCTTCTGGTGCTTTGTTGGCCTTCCTTGGCTTGTAGATGTGTCACCTGATCTCTGCCTTCATGTTCAGATGGCATTTTCCCTGTGTGTGTATCTGTGTCCAAATTTCCCCATTTCACAAGGATACCGGTCACATTGGATTGGGGGCCCACTTGCTTCCAGTATGTCCTCATCTTAAGTAACTGTCCTCATCTTAAGTACCTGCAATGCCCCTATTTCCAGATAAGGTCACATTCTGAGGTACTGGGGGTTGGGACTTTAACATATAAATTTTGGCAGGGGACACAATTTGACTTGTTAACAGTCATTATTTACATAAAATGATTCACCACAGTATTCTTCTATTATATTTGATTCACCATCTAAGAGAACAATTCAGTCTGTAAATAATAAGTGACTTTCTGTTGCATTCAGGGGGATATGCTTTCTTCTTTTTTAATGAGTTTGGTTAACATATTGCTAAGGTCTGAATGTGTCCCCCTAAAATTCATATGTTGAAATGTTGAAACTTAGTTGCCAGTGATAGCATTAAGAGGTGGGGCTTTTAGGAGGTGATTAAGTCATGAAGGCAGGGCCTTCATGAATGGGATTAATGACCTTATAGAAGAGGTTGAAGGGAGCACCGCTGCCCCTTCCACCGCGTGAGGGTATGGCAGCAAGGCACTATCATTGAGGCAGAGAGCAAGCCTTCATCAGACATGAAACGTACCAGCATCTTGATCTTGGACTTCCAGCCTCCAGAGCTATGAGAGACAAATTTGTATTTATAAATTACCCATGCTATGATATTTTGTTATAGTAGCCCAAAAAAACTAAGACGGAAATATACCCATTATAGACTATATTTTCTGTTTTGTTTTTATTTCTCCCCCAAAGAGACAAGGTCTTGCTCTGTCACCCAGGCTGGAGTACAAGTGGCACGATCATAGCTCACTGCAGTCTCGGACTCCTGGGCTCAGGTGATCCTCGTGCCTCAGCCTCCTGAGTAACTGGGACTACAGGTGTACACTACCATGCCTGGCTTGATTTTTTTTTTTTTAAATGATAAAACACATTTGGGTAGGCTGTGTATACAGTCTGGTATGTGCTTACTGTCACACTTGGATTCTTTAACTGGGAAAATTTAATTACATTGGTGTTCCATGCCTTTCTGTTTTAACTAATTTCTTCATGCTTTCATGACATTGAAAATGCAGTATTTTATATAGATGCTTCGCTCAGGAGAACATTATATAAATCTTTTCATGCATTTGTTGATTTAGTGAGATATTAAACTTATTATGGTGTTTAATTAAATATATAATTAGTTATGACTTTATGTGAGTGAAGGTCTCGGTTTTTTAATTGCCTGGTCTAAGCAGTAAAATCTCTGCTGCTTTGAAGATCTTGAGTGTGGGTTATTGCTTGACACAGTGTTCCCGTACCCTTTGTCAGGTTCTTAGCCTGCAATCTATAATAGGCTGCAGGGGCCTATGTATTTTTTTAAAATTGTAAGTCACATTTTATACTTGCATTTTTCTGAGAGAGAGGGTCCTTTGCCTATCTCTAGCTTCTTAAAGGAATTCCTGATTGCTGCCCCTCCCCTGAAAAAGGAAAATGCAGTATAAGAAATTGATCATGTCATCAGGAGATAATGGGGTGGTTCTTATCATAACCGTTCTGTTACTGGACTTTAGGATGTCTGATCAAAATGCAGCCTTCTCTGAATTAATTTTAGGGACAATCAAATATAAAAAGATCCTTTCCAGAGGTGTCAGGATTGAATAAGATAATGCTTATGAGAGGGCCATGCTTGCATAATAAGGATCACTTGAACCATGTAAAACAAAAGGTTAATGAGCTCTAACTCACTGATACACTGGCACATGGGCCTTGGGGTGTAGGAAGGAAAGGGGAAACTAAAAATGATTTCCCTCAAGACTGAGATTCCTCGACTGAAGTTTTTGTTGACACAGTTATATTTTTGTAAGCTTTTTTCCCCACAGTGATTCTTTAGTGTTTCAAATTGAAACATTATGTGAATTTTTGTTTCAGTCTGTTTGGAAAATTTTAAAGTATCTTCCAAATTAATTAGAGCTACCCTAGAAAAATGGCAAGAATTGGTTGGAGCAATTGATGACTATGAGGACAGATGTCATTGTGGGAGGGAGAGGTTCGATATTCAGGGAAGGAAGGGCTAAACCTTGCAGAGCAGATTCCATTCTGCCAAGCTGCTTGGCTGTATGCAGAGTCTCGGGGCGTCAGGCAACCCCAGGGCATTCTTTAGAGTGGTAGCTTGAGGAAGTGGAGAGGGAAGGGCAAGACCCACTGACAAACGAATAATGACAACTGAGTGAGGACTGGAGTGTAAGAACCGCTCCAAGGTTTAAAGTGGATACCTGGTGGGGCTTTCTAGGGATTAGCAGTCTGTCTGCATTTAAAGCCAGATAGCAAGATACTAAGTGGGTCAGAAATCAGTGTATTCCTTGACCTCTCTTTTTTTTCCTTTTTGTTCTTTTAATCCTTTATACCCTTGTTCTGTGTTCTTTTATGTGATGGTCTGTCAGGTGCCACAAGAGGGGACCCAGGAAAGGCTCAAGGAAACAAAGTTCATTATGTTCACTAGGAGTTACGGAATCGCTGTCCACGAAGAGGGGACGACGGGGATGAAGGGAGGAACACCAAGGGGGCAGGCTTATCTGAGCAAGTGGGGAAACAGGTGGGAGCCAAGAGAGAGTGAGACCTGTGGTGGTCTGGAAGGCAGAGGGCTCAACCTTCTCACACTGTTACCTGCTCACCTGGGTGTGGGGATGTCGAGGCAGCAGGGGATAAGATGTGAAGCTTTAAAATTTTACAGTAGAACCCTTCTCATTGTTTTTTGGTTTAGGTTTTGTTTCCCTAATAACTTTTGGTGGCCAAATACTTCAGAGCTGCGGTCCCCAGTCCCTGGGCTGTGGCCCAGTACTGGTCCGTGGCCTGCTGGGAAACAGGCCACCCCCACCGCCTGAGCTCCATGCTACTGACCCACAACACCCCCCCTGCCCCCTGCCAGTCTGTGGAAACACTGTCCGTGAAACCAGTCCCTGGTGCCAAAAGGTTGGGGATTGCTGCTTCAGAGTGATTTATATGGTCTGTAGTGGACAATAAAGACTGAGGGCTATAGCTGAACTTACTAAAATGTCATGATTGTGAAACCCTGTCAAGTCTTTCGCAGACTATCAACAAAGTATTTTCATGCGATACTAAATCGTTAGCTGATGTCTCATACTTCAGGAAATAATTTTATGAAGAATTTACAGTTAGTACAACTTGTAAATTCTGATATGATGATGTACTTGCTCTACCCTAATCTGCCTCCCCCATCCCCTGGGTCAATTTATATGTGACATGGATGAGTATGGAGAAGCTGTCTTTAATACTTGAGTGGAATCTCCTCGCTCCTAGGAGGTTTGCTTAGATGCTTTGGCCGCTGAAGGACCTCTAGGCAGTATTTTCTGGCCTCTTTTGAATTATGATATGTGAAAGAAATAGAAATATCTTATGATTCAAACTGAACTTTCCTCATAGATCCTAACTGGAGCAGTTTTATAATGCTCAGATACCTCAACATCAAGGTATGATACTTGTTAGGCACGTAAGACAGACAGTTTGCCTAAACTTTTTTTTTTTTTTTTTTTGAGACAAGAGTCTCACTGTGTTGTCCAGGCTAGAGTGCCGTGGCGTCAGCCTAGCTCACAGCAACCTCAAACTCCTGGGCTCAAGCGATCCTCCTGCCTCAACCTCCTGAGTAGCTGGGACTACAGGCATGTGCCACCATGCCTGGCTAATTTTTTCTATGTATTTTTAGTTGTCCAATTAATTTCTTTCTAATTTTAGTACAGACGGGGTCTCGCTCTTGCTCAGGCTGGTTTCGAACTCCTGAGCTCAAACAATCTGCCCGCCTCGGCCTCCCAGAGAGCTAGGATTACAGGCGTGAGCCACCGCCCCCGGCCTAAACGTTTAAATATACAAGAAATATTGTC
This sequence comes from Propithecus coquereli, assembly GCF_000956105.1. Classification (NCBI taxonomy): domain Eukaryota; kingdom Metazoa; phylum Chordata; class Mammalia; order Primates; family Indriidae; genus Propithecus; species Propithecus coquereli. The sequence goes on from NW_012155840.1 coordinate 4,799,745, forward strand.
CCAGTAACACTTCCATTTGGGAAAGGAACAGACGGGAGTCAGGGCAGTCGTTGCCCATAACAGTGATGCTGAGGCCGGGTGAGGTCTCCGGCCCCAACAGTAGAGGAAATTCCTTGATTTTACACTGTAGTCTGCAATCTGGGAAGAACTCTTTTATTCTTTCTTACATTTGGCCAAATCTAATGAGTGACAGATTCTTCGGGAACTTCACTTAGTCATGGCATAGCATAACTTAGTCAAGTTCCTGTTTGTATATATTTGGGGATTGTTTTATAGTCACAGGCTTTTGACTACTCATAGCTGATTTGGGTTATAAAATTCCTGCAGAAACTTAGCAGACTTCTGATCTGTTTTCTTCCTGTCAATTTCATGTGGCAATTACTACAATAGAAATTGTTTCTTAGGCCTCATTTCCAACCAGTAGAAAATTAGACTTGGCTATGTTAATCTGAACTTTGCAAGAGGGTCCTAATATTTTGGCTTAACCAAGACGTCTTAATGGTACTTTGTTGCTCAAAGCCCTTTTCATTCTTAGTTCCTGTTGTGTGCTTCAGGGATCCAGGATGACCCTGGATGGGTTCCTCCATCTTTAACACCTGGTTTTCAAGGTTAACAAAGGGAAGAAGTATGTTTGGAAAAACATGGGAGATATTCATGGGCCAGGTTGGAAGAGGAAGGTGGTAGACAGAATGCTAAGACCTTCAGTGCCTCTTGATCTGATATAGTCCCCTTCCGTTTGAGTGCGAGTACAACCTTTAATTGCAGAATATATCCCTCTCGAGATTATAACTTTATAAGGCCAAAGGAAGATTATACGATCGGATTAATCTCATGAGCCCTTTAAAAGCAGGCATTTCCCTGGCTGGTAGCAGAAGGAGAAATCAGAAAGATTGAAAGTATGAGCAGGACTGGATTTGCTATTTTTGCTTGAAAGATGGAGGGGCCATGTGAGGAGTGCAGGCAGCTCCTAGGAGCAGAGAGCAGCTCTTATATGACAGCCATCAAGGAAAATAGGGACCTTAGAACCGTAGACTTAAAGAATTGGGTTCTGCCAACAACCTGAGTGGAAGGGATTCTTCCCTAGAGCTTCCAGATAGGAGCCTGGTTTAGCCAACACCTTGATTTTGGCCTTGTGAGACCCTGAACAGAGAGCCCAGTCAAGCTGGCCCAGACTTCTGATTTGCAGAACTGTGAGATAATAAATAGGCATTATTTTAAGCTGCTAATTTTGTGATAATTTGTTATACAACAGCGGAAAACCAATAGAGCAGTCACTTCTGTTTATGTTCAGTTAGCTGGAACCTGTGACATGGCCAATGCATGGCAATTTCAGTGCAAAGGAAGAAGGCAAGTGCCACGTGCTCAGAATGTAAAAGTGGGTTTTGGTTGAAAGTTAGAAGTTTTTGCCATCACTTGTATCTATAATTAACTAACTTGCTAATTAATTTATGTGTCCATATGTTTATATGTGTGCTTTACAAGTGTATGTATGTGTGTATATGCATATATACATGCACAGCATAAACACGTGTGAAATTTGAGTCTGGTTTGCTGAATCTTATTACATAAGGTTTAATGTTCCATGTGCCTTTTTACATATATTTTATAGTTTTTTTCCTACAATGCTTATGCTTTTTTGATTTTTAGATGTTTTTTTTCCTTTGGTGAAACAGTTTATTCTGTGTCCCTGATGAGTTTTAAATAATGGTGCTGTTAAGTACTTTCATAGCTGCCTCTTAGCTTGGTGGGCTGGTAGTACAGTGACAGCTTCGTTAACATTGGAATGGAGAGACTGTAGATCTATGAAGAAGTTTGTGAATTATTAGCCTCCAACAGTGTGTTAGGGATTTTTACAGTGAGAGTAGAGTAGTTGGCTGTTAAGTCTTCATCTGATTTTGTGTTTGTGGAAAACTGATGCCAACATAGACACAGTGAAATATCTAGTCTGGGAACATCACATGGCTACATGGTCATTTGTTCATTAAGTTGTTGTTGAGGCTTGCAGATTTGAGCAGCACACTTGACTGTTTTTGTGTAAGCACCAGGGTGAGAGCAGTCGTGGGCCCTGTAGCACATGGGTCATTGTCTGTGATGTGTTAGCCGCATGTTCTTTGACAGGATTTGTGGATCCGTACCCCTGAATGGTTTTCTAGGTACAACTGGTAGACAGTTGCAGACATAACTTGGGAAGGATGAGGTCTGGTGCCCTGAGATACGGTTTAAAGACTGGGTGTCAGTCAAGCATCTTGGCTCGGGAGAGCATAGTCAGCCCGGGTTCTGTGCCTGAGTGAGAAGTAACCTGTAGGTGCAGCGTCCTGTGGACTTAAGTCCAGGGTGGGTACACCTTTCACTCTTGTCATTCTCTGCGTATACTGCTCACTCGAGGTGACTCTGATGTGCCTCTTTCTGTTGATGCTGTGTACAGTGGCTTGATGGCCATATTTATACCATTCATTAGTTAGCTACTTAAGTGGCTACATGTGTGGCCATCCTGCACCATCTTTGTACACCGAAGGAAATGTTTTTTGGAGATATTCATCATTAACACTTTTATTAAGATTTTACTCGTGAAAGTTAGTAGTTTGTTATCCAGAGGTCCTGTTCCTATGCTCAACCTTGCACTTTTGAGTTCTGTCTTCTATTGCACGTTGTAATTAAGTTTAGCAAACATAAAATTGTTCTCCATTAAGCTCCTTTCCATTTGTCTCATCTATTAATATTATTCTCTGTGTACCTTTAGGCCCTTTGAAGCTCACAAGTCTAAAATCTTTACTCAGTGTAGATTTTCCAGAGAGATACCTGTAGTGCTCATTATCCATGTGTTCTAGACCTGGAAAACTACTTTTTCCTGGCTCCAACAAAAGCTAGAAAAGCTTCTTACTCTTTACAAAACTTAAATTGTTCAACAAATATTTTGTGATCATTAAGATGCTTTTAATTTTTTTATAAGCGCTTTCAGCTACTTTCTGTGTCTGAAGGTATACAGATGAAAGCATTTTGATCCATTTTCACCAGAAACCACCTTACATGTAAGGACATATCTTAAACAGAAAGCTTATCATGAAATCTCTTTATCAATTGTTTGTCTAAATTCGATAACTGTTACCCTCTTTACTTTTATGAAGCAGTGAGTTATGCTGATATCATGAGACATGTGCTGGCTTGCCCTTTATAACATCTAAAGGAGGAACCAAGAGGTCAGAGGTAAATAAGAATTTAGGAATGGGGGTTGCAACGCGGATAGAAGTCAGAGACTACCACCTGAGAGGGACGAGGCGGGGACTCATGTTTATCGAAACTTATGTAGATTACATAAATTGTTTGTTAGATTATTTCATTGGTGGATTAAACAAGTCTTTATTTTCATTTTATTTTTTAACCTTTAAAATGGTGCCATTTAATCAGAGCAAGTAGCTCTTTCATGGGTTTTCTTTTTTTTTTTTTTTAATTTATTTCAGAGTATTACAGGGGTACAAACAATTTGGTTACATAAATTGCTTTTGTACCATGCCCATCCCTCAGATAGTGTGTGTTGTACCCGTCAGGTGTGATTTTACACATCTCCATCCCACCTGCTTGATTTCCAATGAATGTTATTTCCATACGTACACATAGGTGTTGATTGATTAGTTCCAATTTAATGGTGAGTACATGTGGTGCTTGTTTTTCCATTCCTGTGTACTTCACTTAGTAGAATGGGCTCCAGCTCCATCCAAGTTAATACAAGAGGTACTAGTTCACCATTTTTTTAATGGCTGAGTAGTACCCCATGGTATACATATACCACATTTTATTAATTCCCTCACGTATTGATGGGCACTTGGGTTGTTCCTACATCTTTGCGATTGTGAATTGTGCTGCTATAAACATTTGAGTGCAGGTGTCTTTTTTGTAGAATGTCTTTTTTTCCTTTAGGTAAATACCCAGTAGTGGGATTCCTGGGTCAAATGGTAGTTCTTTTAGTTCTTTGAGGTATCTCCATACTACTTTCCACAGAGGTTGCACTAGTTTGCAATCCCACCAACAGTGTATGAGTGTTCCTGTGTCTCTGCATCCATGCCTACATTTATTGTTTGGGACTTTTTGATGGCCATTCTCACTGGAGTTAAGTGATATCTCATTGTGGTTTTGATTTGCATTTCCCTGATGATTAGAGATGCTGAGCAACAAAGAAGTCTTTAATCATTAGTAGAAGGGTGCATTTGTGTCAGTGAGGAAAAAAATCCATATACAGAATGTTCATAAAGATTAGGACCAGTTTTACTTGTATGTTATTGAGAGCATGATTGTTTGTGAAAGAAATGTTTTTCATAGTTCCTTTGTGGGTCTCATAGTTCAACAGTTCAGTATGAAGTCAGTGAGTCACTGATATCAAGCCTAGAACATGGCTAAGCCCACAGTATCCAGTGAAACTGTGTCTGCTGGTTGTTGCCATGAATGTCTCAAATGAACTTAGGCAATCTGGTTCTGTGGGCTCTTTCCATATGATTATGGTGAAGTAATTTGACTGTTTCCAAAATTTATCATTCAATTTTATCTTCATGACTTTTTGGGCATCTATGTTCATCTTCAAATTACTAACTGTATTAGGGTTCTCCAGCAAAAAGGAACCAATAGGATAGATAAATATAGATATATGGGAGGGGATTTATTATGGGAATTGGCTCATGTAATTATGAAGGCTGCGAAGTCCCAAGATAATGCCCTCTGCAAGCACAAGAACCAGGAAAGCCAGTGGTGTAATTCAATCCAAGCCCAAAGGCCTGAGACCTAGGGCAGCCAATGGTGTAATTCTCAGTCTGAGGTCGCAAGCCTAAGAACAGGGCGGGGCCTGCTTATCTAAGTCCAAAGTCCAACAGCTCAAGAATCTGGAGTTCTGATGTCTCAAGGCAGGAGATGATGAGAGTTCTAGCCCAAGAAAAGAGAGCAAATTCACCTTCTTGTTCTATCAAGGCCCTCAAGGGATTGGGTGAGGCTTGCCCCTAGATCTTTGCTCAGTCCGACTCAAATGCTAATCTCTTCCTGAAACATCCTTTCAGACACACTCAGAATTAATGTTTTACCAGATATATGGGTGTCCTTTAACCTAGCTGACACAAATAATTAACCACACTGACCTAATCTAAAAACAAATTATTGAATCGTTGTCATAAATGCAAAAAGCACTATCACATACATAAAAATAAGTCCTAGATACTCTTGCTTGAGTAAATCTGTTTCAGGTTTATTCTGCCTTTGTAAAAACTGAAGATTAACAAACAAGTGGTAGGTATCCTAATAATACCCTGAGATTTTCTCCTTCACTACACCATAGGATTGAGAGAAGAATAAAGTGAAGGATATCCTCACTAAGGGATTCAGTGTCATTGAGGACTATGATACTGTGAGATACGTATTTGGTCTTTCTGTTTCCTGGCAAAAAAAACTTACAAAATCCTTAGAATCTCCAGAGTGATCAGTGTCTTTTCTCTGCTAATGAGATGACTAGTGGTGAGGGCTCATGGATAGCTCCAGGATGGGGGTTGGTCACCAGAAACACCAGGGTGAGCTTAGAGGGTTGAGACTTTTAATCCTTCTCCCTCCCCTGCCCCATCCTCGGGAGAGGGAAAACGGGCTGAAGGTTAAGTTGATCACCAGTGGCCTGTGATTTAATCAATCACGCCTACTTAATGAAGCCTCCATTAAAAACCCAGCATCATAGGATTTGGGAGGATTTTCAGAGAGCTGAACACGTGGAGGTTCCTAGAGGGTGGCGCGATGGAAAGGGCAAAGAATCTCCCCACCACTTCTCCCACACCTTGCCCTGTGCATCTCTTCCATCTGGCTGTTCGTCTGTATCCTTTGTAATATCTTTATAATAAGTGGGTAAATGTAAGTAAAGTGTTTCCCTGAGTTCTCTGAGCTGCTTTCACAAATTATTTGAACCCAAGGAGGGGATTGTGGGAACCCAGATTTATAGCCACAACCTGTGCTTGCCATATCTGCAGCTGGGTGCATCCTGTGGGACCGAGCCCTCAACCTGTGGGGTCTGATGCTATCTCCAGGTTTATGGTGTCAGAATTGAATTGAATCAGAGGATACCCAGCTGGCATCTGATGAAGAATCATCTGCAAAATTGGTTGCTGAGGTTGGGGGGAAGGAATTCCCACACATTTTGGTGACCAGAGGTGACAGAAGTATTCCATATTGGATATTTTGAGAGTATAGTAGGAGAAACTGAGTTTGTTTTTTCCTACATTCTTATAAGGACGAAAATTTGCACCAACTAAATTGTTCAAAATATTCCACACTGACTATGGAAATTGATGACCATTTTCTGACCACCAAGGAGTTTTCTGCCCGTAACAAGGGATTTGATTATATTTTATAAAAGGGAAGATCATTTGTTTAGAGCAGCACTCAGCCATCTCAGTGTCCTATGCCTGATGGTCAGAAGGGAAGTAGAGGCATAATTCAAGAGCAGCTCTTGAAATGATTTAGAAAATGGTGCAAGCTCATCCATCATCAGGCTGTGTAGAACATGATCAGTAGGTGCTCAGAATTAGAAGCTCAGAGACTTCAGTTTCCCCATTCCTAGTTTCCCCATTCCGAGCACCTGTGAGATCCCAGACCAGTCACACTAGTCACTTGATTTCAGCTCTCCTCCCTTCTCTCTCCTCTAGTGCCTCAGTTCCACAACTGAGGTAATATGGTCTTGGGCATGATTTTAGGTTATGACATTTGATGCTTCTGGTCTTGTCCCCCTCTGATTCATTATCTAAGTATAGTTATAGTGATCTTTCTAAAAAGCAAATCTATCATTGCTCTTCTGTGTAAAAACTCTTCAGTACCTTCTTAGGGCTCCCAGCGTAAATCCCTTGTAAGTCCTGTTAAGGAGTTTGTGTGCGCTCTTTGCTGCAGCTGTACTGTCTTGCCATTGTGCCATCCAGCGTGCCTGCTTTTGAGCCTTTGTACCATGCTCTTTCCTCTCTGTAGAAATTCCCTTCCTTCTCTTCCACTTTATACTTGACTAATCACTACTCTTCTGTAGGACTCAGCTTGATGTTTGCTCAGGGAGCTTCACCCTTCCTTCCTTTGGTGTGGATTAAATGCCCTTCCAGGTGGAGTGAACACTGCCTGTTGTACCTCTCTTAAGTGTAGTGCTTGGCCCACTGGTCTGCAGCCACCTGTTCTGTGGTGGTATCCTCCAGAGTGGGTATAGAAAGGGACCCTGTCATTGTATTCTTCATTGTGTCCCCAGTGCCTGTCCCACAGTGGACATTCAATTTGATGTTTGCTAAATGAATACATATTTCTTGTTTCTTGTCTTTATCCGTATTTATGTATATTTAAAAGGAGTGTCCTCTGCATGTGTTTTTGATCTAAGTATTTCTACTTAAAAATATCTCAATTTGTAAATTAATGCATATTGTCATAAAATTCCAAGTTTGCAAATTTGAAATAAAATTTCTTAATTGTGAAAATGGCTAGCATGGCTAGACACTGTTGTAACTCATTTACTGCCCACATCAACCCTATGAGGTTGCAGCATTATTGTCCTCATTTTGCAGGTGAGGAAACTGAAGCACAGAGAGGTTAAGTAAGCTGTCCAAGGTTACACAGTCTCAGTGGCAGAGTCAAGATTTGAAACCTGACCAGCTGGTTTTAGAGCTAGTAAATAATTGCCAGTAGTTTTTAAGGATGAGTCCTAGCCTTCAATGTCAAACCAAGGAATACGTAAAAGCTCTTAATAATCAGTAAGAAGATACGAACACTTTGTTAGAAAAATTAGACAAGAATATGGAAAGGCAGTATATTAACTATAAGCGGCCAAGATATGAATGTAAAAATCAAAATCAAATAGCAATATGAAATTTTTTATTGTTTAGATTGGCAGAGATTAAAAGGATGATAACATTCTGAGTTAGCCAGAGTGTAAGAATGTGAGTTCTCATTTGTTGGTGGGAGTATTAGCAGTTATAGCACTTCTAGAGACCAGCAGTTCTCTTCCCTGTAATTGTGTTGTTAGGAATCCATCTTCAGAAAATAAATGTATTAGTATACACTTGTGTACAAGATTGTTCACTTTAGTGGTTTTTGTGGTAAAAAATTGGAACCTGCCTAAATGTCAAATGATAGGGAACAGGGAAGGAAATCTGTGTGTCTGTATTACGGAATCTCTGTAGCTGTTTTATCCATAGGGCAGTATATATTGATGTAGGGAAAATTCATGATTATTAAGTGAAAAATGCAGGCCATAAAACAGATATGCAATATGCCTAATATCATCAAATATAGTTATAATAGTAGCTAAAATACACTGAGAATTTATATGCCAGGTGCTATTCTATATTACTGTAAGATTATTTTTAAAATGAACATTTCAACAGTGAGTATTCCTGTTCAGTGGGTTTATGGTTGAGCAATTTGTGTTTCTGCGTTTTCTTTCTTGTCTTTGGTAATCAGATCCATAACTAAATTTTTTTTCACTCCATCATCTTTGTTTCTTATTTCCATCCCCATTTCCCCAGGTTAAGATGAAAACAAGGAATAGATAAATTTTGGGAGCTATCATGGGGATTGGGAGAAAACCCAGTTTCTATCCAAGCTCTGGAACTGTAAATAGATGTGGGTTTGCTTCATTAGGCTAAATAGCTTAAGACAATTGGAACACCGGCCTCACTTCTGTAGAACCTTGAATTAAATTGTGCTGCTTGGGTTTCTTCTGAATGCACGCCTGCTTTTTCTGTTTCCCCAAGGAAAATTGTAGAGACATCTCATTAATAGGAAGCCGCTCAGCAGACTTTTGCTGGTATTTTTTAAAAATGAAGATTTCCCCCCCAACCTCATCCCAATTGCTAGTCTTTTATCCCTAGGAAAGACAGTATCATGGCATTGACTGTGTTTTGCACAAAGAGGAGGGCAGCTAGGCCATGTGTAGTATAGAGGAGTGCATCTGTAAGAGGTTCTTGGTAATTTGGTATGAGCTGTTCAGCCTCTCCAGCCCTTATGCCAGAGTCTCCTGGGTGTCTGTCACTTCCTAGCTTGTCTGCAAAAGGCCTATGGCAGTGCCATCCCAGGAAAGAAGAATGAAGTGAGGTAGAGACACCTAAGAAGATAGGAGACATTCACAGTGATCCCTTTTTGAACTTGAATGCAAAATTCTGTTAATAGCGTCTGGTGGGCTTCTATTTTGAGGACGAAAAATACAAAGTTTAGGAAGCCAAAGCTTCTCCCAACTCCAACAAAATAGAAGAAAATAGAAAAACTACTACCATGAAACACAGCCCCAGTAATGAGATAGGCAGACCACTTTCAGCTTCCTCCCAGAAAGGACACGTCTGGCAAGATCCACTGGAGCACCGAGGGTGGCTGATTCGTGGGCACAAGTGTGCCTTTGTGGATGAGCTGGCTCTCCCTTGGGCCTGGCAGTCCTTAATGGCTTCAGTGAAAAGTGCTTCGACCTCTGAGACAAATAATCATGAAGTCATTTCTGGAGTAAACTTGCTTGTCCAGCCTCTGCAGAATCTGTTTAAATTTCTGGAGCCAATATTAACGTGTAAGTTGAGAAACAGTTGAAGACTGTACCTCAAGAAATTTGTTTTCCTGCATGGTAATGTGTTGGAGCATATACTGTGATGCTTTTATTTGCTGCAAAACTTCGGGTTTTGGTCCTCTTAAAGTGTTTTTCAATTTCAGCATTTAAAAATAATTACCATATAACAGTGATTTTTGAATTGAGGTACATATAGCATAAGGGAATTCTGTATGATGAGTGGGAGGGTTTTGCAAGATACTTTTTCATGATTGGGCATTACTGGTAAGAGACAAGGTGTGAGTTAGTCTGTTTGAGTTGTAAGTTTTCCTTACCAGGTTATTGAACTGTGCTTTAATAAGCTACTTTATAAATTATTTTGATTTAAAAACCCTCCTTATGCAAGATAGATTCTTAGTTGTATCAATATTTTAGTCTCCCCTTATTCCTGAGTAGATATTGAATTCATAAAGTCTATCTTCATTTGTGGGGTACATACACATGAACTGGAAAACGGCGTGTGATTCTGTGGATTAAATTTCTTCACTTTTTCTTACATTATAATTTTTAACATGCTTTACCTTTTTCTCGTGCTTCATTTAGTAGTGGTTCTGACCCCAGCCTAGCATCCCTGCAAGTAGTTTGGGAACCACGTAAGCTGATATGGTGGTTCCCAAACCTCGCTGTGTGTCAGCCTGGTTCCCGCCACATGGGAGTCCGAGGAGGGAACAGGCATTACTGTCAAACACTCACACAAAGACCCCTAGGTCCTCAGCTTTAAGGGTTGCTGTCCAGAGAGTCTTCTATTAACAGAACATGGGGGGAAAGATAGGTACTGAGGCAAAATAAGTTTGGGAACTACCAGATTAAGCAAAGTTAGGCAAATTTCTGTGCTGCAGGACTTTCTGGACTCTGAACATTATAAAATGGTCAGACTTCTCGAAGCAGGGTGTGATTATGTACAGTTTCCCAAGCTTCATTGATGAGTAAACCCTCCTTGCCTGCCTATCTACTTCCCTTTTTTCCTCTCTCCTTCTTTTGTTTTTCTTTATCCATCTTTTTAAAATTCTTAATTTTTTATATTGAGTTTATGAGTCAACTATGGGTCACATATGACCATACATAAGATGAATAATGGTTTCCTTCAAATGTTCTTAAAGTAGTTTAAGTAGGAACATTACTCGTGTTTTAAAACAGTATTAGGGTCTTTTGAATATCCCCCCCACCAAATAAAAATTCTTAATTTAATATGTCAGTATGGCAAATAACTAGACCATCATGATTTGACTCAGATATGTGCGTTTCTAACATTCATCTCAGACAGGAAACTCACAGTAACTTTTTTCTCTTTGTTGATGAATGTGGAGTGACACCTTAACATAACAATAAGCGCATGTGCTTATTTCACTGCTGTAAGACCTGCACAGGGAGAAGGCATATTGATCCTAAACCATCTAACATATGGGAAAACATGCTGCATGACTTGCTCAAAGTTTCTGCAAAAATGATGCAAATATAAGAGTCTGGAAACTTCTTTTGCATTCTTCTTGCCAGTCAGCAGGCTCCTTGGGTCGCCATTACTAGTAGTGGCCCATGTGCTCATGACAGCAGCGAGGGACAGGGAGGGAGAGGAGCCTCGCAAGCTCATAGTGGGGTTATTGGATGATGATCCTAAAGTGCTACCAGTGCCAGGGGTTGTAGGTTGCCTGCCCTGCCTGAAACACATTCTGTGTTGTCAAATGCAGAGACTCATGCCCTACTCACATTAGAACTTAAAAATATGCAGTAGTAGGGTTTTCAGGAATGTTTTAAGGTTTAGGAAAAAAGCATTAGAAGAACTTTTTTTTCCTCCTATAACATTGTGGAAAAGAAGTTTTACAATATTATTATTATTTTTTTGTTAAAAGCAATAAACCATGGTGCTGTTGAGTTACCAATATGGCGGTGCAAAGGCCTTAGCCACTGTGTTTTGTGGTCTTGATTGAATATTGTACACATTCAATATTTAATACGCAGGAGCTGTCATTTTATGGTTGGTAATTCATGTCCCTTGGATGAGTGAAATTTCTCAGAGCTGGGGCTCCTCTGTGAGGGTAGACTTTTTCCAGGTTACATTCCCATTTTTAGTTTATAGGTTCTCTGATTACAATGACTTATTTCTATGTTATATAGTCTCACCTTTTGTAACAAGGTTACAAATCACGTAGAATTTTCTTTTCTGTTGCCAAATCTGTCCACATGAAATAGTGGCACTTGTCACGATGTCAGTTTTGAAAATGCTCTGAAGGTGCCTCAGACTGTCCCCTGCTTACCACCCTACCACCTCCCGCCTTGCCAGTACGCGGCCATCTCTCAGGGGCACTAGCTCTGCAGCCTCCTGACTGTTCTCCTAGCGTTCCTTCCTGCCCTCCAGTTGATTTACCTTTTAGCCAACCCAAATCTGTCCTCGCCGTTTTTGTGCTCAAAGCTTTTAAGTTCCAAAACCAGGATCCTAACCAGTGAATCACAAGGGCCTGCCTGATCCGACCCTTTCCTCTCCACCCTGATTTAGGGCCAGTTTCCCCCTCTCTGTGCCCTGGTCGTTCATCTGTCTTAGGAACAGTAGGCATTAGTCAAGTATCTGCCTGGCTCTGTGCTAAATTACAGGTATAGAGAGGTGAATAAAATACTCATTCCCTGCCCTCGAGGAACTGGCAGTGCAGTGTGGGAGATAGACCAATGAATAATCATGCAAATGTATAATTAGAATGTGTCACAAGTGCAACAGAGAAAAAGACTAGGGCACTGTCACGTGGAGGTCATACCTGATTTTATGTTGAGAAGAGAGACCACATTCTTTTCAGTATGCAGAAAGGTTAAGGATTATTTATCCGGTACAGCTGGGGAAGCTCTTACCAGCTGAGATCATTCCAATTGTGAGCAGGGTACTACTGTGTGCACATAAAAAACAGATGATGGTTTCACAGACACTTCACATTTTTATTCAGAGAGGATAGGCTTGAGGATAAAGAACTACCTCTTATGTCTTACTGAAGCTAGGGTCTTGGAACATCTCCAGTTGGAATAGCTGCTGTTGAACAAATAAGATTGTATGCTCTGATTTACGTCATTATCTTTCTTACCAAAGACTGTATCTCTGGCTCTCAGAAGTGGGTGGTCATGAAGTGTCTCCCTGAAAATGTGACTTTAAACCAAGAAGTTGAGGGTGAGAAGAAACCAGCCCTTCGCGGAGTTGCCAGCTGAGGGGACAGCATGCACAAGCCCCACAAGAACAGGCAGATGTGGGGCTCTGCAGTCAGGGCCTTGTGGCTGGACTGAGCACCCTCCTCCCACCTGCTCACCTGTGAGACCCCTGCACTAGTTCATGCCTATTCATCCTTAAGACCTGAATCCAGATGTTACTTCTTAGAATCTCCTTCTTGGACCTAGTTGATTGGATCAGGTTTCTTTCAGTACATTTACTATGGTTTGGGATTATGCATTATTTTGTGGTCATTTTATTAAATATCTATCTCCTTCAATTGGTCTCTAAATTTCTGAAGGCAGGATCAAGTCTCTGCTGATCCTTTGGGGTATGTACCATTCATTATGCCCATTTTACTGCTGAGGAAACTAAGGCACAGAGACGGTAAGTACCTCATCCAGAGTAACATGGGCCTTTGTTATAAATAATGGTGGAGGCAGAACTTGACACCGGCAATCCATCCCTTGGATGCTGGAATAGACTTTAAATGAATCATGTAACAAATTATTTTTTCAATCAATGAAACAAAATAGAAAGTCCAGTAATGCATAGCACAAGTATATTGTGGCGATTCGATATACGATAAAGGCAGCATTTCAAATCAGTGGAGAAAAGAATGGATTATTTAGTAAATGGTATTTGGACAGTTAACTGTCCATTTGAGAAATAAAACTGGATCCTTTTTTATCACACTTTATAATAAAATAAATTTTAGGTAGTTGGAAAGTGTGAAGGTAAAAGTCTAAAAGGAAAATACCGGTTCTCTTGAGCTGGAGAAATACTTTATTTTTTTTTTGAGACAGAGTCTCACTATGTTGCCCCGGCTAGAGTGCCATGGCATCATCCTAGCTCACAGCAACCTCAAACTCCTGGGTTCAAGCAATCCTTCTGCCTCAGCCTCCCGAGTAGCTGGGACTACAGGCATGCGCCACCATGCCTGGCTAATTTTTTCTATATATTTTTAATTGTCCAATTAATTTCTTTCTAATTTTAGTAGAGACAGGGTCTCGCTCTTGCTCAGGCTGGTTTCGAACTCCTGAGCTCAAACAGTCCACCTGCCTCGGCCTCCCAGAGAGCTAGGATTACAGGCGTGAGCCACCGCGCCCGGCCAAGAGAAATACTTTCTGAACATGATTGATGAGGCAGAGATTCTAGAATGAAGGTGGTTGATTTTTGGCTACATAGAAATGAAGAACTGCTGAGTAGCAAAAACATCCTAATGATGGTTGAAATGATTAATGGGGTAAAGATTTGCGGCATACAACCAAAAAATAAAATTTACGAAACCCAGCCTTGGCATGGAGCCAAAGGGTACTCTATGTCCTGCAGGCTCCTCTGTTCTAAATAGGCAATATGTGTCAATTCGTAGATTCCCATTGATTAAGGCACTTGTTGGAATTTATCACAAGTAGGATAACTGGAGATGTGCAAAGACATATGTTCAAAATTTATTGTCATATTAATGGTGGTGAAATATTGGTTCAGTCATGCAGTGGAGTTCTGTGTGAGGCCATTACAGATGAAGTGATCTATAGTCACATGGAAACCTTTCCTTGATGTATTCAGTGGCTGGGGACAGATTCTAGCAAGGCGTTTATAGCATGAACCCATGTGTAAAATTATGGGTATGGCCTGTGTCTGTACATGTGGGATGAAGTGGAACAAGGTTTGCAATGTTACATAGAGATAATATATAGAGATAATAATTATCTCTAGATGTGGGCTTTCAGGTTTTCTTAGAATTTTTTGATGTTTCCTTTAAAATTATAGTGAGCATACACCTTTTGACAATAAAACTATCCAGGAAACAAGAATAAATATCTAAGACTGTGAATCTTTATTTTTTCCTAATCTGAACACTTACCTTGCTTATGAAATACAAAATTAAGACGTTTGCTATCATTTGGTATTTAAGTTCTTGTAACACTTATTTTTGGCTCCTGTAAATGCTGTTCTCACTTTTGGCTGCCTTAGCCAGTGTATTAGGGATGTTTGAAATATTCAGGGTACTGAACGGCAGTTTAAACACAAAGAAGGAGATGGGGTGCAGGAACATTTTCATTAAAATTGCATGAACACTGGAGTTTATTCTACAGCACAAAGCCTTGCTGGATGAACTGGATCAATGTTTAATAGAAATACAGCCTTTTAAGCATCACTGTTCTTGAACTCTTTTGTTTTTAATTAAATGTTCTATGTTCTGTAGCCTTAAAAGACAGAGTAAGACAAAGGAGGAAAATAATGTGGCAAAGATAGGAGTATAACATTGAAGGGAGAATTTCAAACAGCCCATCTCCACATACATCTCCCTCAGAGAGAGTATTAAATAGCACAGCTGGCTCAAATTCTGATGTTTTCTCCATCAGATCTTCAGAGAACTGTTTAATAAAGCATTAATTATGGAGCAGCCCTATACACACTGTAGACAGGGATAATCTAGCCACTTAATTCTACTAATGATATATTTGTGGAATGCCGTGTCTATCTTATTGTAAGCTATCTGTTTGCTCTTTAGTTAGCGGGGGTCTACTGATTTCAGAACTACAAAAAGCATATAATATCATATTATCTGAATATATGCCACTATTTTGGATTTTGTGGGAAATGGACTTTAAAGTTTGGTTTCATGATAATCCACAATGTGGGGACACATTTGGGATTTTTATTTTATTTATTTGTTTTTGAGACAGGGTCTCTCACTCTGTTGCCTGGGCTGAAGTGCACTGGTGTGATCACAGCTCGCTGGAACCTCAACCTCCTAGACTTAATTGATCCTCCTACCTAAGCCTCCCGAGTAACCAGGACTACAGGCATGCGCCATCATGCCTGACTAATTTTTAAAATTTTTTTTTATAGAAACAGGGTCTCACTACATTGCCCAGGCTGGTCTTGAACTCCTGCCCCCGAATGATCCTCTCACCTTGGCCTCCCAAAGTATTTGGATTACAGGCATGAGCCACTGCACCTGGCCTTGCATTTGGGATTTTTAAGAACATTGTCCTAGGTGAGAAATTGTTGGAAGGCAGAGCAGAAGGAAGACAGAAATAAATTATTTAAGTAGATGAAAATGCCATGTGAATTTAGAGTTTGAGATATGACAGTTGTAATGAATGCTGAAATAGGTGATGCATCTTTAAATTTTTTGTGTGATTTTTTTTTTTTTCTTATTCTGTGACAACCATTGTCATCCCCCCCCATGATTAGTGTGTCACTCAGCATTCTTAATCATTTATATATTTGCACTACACAAGCTTTTCCTTGGATGCCTCATGTGTGGTGGAGTTTCTCCAGCTTCATCGCACCGCTTGGCATCTTTAGCTGATAGCTCAGGTCCTGTTGGGGGTGGGTGTGCTTGTCATGTACACATTCATTTCTTTTTGATTGTTGAAGCCCATTTCGTCTTAACTGATATGTTTTTCTTTAGTTGGAACCAATTTGTTCCCAAAGGACATACAGCAAAGTGGGTGAAAGGTGGAAAAATTAAACATGGGGCTTAATGTTCAGAGGATATTTTTAGACTTAGAAGCAGCTTGCTGCTTTCCATGAAATAGTTGAGTGTAATTAATGACTCACATTTCCCTTTTTGGTGGTTTTTATTTAAAGGACGGAATCCTGGTTTTAACTGTGTGTGTGTGTGTGTGTGCAAAGGCGAATGTATGTGTTATTTCTCCAGGGTCATAGGAGTGTGTTTATCTTGTTTAGAGGTTACATGGATAGTATTCCCTTTCATCTCTTGTAAAATATCTTTTTTAGTTATTATAGAAATCAAATCATTTTCCCATGTAAGCTTCAGAAAAGATTAAGTTATATATTAAAAAAACCAGAAGAGTAATTAAATTTTTCTATTTTTTTAAGGGTAGAAGAGAAAGCCAGTGAGTGGTTAAATGACATTGTTGATTTTCAAGTCCTCTAGAAATGCTTGAACAGAGTCTGAATTAATTTTTTTTAAGTCATTGAGTTGGTACACTTTATTGGTGACTTATCGAATCCTACCCTTAGAACGTGGGTCACTAGGAAAGAGAATCTTAGTGTTAGGAAATCTTCATCTGTCAGTAGTGATTTGATTCTGTCAAATACTTAAAAGTAATTACAGTGGTAGTTAGAAAAGAGAAATGGTTAGGTTGGCAGTCATGGATTGTATTTTCAGACTGGAAATCTTACGGATGTTCATATGTGGAGAGCTGAGACATCACCATTTTAAGGGCATTGCAAAAGCCTTCTGGGTTTAACTTCATGAAACTTAACTCTTCTCCAGACCACCTCTCCCACCTTTTGAAAACCACGTTGTCTCTCTTTATATAAAGTCTAAAAGTGAACAGCTCCATTTGTTGGATTCTGTGATTTAAAAGAGGAAAAGACTAAAGGGTGAAAATCAGACTTGTTTGAAACTCTCTTTTGGACTTCAGGCAGGATGCTCATGGCATCTCAGCACCTTTCCTCAGGATCATGGTAGCAAAAGACAGAAATGATCTTAATTCGTGGGACCACAACTTGCAGTAGGTCTGCTGGGCTCCCATCTCCCGTGTTTTTTTTTTTTTTTAAGTTTGAAATAACTTTTGAGTTTGGTCTCAGTGCACTGTGTAAACATGAAGTGTCTATGATGGTGCTCTCCGCCTGAGGTGTGGTGCTCTTCCAGGCTGCTGCGGCCCACTTGGTCCGTTAGAGGTGGACCTGTACCTGCCTGGCCCTGTCTCCCACAAGGATGCTGCGTCACATGCAGGGACATTCTTTTGCTTTAGTTTATTGACCTTGAAAACTCAGTCAGTTGAGTGTCAGCTGAATTGTTACTGTCTGAGCTCTTTTGTTTACTTAGGGAAAAGGTGTGAGGTTGAAGTTGAAGCCAATACCTTTATATGGATGGTTAGGTTATGACGAAACATCTAGAACTTTCTCTGATTTGGTACATTTTAGCCAGAACATTTTTGAAAGACTTTTGCTTCCCCCTTTCCAAGTGTTTTGTAGCGTATCCCAGTGCAGAGGCCACCAGCCACCTTGTCTGTTTCACCCCTTGTCTCCAGGAGATTGGCAGGTCTGATGGCTGTCGTGGTAGAGCATGCCTTCCAGATGAGACTTCACCCCGCATGTGGGGAGTGGCCTGGTCCCAGACAGACATAGCAGTAGAAACATATCAAATATTATTGATCTGTGAAAGAAGGATTATAACCAAATGCTAACTAGACAGTTGATTGTCACATTTTCCTCTTTATTCTTCCATTTTTGGGGAAAATGGGGTGAGGAAAAAGGTAGGAAACACCTGCACCAAAATGAAAAAATTCCTTGTAAGAATAACAAAGGCCTTTTATCACTGAAGCATTTCTTTTCTATTTTTTTTTTTTTTTTAATGTTTGAACTAACTGGAGGGTAGTTAAAATAAGTCCTACAATTATTCCTGAAATTGATGTGCTGTCAGGAAAAATCCACCTTAAATCCCCTACAAAGTGCCTGCAAATCTTCCTCATCGTGGGACTTCTTTCAGAGATTATTTTCTTTAGGTAGCATATTTTTCTTCAGTCGTAGGCAAAGAGTCTCATTTGCAGGGCCTGTGCTTAGATCAGCTTAATCCTGGAACAGCAAAGAGTTATGATTTGTTTATGAGCCGTCTCCTGATACATTCAAGAAATTTTTTTGAACATAAATTGAATCTGTTTTGCCTCATTAAGGACCCAGAATTATTTGTACACCAATGTTTGGCTATTCACAGTAGCCAAAAGGTGGGAGCGGCCCAAGTGTCTGTCAAGAGATGAATAGATAAACAACATGTGGTAGATCCTGTCACATGCTGCAACGTGGATGAGCTGCAAAGACATTATGCTAAGTTAAACTGGTCAAAAGTCAAGTGCTTGATGATCCCACCTACCAGGTACCTAGAGTAGTCAAATTCATAGAGACAGAAAGTAGGAAGGTAGTTCCCAGGGGAGGGGGACTGGGGAGTTGTTTAATGGGTACAGAGTTTCAGTTGGTAAGATGGAAAGAATTCTGGGGATTCATGATGGTTGCCTAAAGTGTAAATGTACTTAATGCCACTGGATTGTGCTCTTACAGATGGTTAAGATGGTACATTTTATGCTATGTATATTTAATTACAATTAAAATTTTTAAAAAAATTAAAAAAGAGTGAGTCACTCTGATTTTTTTTTTTTTTTTAAGCTACTGGTCATAGTGGGGTGTGGCTCTCCTGGTCCTATGCTGGGTGCAAAACTATTGGTGGGAAGGGACCTCAGGCCTATCATCTATAGGTGAGAAAACTGGGCCTTAGAAGTGAGGTGATTTACCACCCTAAACCTCTGGCTCCTGCAGTCTTCTGTAGAGGCAAGGTAGAGTGCTGTAAGAGCTTGGCTCTGGAGTCACACTGCCTGGGCACCACTCTGGCTCCGCTGCTCACTCGTAAGTCCACACAAATGATTAACTCCTCTAAGCCTGCTTCCAAATCTGTAAAATGGGAATAACATCAGTATCCCATGAGGTTATGGGGATTAACTGAGTTAATCCATATCAGGCAGCCAGCACAGTGTTTTCACGCACAGTAAGTAATAAATGAATGTTAGCTGTGTATTGTTTTTGCTATTGTTACTGACATGTGCTTCAAGGAGGATTTGGGGACAGAGGTCTTGGCATTGAGGCTCAGTGGTAATTACCTGTTGGTTGTCTGATCTTAGCCACGCTGCTTAAAATCCCCTTGTTAACCAGTGTGTGCAGTAAGGATGGGTGAAGTGCTTGTTTTGGTGTGGTGGTTGTGAAGGAAGGTAGTGAAGTACCTGCCGGATCACTTGGTTCATGGTAACAATCCAGGTCAGTGTTACTGGGTAAGGCGAGGTCACTGCAGGCAGGAGGCCTGGCGCCTGCTGAGTCATGATCTTTGAGAACAGTGCTGAGAACAGACAGGCTGAACTCTGCCCTTGGGCCGCAGGTGAAGGTGTGTTCTCTGGGGCACACCTGGTTTCCAGGGGCTCCTGAGGAAGGAGTCACCCGACTGTTCTAGTTTACTTGTCCCCAGAAGTCAGTCAGGAGCCCACAGGTAGAGCTTGGTTTAGTTCGGGCAGGGACAGAAGTATTATATTAGTGTTATTTCACAAGTCCTTTTGTTTCTGATCCCAGATAATAAACGTCCCCTCACTACTGACTCATCTGACTCATTGTCTTGCTGGCTTTTTTTTCTTTTTTTTAAAACTAGCTCAGCCTTACCAGCTTTTGGAGAAAACCTTCATCCAAATTTGAGATTATTTAGGTGACTTCCTTTATAATAGTTGATGAGTGACTGAGATTACTAAGGAGGTCACTGGTGCTAAGGGAAAATTCATCTCGCAAGCATGTATTGAGCACTTGTGTGCCTAACTTGGGGTGAGAGGCCAGCGATACAGAGGGGAATGAAATGCTTGGCACTCTCAGTCTGCCGTCCTAGTACCTGAAAGCTGGAAGGAACCAGGCTAGGGTGTGTGTCTTAGCCCAGGCAGCTCCTCGGTGAGGCAGACTGGCACCGACATTGCAATCATATTGTGTATCATTTAAACGTGTATTTGTGTTCAGTGCAAATATAAATGTTCCCAGGTAAGTATAAAATATACAATAAACTGCATGTCATAAAATTCATGGTGTGGGATTTATCATAGTCTGTGACATCTTAAAGAACCTCTCAATATGGTGGACATCCAAACCAAGTGAATCTAGAATGACTTGAAAACTCTGGTGCCAGAAGGGGCAGCCAGCCTGTCTTCCTGTCTGTCTGTGTGCTACTCACCTGCGTCAGGCCCAGCGCTAATGGCACCGATAGTTCCATCAAAATCAACCCATCATTTTATCTACTCGGAAATTTCTGTGCTTGACTACGTGACCACTTTCACTGGTGGCTGATGTTTTTTTCAAGTTGTCCAATTCAGTTCTTCTCAACCCTGACCGCTGGGTTAGCTTCACTTGGGTGAACTTTGACAAAAAGCTCAGACCCCCTCCCACCCCAGGCCAGTTAAACCGGAAGCCTCCTGAGCGTTAGGGGCAGCCTGAGCTGAGAACCGCTAGCCTGCCCTTCGCTTGCCTGGCATCTGCTTTCCCCTTTGATTGATGTGGATGATGCTAATTTTGCTTTCATGGTCCACAGCTGTACCAGTTGGGCTTCTTCTTGATAGCTATCCTGAGAGGTTTAATCTAGGAAACAAAAAGCTAAAATTAGTTTAAGAGGTTTTTATCAGATTTAATTGATGCTCTCTGGCAAAGCGAAAGGTTAATAACCTCTCATAATCCGAACTGCCTAATATTTTCTCTTTGAAGTTTTCCTTTGCTTTGCTAGGGGAGTAAAGGAGGAATTCAGTTGTTCCACATCCTGCAATGCTGAAAACTATCACAACCAATAAATAAAATTATGAAATTCAAGATGTATCTTTACTAGCTTCACTTCTTGTCCAGGCACCTTCTTGACTAGCAGTGAAATGGCAGTATAGAAACAGACGTTCAAAAAAAAAAAAAAGAAACAGGTTCATCACTTGAAAGCAAGGCCTGCCTGTAATTTCCCATGAATTCACATGAAAGATCAGGGCAACCTCACAAACACACGGTGATTTAGAATAACATGTTCACCGGCTGAAGCCCTTTTTCTCTCCTTTTCTTATAGGGCCTGTTAGAGAGGAAGAGAGTTCATATGTCCAGGGAAAGGACAACTTTATGAAAGTTCCTTAAGCAACACAAGGCTATATGTCATTGTTTTAACGACAGGGATACATCATGAGAAATGTGTCTGTAGGTGATCTTGTCCTTGTACGAACATCATCCAGTGCACTTACACAACCTAGATGGTGTACCTACTACACCTACAGCCTACATCTAGGCTCTGTGGCATAGCCTGTTGCTCTGAGGCTACAAACCTGTACAGCATGTTACTGTACTGCATACTATAGGCAGTTGTAACATCATGGTAAGTATGTGTGTATCTAAACATAGAAAAGATACAGTAAAGGTATGGTATAAAAGACAAAAATGGTACACCTGTACAGGGCACTTACCATGAGTGGGGGGCTGGAAGTTGCTCTGGGTGTCAGTGAGTGAGTGGAGAGGAAAACACCTCGTCGGCTACACATCACCAGGGGATTAGGAATTTTTCAGTTCCGTTGTAATCCCGTGGGATCACCATTGTATATTGCGTCTGTCATTGACGAAAGCATCATTATGTGATGCGTGGCTATATTTAGCTGAATGGTTAAGTAGAATAAATCGTATTAAGGCCTTTTCCAAAGTATTTTTTACTTGCTCACTATTCACATTCTGTATATATTATATTAATATCATGCTATATGGTGTGCATTGTATTTTTGACTTGTTTCTTCAAATTTTGAATGGCTAAAATTTCCAGCTGGCTCCAAGAGCTTGCCTTTTTTGGTTGTGTTTGTTTCATCCATAACAGAATTGCCTAGGTTGAAATTAAATGAAAATAATTGTATGAAACTTGATTCTATGAAACTATCACAAAATGATCATTCAAACTCATGGATGAATACTGTTCATTTCATGATTTACTGAATGCTTTTCTGTGCCAAATACTTGTGTTCAATGGTGGACATAAAGATGATATGAAATGTTTATTCCCTTGAAGAAATTCAGTATTTTCTTTCCCTTTAGCTCTTCTGTTGACATGAAAATGGACTCCTTGCGTTTAGGGGGCTGCTTTGCACTTGTATGTGAACAACTGTGAGGAAGGTGGATATTTAGAAATAAAATCTTTTTTTTGAATTTGAAACTTGTAAGCATTCCTCTTAATGGAAAATTTGATAAACCGAATTAACAGATTTGGTTCTTCTTCACTCAGGTTGGAAGCAACAAGTATTTCGATTTTGACTCATACTTTCTCAAGTGAAGTGACAACGTGTTGATGGATGAAACACAGTGATATTTTAAGCTGCTTTGACATTCTCTAGGAAAAGCATTGTCAGGAACAGAGCCCTGAGGTTTGAGAGAGCTGCAAATGCTTTCATGATTCTTCACTGTCTTTCCTTACATAGACGTTTCAAGAAAGCAAATAAAATTATTCCTCAAGGCTCCAAGCAAAGGAGTTGTCAGCTGGATTTGAGGTTGAAATTGGATGGGGGAAAAACATGAATTATTTTCAGTGACATATGTAGAAATATAATTTAATCAATCTTTTTTAGTTTTAGTGAAGGTAGACACAAAATTTCATGGAGGTAGCTATATTACTCTTAATTTATAATAATTAAATTTTTTTTGAGTGCAGCAGCTTTGCTTTAGTGGATGCAGATCCAAGAGGTGCACTGACACATATATGTAGGTGATCTGCTCTTTCATTGATCTCAGCATCTGTTTGGGCTGTGGGGGAGACAGAGCTAATGAAGAAATGGCCCTGGCTCTCCGTGGACTTTATCCAGCAAGTGACAACATTAGTAACCAACATTACTGAGCACTTAATAAACAATAATTCTCACAGCTCAATGAAGTATTAATAGTTCTTTGTGGCATCCTCATTTACACACGAGGGCGTGGAAGTGCAGACTCGCAATACCTTGCTCAAGATCATGGTTTGTAAGAGGGAGAATTAGAATATGAGCACAGGTAGTCAGGGTTGTATAGCACAAACACCACATAACATAAGTAGTTAAGGCAGAAGTTTTTTCTGGGGACTTTGTGAAGGAGGGTTGGGACTGAAGAGAAGGAAAGAGCAAAGATACTCACCCTGGTGTTTAAGCAGATCCATTGAGCACTTTGTGAGTCATGGCCTTCTGTACCCTTAAGACTCTGACAAGTTACAGCAGTTGCAGATCAAATGCCTACCTAAGCCAAGCAGGAGGAACAGAGGAGTGAAGCCTACCTGGTGGGCTGGGGTGAGCTGGAGAGCCTGCCCATGGGGCAGCCTTGGTGCAGCTGTGTAACCAGGAAGGCAGTGATGGCTGATCTTGAGAAGGGAAACTAATTAAGGATTTTAAAAAATTTGTGGGTCATAAAAATTGGTCTTTGGGTCATTTCAAGTTTGTGAGTCTCTAATGTTCAACCTATGGACATGTACTTGATATGCTTTTGGGGAGAATTACTGAGAATGTCGGCAAACATTTTGTTTTCTAAAAGAAAGTTACAGACTATATTTTAGATCTGAAACTGAGCAGAGGCTGCCCCTTGGGAAGGACATGGGCCCCCCAGCTTATCCCTGTCTGGGCTCCCATTGATAATACATGGTAGGTTGAAAGATTCTTAGAGGTCATAGTAAGGCGCACCACACCTATGCTCTTACAGAATCGTTTTGCTGACCCTGAGTGCTCCAGACACATGATTGGCCACTAACAAAGGTACTTTCTGATGCAAGCGTACTGCTCAGGTATTTATTTGCTATGTTAGGGGCAGAGCCCTTGGTTCCACCAAATCGGATGTTTCCTAAATTGGTCAGTGTGTTATGGTATCACCTATATGCAGTCTTAACTCTGTGGGTCTGGGTGTGAATCGAAGCCCAGCCATATTCTGGCTGCGCAACTGTGGGCAAGCCCCACCTTCTGCAAAATCAGCTTCCTCAGGACATGATGGGGATTAAATACCAAAATGTATGTAGGGTCTGGCGTATAGCAGATGATAGTGTCCTTTCATTTTTAGTTTGTTTACCTGATTTATGGACATGATAACAAATGAGCTTTGTGAAGATCTGTTTTGTGCATGAGCGTAGGGCTCAGGTCCTCTTTATGTGTTTGGAGAACAGTAAGTTCTGTCCAACAGACACCTGCTCTAGGGCATTAGCGTTACAGACCTGTTGCTATTCTCAGGGAGTTTACGAGTTAGGGAGGGAGTGACAGAAAAAGCTGATGTTTGTCTGCTAGGTTGGTGTAAGTGGTTGCTGCATGCTTGGAATGACTAAGATGATTGTTTAGGTGAGTGTGCACTACAGTGGGAGCTTTGTAACTTTGGAGGAAACCCACTAACTGTTAAAACATATACTTACTCAGATGTAAGCATCATGGTGATTGAATAATGTTTAGATTTTTTTTTCTTTTTTTGGGAGGGAGACAAGTTTAACACAAATTTCTTAAGCAAAGCTGTTCTGAAAAGTGCAGTAAATTTTTTAAAGTTGTTTTTTTTCAAATAAAAACTAAAGTTTTCTTATAAACTAATTTGCTGACTCACAGATTGAATTGTAGCAAAAATAGGGCAATGCCCCCTCAAAATGAGGTATTCTAATATGTTATACGGGCACTTTTTTGATGAATACATTATATTAAAATATAGTCATCTCATTATTTAGGTGGTAGGCTCCTTACACTAAAGTTAATACAGTTAAAAAATTACCATCTGAATAAAGAGAAGTTCTTAATACCAGGGTGTTAAATAAGCCTCTTATTTCTTCTAAGTAAAGGTTATTTTTTTGAATTGGCAATTAACTGGATTTTTCTATGTTTCTTTAAGATTTATTTGTCATGACAGATTTCATTTCATGAAAGATGTGAAGGACTTTCATTTTGGGTGTTTGTAGAGTAGGCATCTTATAATAACATGCAAATAGGAAGAGATCCTTCATTGGTCTTTTTTATTTCATCAAGTTTAACAATTTGCTGCGGGGAAATATACAGGTAGAGTAACTCCATCTGATTTTAAGACTATCTTGTAATAAGTAAATGAATGACTAACTTTTTACAAGTTTTCTAAACATGTTTTTGAAGCTGTTTTTTAGAGAAATACATTATAAATTCTGTATTTTTTGAATAGTTTCATGACTGTGAAAGTAACTTCCAAGACTAATTTTCGTGGGGTAAATGTGGGTACATGATAGACACATAGCACATTTTGGTTGTTTTTTTCATTTTTGCTTTTGGTCGAAATTGTTCGTGGAAACTATATTCTACAGTGAAGTAAGTTTTTTCTTATCCTCAGGGCACTACAATTTAATAGAAAGAAAAGCTCATTTAGAACTTTATTGACTTCAGTTCCTTCTGGCTATAGCATAGTCAGAGACCTTGAATTTTGATGTCGTTGCAGTGGTGTGCTGGAGATGCGTGTGACTTGAGTATGGCGCATGGCTGAGACTGCGTGACTGGTAACCGAGGCTCCCCATTGTTAAGATTATAATCTCACACTGACATTCTCACAAGAAGCTGGTGGATCCCTAAGACATGGACTAAAGTTTTTACCACAGCTCAGAATACGTCTGGTTAACCTTGTTTGCTGAGGTCTTCCTTCTCTAGGAACCGGCCTTGTGCTTCCTACACCCTGTCAGGAGGAGATTGAGGTGGTGGTTGCCTTGGCTTGTGTCTTCAGTGCCAACAGGAGGCATCAGGAATTGCTGGCCTCAGAGTCTGCCTAACTTCGCTTGTCTATGGTGTCCATCAGGGGAGTCGTAATGACAGCATACCTATCACAGCACTCTTTCCCCACCATAAAGTAATATAATAATGCTTTATGGTTCTTTGAGCTCTTTTTGCAGGAAAGCTATGCCTGCCTTTGCAAAATATCCAGCTTATGTTGCTCAAAATTAAAATGACAAAATATCATGTTCAGGTAAACAATGGCTGTATTTTTGGCAAGAAACCATGTAATTGTCCTTCCACCTATTAAGTCAATAGCTAATAGTATTAGATGCGCTTGTACATACGAGGAAATTCTCAGAGGGAGGAGGTGCCTGGTGGAAGGTCTCTCCGCAGCAGAGCTGGTGTTGGAGGCAGGCCTGCGACCCGACCCATCTGTGTAGAGGGAAGGCTTGGCTGTTCAGTGAGGGCGTTGCCCCTCTGTCCTTTCTCTCTAGTGCTGTGCACAGGAGGAACAGGGAGGAAGAACTTCCCAAGAGTGCTCCCAGGTATGGCTTGTGGCTGGATTTGTAGTAGCTGTGGTCAGTTTTTAGCATTTAGGATTATGTTGTGAATTCATTTATGTAGTACAACCTTGTTGGGGACTGACACAACCCTCTGAACTCACTGTATCTGGGAGCTTGCTAGGAAATGAGGAACTCAGGCTCCACCTCAGACCTAAGGAATTATAATCTGTTCTTTAACAAGCCCGAAGGTGATCCTTAAGTATATTACATTTGCAAAGCACAGCTCTAGAACACAGAGGACAGAGATCCTATGGTTGAGAAGAAGGCGAGGAGAGGAAGAGGAGTATGTGTGTGTGACCAAGAGGACATTTTGCATTTGTGTGTGTGTGAGAATGTGTTCTCATCTTACTTAAAGAAGAAAGCTTTATTGAGATATGATTCACACACCATGTAATTCACCCATTTAAAGTGTACTGTTTAAAGTAAACCACTTACTGGTTTTAAGTGTATTCGCTGTCTTGTGCATCCATCACCACAATCAATTTTAGAACATTTTCATCACCCAGAAAGAAACCCATACCCATTAGCAGTTGCTCCCATTTGCCCCCAGTGCCCTTTATCCTTCCTAGAAGCCTCCGGTCATCTCTAATGTCCTTCTGCCTCTGGGAACTGGATTTATCTCTAGTCTGACATTTCTTTTATGAATGAAATCATACAATATGTGGTCCTTTGTGTCTGACTTTTTTTACTTGACATAATGTTTGCACTGTGCTGTAGCATGTATCAATGCTTCATTCCTTATTACTGCCCTCATTTTACTTGTCTTATTTGGAGCAAGAATAAGGAGATTTTGCCTTTTTCCTTATCCCTCATGAAACTGAGTCAGTGTTTTCATTATACAGTAATATTCAACAGTAATTTCTTAGTGTGACCATTGCTTTTCTAATGCCACATGCTCTAGAATCTGAGAACTGTGACAGTGAAATAGTAGGAGCATTGTTAAATGCATCAGCTGAAAAAATAAAATATTAGTATTTTCTGTTAGCGAAGTTTTGAATATTTAATTTTTAACCTCTTTTTCCATGAAAGCAGTGGGTTGCCATCCATGCTCTGCTGCAGACTATGCCTGCCTTTGCAAAATATCCAGCTGATGTTGCTGAAAATTAAAATGACAAAATATTGTGTTCAGATAAATAACAACAATGGCTGTATTTTTGGCAAGAAACCACATGATTGTCCTTCCCCCAAGCAGTCTGTTCCCTGTAGTTCTGAATGTTTGGTAATGTTAATAAGCACCCCAGAGGAAGACAGCATTTTTTCCTTTGCTGTCTGTGCTATACTCTGAAATTTTTATTTGTCAAATAAAAAACAAACTTGTTTTCCTCATTCAAAAATGTTTTAAGAAATCCTTCCTGCAGAGTGCCTTCCTGATTGGAGAAAATCTTGGTTTGGTTCTTGCGCTTTCCAGCGATCATTTCATCACTCACGTAAATGTGAGGCGACCCGGAGAAGAATGGTCAGCAAGCTGCTCCTGCCTGCGCGGAGGTCACTGCTTTGATGGTGTTAGGTAGTCATTTGGAAAGTCTTATCTTATTTTAGCAACACAAAAAGCTTTCCCCTTTCCTCTTCTCTGCTCTCTAGCTAAGCTCATCTTAATGCCACTAAATTACCAGCGCCTTATTTGGCAGGCTGCCTGGTAAATTGAATGACGACAATACTGGAGAGCTTGTGTGGCCACTTTCTAAAGGGTTTTGTGCCTCCTTTATACTCTTGTCTCCTTCCCCCTCTTTGGTGGGTAGACTCAATTATTTGACTCTGTTTGAGAAGGCGCTGGGCAGAATGCCATTTATCTTTTCAACTTGAGGAGTCATGCTTTCTTAACAGATTTCTTTGGGATGTCAGGTTCTTTTTCTAACCTGATTACGTTTTTCCTAGATTCTGTAAAGTGTTGGTCATTCTCAGCAAATCACTAGCATTCTGTTCTTCCCGAAGGTGCTGACAAAGTAGTTGTTGTGCATAAGTGGGTTTGTGTGTGTTTAACACTGAAAATGCATAATTTCTGAAAAAAGAAAAGATAAAATTCCTTGCCTCTTTTAGACTTGGAAGTTAACATGACTGGGCTAGCCAGGTTCCTCTGTTGGAAGAAATGGGAACAACTGGATTGAGCCCTTATGTCAAGGAAATTGACTTGGCTGGATTTCTGGGAGCAGGATGGGCTGGTCCACTAGAGATCTGTGTCATTATCTTTAGTGGCACTGGAATTGGGACAGCGTAGCTATCTTCTGTAATAGAGGAAACTCTTGGGAAAAAGGAAGGGAAGCAACATTCTGTGAGAAGCTCCTGTGTGTCAGGGAGTGTTATATAAACACTATGTATGTTTTTGTGTGGCGTAGCAACTTTGTGAGCTCTGTATTACTGTTATTGTTATTACCATCACTGCTTTATACATGGAGAAACTGAGTCCCAGAGAGGTTAAGTTTCATAAAGTTCTACAGCTAGAAAGTTGGTAGAGGCTGCTGTCCCCAAAGCTGATGTCCTTTCCTACCAAGTGAAGTCTGTCTTTGCTCTGTCTCTGCCATATTCTTTAAAGGGGGCACTTGTTACAAGGGTGATGTGGCTGGTGGAAACACTAATAGACATAGGACAAAAACAGTGTCCTAAACAGACTCAAATTCCTCTGCATCCAGATTGCTCTACAACAGCATAGGACTCCTGGGACCCAAGAGGTGCCCAACTGCCAGTGACACCACTGACTGGAAGGAGCATCCTATCCCTGCCTTCCCTGTTCTGAGGGTCCTTTGTCCTTGGGCCCTTCCTAACTACTCTGGCCACTTTGGCTGTGTGCTTTCTGCTCATAGGTGCTAAGTGACTGGTAGCAACCCATCGGTGAGTGTTTATTGCACAATTTAGTGAAACAAAGGCGGACTCCCTGCTGAACCCCTTCTAGCACGCTGAAGCTGTGGACCCGCCCTGAGTCTGTTTTGCATGAAGTGATTTCTGGGACCATTTAGCAATTCTCAGATTAAACCATATGATTGACTACCTATTAATATTTTTTCTCTGAATAAATTGGGCCTTTAAAAATGTACAATCTTCTCAAAACTTGTCATTTTCTCCGCTTAATTTTAAATTTACCCCCATTAGTACATGCTCATAATGAAAAACTAAGAACAAAAGTTAAATGAAAAAAATTTACCCCAGTACAAAGAGTTTCACATTAAAATAATTCTGTATTTCTTTTCTGTAGAAAAACTTTTAATACTAACCTTGTAGAACTCAGTCAAATGGCAGTGTAGTCATTTTAGTCAGTTGATACTTTGCTGTAGTTGTTTAAAAAATAGCTTTGCACCATTTTGCTTTTTCTACTGCATGATAGGTGGTTCTCTGAATAAGAAAGGTAAAATTTGTGCTCAGTGTCAGGACCCCAGAGAAGTGTTTCTGGGAATCAGGATTCAGGGAGGCAGTCTGTTTTCAGCTTTCTCCAGGTCTCCCTCATTAATGAGGCCCTGGGTCAGTACTGGAGAGTTACTTACCCATCATTATATTATCCTACATCATCCTTAATATTTTAAGGAAAATAAGTTTACTAAGCCATTTTGTGTACTCCAGTGAATGAAGCACTTAGGTTCCTGGGAAAGAGGTAAACTAGGAAGCTTTAAGATTTTTTTTTTTTTTTTTTAAAGACAGACAATGCTGGCAAAGAGGCATGATGACTTTGTGTGACATACACAGTGAGTCAGTGACCTATTTTTTAGGAAGTTGGCAGCTGCATTTTATTCCATTGGGAGGAAAACATAATATATGGGTACAGCTTCAACTCTAGCTAATTTGTTGTAGTGATACTTTTAAAAAATTAAAATCAAGGTGAAATCTGCCTGAACTATTAAATAATTCCAAATGCACTGAAGTAATAAAAGAAGCTGTTGTGTTTTTTTCTTGTGGAGTGGTGTTTTTATTTTTTCATTGTGAAGTGTTGGAAGAGGGAAGAGGGAAGAGGCTGAGGGTCTGAGAATCAGAGGAGGTTGCGAATGATAGAGCAAAGTGAATGTATTACAAATCTTTATGAAATCATGAAGGGGAATAAAATATTGCTTTGTCAAGAAATATTTTCTCCTTTATTACTAAGAAAACAAGAAGTAATCAACCTTTAGAATCAGATCTTTGATCTAGTAAGTTCCTTGTTTTGCCTCCACTAGTATAGCCTGCTATTTTAGTAGATTATTGCATCTTAACGTCGTTGATTTTTATTCCAAAGAGACTGGTAAAATTAGTTTATATACTTAATTTTGACTTTAATTTTATTTCTGAATATATAATACAGTAAGGATGATGCAGGGAGTGTCCCAATGAAGGGAAAAAGGCCCCTGAACTTGGCCAAGTGGGCTCTTGGCTTCGTGCTGGAAAGAATTCGAGAGTGAGGCAACTAGGGGCAGAAAGTTTGAGAGAGACAGACAATAGATCCTACTCCACAGAGTAGGGGTCCTTTCCCAAGCAGGAGGGGGAACCCCTTATGTGGCAATGGTAATGTTTTTAAATGTTCAGAATCCCTGTTAGGAAACAGCCAGACTTGACCAGCATTGTCTTGAGGTCAGGACATAAGGGTTAATTATAAATTGCTGCCACATAAAGGTAAGCATAGATAGTTTGTAAGGCATCCAGTTTAGTAGTTCACCCATCCTTGGTGGTCAGTTCCTTGTTCAGGGAGGTTAGGGTCTGCTATCAGCCAAAATAGCTGCACTTAGGCTGGCTCGACCTTCTTTTTCTGCCTTATTTCTGCCTACGTTAAGCATAGTACAAAAGGTTAGCCAGTGATGTCTCTCTTCTCCTCCTCCCCCTAGCTAGTCTCCTTCCCCAGAGGCAGCCATTGTTGTTGTTATCATGTTTTTCCAAAGATAGTTCCTGCAAATGCTGGCAACTTTGTATATGTTCTCTCCCCCCCCCCTTCCTTTCTTACACAAATGCTGGCATACAGAATATAATGTTCTGTCTGCCTGGTTGTTTCTACTTCATGTATCTTGTAGATGATTCTATTTCAGTATACCAAGAGCTTCCTCATTGTTTCATAGTTGGGTAATATTCGGTTATGTTATGCCATGACTTACTTAACCAATATGCTATTGATGTTTAAGATGTTTCCAGTTTGTTCTTTTGAACAATGGTGCAGGATATAAAATTGTATCATAGGTAGATTTTTTTAAAAGAATTAGAAACCAATAGCTGAAAGATGGCTTTAGGATTGTCTCCGGAGGTTAGGATTTTCTGTCATTGTTTCCCAGACTGGTGCTCCTTTGGAGCCCTCACAGAAATAGACATCTTTGGAGCAGAAGGAAAATAGGATTTCATGGTCAATTAAATTTGGGAACTGCGATGTTCTCAGTTTTCTCCCTTGGAGCTTCATAAAAGAATTGGCATTTTAAAGGCTTTAAGTACTCACAGTTTTAACAACCAAAAAAGAATCTATTAGAGATAATTTTTCAGGCTTATTTATCACACATTTCAAGATGCCTATTAACATTTTTCAAGAGAGTTTTTGGGAAAAAATAGTTTGGGATATGCTGACCTGTGTGATTCCTTCCCGTCTCCCCAATTCTATGGGTGCTGAAAACTAGCTAAACATTTAATTTTACAGCTGACAAACTGCTTGCCTTTGGAGTTGTGTTTCTTGACATCTGTAGCTCGTTCATCTCTCTGGTCCTGGTGCTTAATGTGAGAAATGGTAAAAATCTGTATGTCAGGACCATCTTCGTTTGTGAACATGAGAGAAGGTGGGATCAGATATATCTCGGATGGAGCCCAGTGGGAACTAAAGCTTCGAGTTGTAAAATCATGTTGTATTTTGGGACAAAAAGAAGTTCATTTTGGCTGGGATTAGGGGGAGAGAAGGGGATGTAGCAGAGTGGTGAGATTTCTAAAATAAGCAGCACATAGCAGAAGTTGCAGATTAGGGTTCTGTTATAGAATATGGGGAGGATAGCGGCAGATTTTTTCCTCTGGTGTACTGATTCTCAACCAGGGATGATTTTACACCCTCCCAACTCTAGGGAACATTTGGCAATATCTGGAGATGTTTTTGGTTACCACGACCAAAAGGAACGGTGCTACAGGCATCTAGTAGGTAGAGATCAGGGATACTGCTAAACATCCTACAATGCACAGGACAAAACACCACAATAAAGAATTATCGAGTCCAAAATGTCAGCAATACCGCCATCAATCATACCTCCGTTGATATATGCTCTAATGGGTTGGGGACTTAGGAAATTGCCATTATTTCTTTGTGCATCCGAGGTGGCATACACTGGCCATGTGTCCGTCTGGACTGCTGCTGCTGCTATGATGCAAGCATTTGGTAGCATAGACTCATGACCTCTTAGTCATAATGCTGAAATTTAAAAAGCCCTGAAAATGTGAAGTTTCTTCTTAATTCACTTAGCAGTAAAACCTCACCTGCGTTGATGCGAAGGTATTTATAGTCTTGATTTACGTGATTTTGTGAATGTTAACGCATTTGATTATAGGAGCTGGCGCAGACCTGGCTTGGGGTTTTATCTAGTATGATGAACACGCTGTATCACTGTTCTAACATCTGAGAAAGTCTGTGTTTGGAAACACTTTGAGCCTCGGAGGTTTCAGGGAAGGGATTGTGGATTTATATATTGAACTAAATTTTTGTGAAATTCAGTTTCTTTTAAAAATTCAGAACTTTTAGTAATTTTTTTAAATTTCAAAAATGACATAGGATCTTTGTGAAGAATTTAAGTACAAAAATGGTAATAATATTATCAACCATCTGTGCAGTGCTTACTGTGTGCCAGATGCTATTCTCGGTACTTTACATGTATTAACTAATTTAATCTTCAGAATTCTGTTACACTTTCTTTACAAGTGAGCAAACTGGCACAGTAACTTGCCCAAATCCCATACTTAGTGGGTGGCAGAGCTGGGCTTTGAACTCTGACACAAAGAAGGAAATCATCCATAATCTTGGCGGCCCGAGAGGACAGCCGCTGTCCTTGGGTGTGTTTTCTTACAGCCTTCTTTCTGCTGCCCCCATTCTCTGTGGTTGAGCATTTCTCCCGTTACGTTAAATATTTTTCAAAAATCTGATTGTTAAATGGCTGCTTAAATAGTTAAAAGAATAGTCGAGTAAACCATAATTTATTTATGGTTTATGTTGGGCATTTAGTCTGTTCCCAGTTTTTCACAATAGAACATTGGCATGAACATTTATGTATAAATATGTGTCCACATCTCTGATTATTTCTTTAGGGAATATTTTTAAAGGGAATCACTTAGAGTATATAACTGTTTTATAGACTCTTCATATATGCTGCAAAACGTACCAGTTTATTCGCCTACTGGCACCTCACCATCGTTGGTATGGAGTGTTAAAAATTTTTCCCCCTGATTTCTGATTCTGCGATGTAATATCTTGTTTTCTTAGAAGATGGGACAGATGACTGGACATGTAGTATGATTTTTTTTAATTGGTGAGGAAATTAGAGTTAAAAATTAAAAAATTCAGGAAAACACCCAAATTAGGTAGTTGTGAACAACTGATTTTTAAAAAAATGGATTAACTTCAGGTTATCCATGAAATTAAATTAAGACTCCATTTCACATTGTTATGAAGAAATCAGGATATTTGGAATTAGGAAATACTCTGACCACTGGTACGTGAGCAATCAGTGTATGCCTAAATAGCCACTCACTAAGCATCTATGGAGTATCTGCTGTGCGCCACGCACCGCATTTTGTGTCGGGGATCTAGTGAGGGACAAGTTTGCAATAACAGTAATAGCAGACGCTGCTTGTGCTTCTTAGGAATCAGACACTGTTCTAACTGCTTACATATATCATCTCATTTAACCCTCACAACCACCCTATGAGGTAGATACTATCATTGCCTCCATTTTATTCATGAGACCGAAACGCAGAGGAGATAAGTAATGTGCTCATGGACATGCAGATACTGAGTGGCCACGTCAGGATCTGACCCAGGTGAGGACTGGCTCTGCTAGTGCGGGGGGTGGGCATTAAGGGGGCGGGTACAGCAATCTGGCCATGAGAAAATGGTGGCGTTAGCCAACAGTGCAGCAAGGGGCTTGGAGAGAAATCGGAACAATCAGAAAGATTTTTCAAGATGGAATTTATCAGACTTGGTGATTAGATGTGGAGGAAGAGGGGGGAAATTCAAGGATAACACCTTGGTTTTCTGGTTTGAACAACTTTCTAGATGATGGTCCCCTTTAGAGGAGACCAGGGGAAAACGAGGAACATGTTTTGGATTGGTTAGGTTGGAGGGTCTGAAGGGTGGAGACACACAGAAGGGCATAAGCTCCAAAATATTTGGGAGTTAATAACTTTAAACGTCAACAAATTTGCCCTGGCAGTTTACTTGTCAGAATATTAAATATTTACAATGTGTAGTATATGAGATATTTTACAGCTTTTAAAGATGTTTATAAAGTTTCCATTGATTGCTGTGGTTTTCAAGTATGAAACATGAAAATTTGTCTTTATAAGTGATAGGGTCTCACTTTGTTTCCCAGGCTGGAGTGCAGTCATGTGGTCATAGCTCACTGTAACCTCAAACTCTTGGGCTCAGCCTCCCGCTTCACCCTACTGAGTAGCTGGGACTACAGGCACATGCCACCATGCCTGGCTAACTTTTTTTTTTTATTATTTTTTTGTAGAGACAGGGTCTCACTATGTTGCCATGTTGTCCATCGTGGTCTCGAACTCCTGGCCTCAAAGTACTGGGATTACCAGTGTGAGCCACCATACTTGGCCTCAAAATTTGTGTCATTTTAATGCTGTTTTGAAAACTCACTTTAATCCCTGTAGATAACTATATAATGCCGTTGTACCATTGTTTGCATAATCAGTAATCTGGGAATGGGTAGGTTATTACCATTTTTTTCTTCACTGTAGATAATTTTAAAGCAAATGTCTTTATGCATTAAACATTTTTGGTATTCAGGATTATTTCTTTGGCGGTATATCAGAACTAGAATTACTGAATCATAGTACATATTGCAAAATACTTTCTTGAGAGACTGTGCTAATTTAGGTCTGCCAAATGTGTGCAAGA
>NW_012155840.1:4835363-4837182 GCF_000956105.1 Propithecus coquereli
GCTTTAAAAAAGGGTGTATTTCTGGTTCATATGTTATTTTTTATTGGAGCCAAATCTTTTGGGGTAAGGCTTTAAAATCCTCCTTTTTTGCAAGCTTCCCAAGTGACTCTCAAATTTAAACTTGCCTCAGAATCACTGTTTTGAGGAATTTAGGGCTATATGTTCATATTCTCAGGATCTAACATATAATTAGAGTTCAGTGGATATTTTTTGTGCAGGTAGATCACTGCATGAGTGGATGGATTTGTGATAATTAGAAAGCTATAAAATCCTTTTACCACCCTTTTATAATGAAGACTCTGAAATATTTATTGAATGAATGAATAGTACTGCTAACGAGGTGTAATGGAAGTCATTTTTTCACTCACAGATTTCTAACATACTGCCTTTAATTTCATAGTTGTCTTCCAAAAAATTTCTGTGGCCATTATTGAGTATAAATTGAATATACACACATACCTCCCCCCCCCAGCAGAAGCTTGCAGGAGAGCGTATGCACTGGGTTTCAGCGCTAGGAAGGCCATCAGGTGGACTGATTAGGAAGGGCAGAGTATGGTAGGTGAGTAAAAGTAAAAGGCACATGCTCTGATTCCTTGCCTTTTCTTATTTTAGACGTTTGCAGTGGTTATGTAACACCAATGGGGCCAGAGACTAGGATAAGCCAAAGATGCATTGATTAAAGAAATTACTACTAATTAAAGTTAATCTGGAACTCACATGTTTCCTCAGTTTATTATGTAATGATGTAGCCTTAGGAGTTCCAAATCCTATTTGGCAGATAGGAGGGTTGGAGGTGGGAGGTTGGTTCTGAAGCTCAGTCTCTTGCCCACTGTTCTATGGGCAAGGCGGGGATGGACCCATGTAATTTCTTTAGTCATGGCCCCTTTGTCCATAGTGACTGTAGAGGGTTAGGACCCTATAACTGTTTAGGAACTTGGGTAGTCAACGTATAGATACAATCAGAATGATAGGAAGGAAAGATAAGTAGCAGTTGATTTAATATATTATCATTGATAGCATTAAAAAGTGTCCAGAGCCTATGTATGCAGCAGTTGCTTGATGCTCTGGTTAGTCTGAGTTATGGCAAAGAGATGGCGATTCTGTGGAGGGACAGATGAGGGGAAGAATTGAACTGATCTCTAACCTTAACCCTTGGGGACTGTTCTGTTAATAAAACAAGCCTAAAAATGTGAAACGTACAAACGTGACAGCTAATAAATGTATACATAGCAGATTCTTCACTGTTCTCACGTTTCTTCTAAGTAATTCTGTTTCGGCAGTACGTTTTGTTTTTTAAAAGGAAAAGAAAAAAGAGGTGATTTTTAGTAATTCATTCTTCAGAGAGCAAGATGGATACTATCCAGCTCTGTCCCTCTTATAATTCATAATAACCCCCTTTACACAATCCATGTTTATGATGCTCCTAACATGAATTATTTTTATATTCTTCTGGGTTTCAGTTTTCTCATCTTTACAATGAGAGTTTTGTGCCACAGATTGATCTTGGAAGCCTCTTTCTGCTCTAATCATTAGGTTCTGGGTAAGAGGCTGGATTTTCAAAATGGATAATTTAACGAAGGTCACATTTTCAATATTTTTCTATCTCTTTATATCTGTAATCAATTCCCAATTTGTTTTTTTAAAAAAATTACTTTCCCACCTCCATCCCCCTCCTTGCCTAGATTTATTGAAAACAGATTCTGCAGTTGAATTTAGAGTGATTACCCACTGGATATGTAAGATGGTGTGTGGAAATGTAGGAAAAAAATAATAGAAGGCAGTATATCTGTGTATTTCTTAAACTTAAAAATTTGTTATA
>NW_012155840.1:4840225-4842618 GCF_000956105.1 Propithecus coquereli
AGAACTAGAATTACTGAATCATAGTACATATTGCAAAATACTTTCTTGAGAGACTGTGCTAATTTAGGTCTGCCAAATGTGTGCAAGACTTGCCTCTGAATCAGCCAGTGAGTTGAATGTTGTCCTGGTGATCTTTGTGACACCTTCGTTTACTTTCTACTTTTTATAACATATCCCATGATCAGAGCCATATGATGACTTTGTGTACTGTGTCTTCATTTTATTATAATCAATGCCTTATTCACACAGAATATTGCCAAGAAGTTTTACAAATAGTGTCAGATAAGAAAGGGGAGATCAGGATCATTGTACTTTAACTCTGTCTAAATTGTTGATGCCAGGATGATATTTAAAGTTTTTTGAGATTGCCTGCCAAAGACTGGTCGATGGCTGTGAGACACTACAACCCACTGAAAGATGCCTCTTCTTCAGGGTGCACTTGGCCTGCCTCCCTCCCTGTGCTAAATGGTGGAGAATTAAAGCCATTATGTGGATAATTCCGGACCAAAACAAATTTTACTTTAAATTATCTGGTGATGTGCAGGAAAAATCAAGATGACTTTTAGACTGGAATTATGCCAGTAACTTCCCTTCTTTTAAAATTCATTTTCTACTTTAAAACAATTTAAATTTTGTAAAAAATTTTGCCCTCCAACCCTTAATTTCTGTAATTTTTTCACCTCGATTTTCCAGTATTCCTATTTTGTGCAATGTTCTTGAAGTTACTGATTTCTGCCTTCAGAACTATGGGACTTGAGTCTTTTGATTGTTCCCAAATGTAAATTTTGGGAAAACTAGAATCGAGTTATTTCTTTGTTTGTCATTTTGGCATTTTCTGCATTCACGAACAGTTTGTTGTAACCTTTTAATGAATATTCACTGAATTGTTTTGAAAGTTTATTATTTAGGGGTTATTTATTAGCCTGGTCACTCGCCAGAGTGACACATTAAAAAAGAAAGTTTGCCCACCCATCTGCTTCTTCCCATAATCCCCCAAAACAGTCATCAACTAGGAGAATTGTAATATGCAAATAAGCCATCTGCAGTGTCCAAATGAGAGGGATCGCTTCCAGTTCTTAATCAGAAACCTGCCAGGGGCAGGATAGTAATTTCAGTAGTATTCTTAAAAGGAGAGTATCTCTTAAGAAGTTGCATAATTTAAAATGTTCCCATAGTAATAGGGACACTGGAATTGGGTGCCCAGATCACTCGTGAGTGAAAAGTTCCCTGTTTCCAGATTCAGCACCACCTGTGTGATACCTCTGTTCCTTCATAGGTATCCTCAACTTTATTCTTTTAATCCCTCTGCAAATACAGAAAAAGTGATACCAATTAAAAACCATGAAAGAATTTTAATTGGGACTGAACAGTACCTGTGGTTTTCTGATGCAACCCTGGGCCTGTCTCATTCCCTGAGAAAGTGGACTGGTAGGTGATGTCGATGTCCTGAATTTTAAAATGTGACAACAACGCATGCTGGGGAAATGAAGCCCTATTGAATGAATGGTGCTGGGAAAACTGGGTAGCCATTTGCAGAAGAATGAAACAGGATCCATGTCTCTCACCACTCACAAAAATTAATTCAAGATGGATAACACACTTAAATATAAGGCATGAAACCGTAAGAATTCTCCATGAAAATGTAGAAAAAACTCTTCTAGATATCAGCCGAGGCTAAGAATTTATGAAGAAGACCCCAGTGGCAATCACAGCAACAACAAAAATGG
Organism: Propithecus coquereli; assembly: GCF_000956105.1. Taxonomy (NCBI): domain Eukaryota; kingdom Metazoa; phylum Chordata; class Mammalia; order Primates; family Indriidae; genus Propithecus; species Propithecus coquereli. The sequence goes on from NW_012155840.1 coordinate 4,841,953, forward strand.
ATTTGATTAAACTGAAAAGCTTCTGCATGGCTAAGGAAATAATCAGCAGAACAAATAGACAACCTACAGAATGGGAGAAAATATTTGCAAGCTATACATCTGATAGAGGGCTAATATTCAGAATCTACAAAGAACTCAAGCAAATCAGCAAGAAAAAAAAAAAACCAACCCCATCAAAGAGTGGGTAAAAGACATGAACAGAAGCTTTTCAAAAGAAGATAGATAAACGGCAAATAAACATATGAAAAAAATGCTCAACATCACTAATCAGCAGGGAAATGCAAATTAAAGCCACAATGAGATATCACCTTACACCGGTTAGAATGGCTTTTATTAAAAAGCCCCAAAACAACAGATGTTGGCTTGGATGCAGAGAAGGAGGAACACTTACACACTGTTGATGGGACTGCAAATTAGTGCAACCTCTGTGGAAAACAGTATGGAGATTCCCTAAAGAAATGAAAGTTGACCTGTCATTCGATCCAGCAATCCCACTACTGGGTATTTACCCAAAGGAAAAGAAGTCATTTTATCAGAAAGACACCTGCATGCTAATGATTATTGCAGCACAGTGCACAATTGCAAAGATGTGGAATCAACCCAATTGCCCAGTAGTTCACAAGTGGATTAACAAAATGTGGTGTATGTTACCGTGAAGTACTACTC
>NW_012155840.1:4842668-4845196 GCF_000956105.1 Propithecus coquereli
ACTCTAGTGATGATAAATGTATGATAAATCTTCTAGGGTAGGTTTTTTTTCTCATTACCTATGTATCCCTTTTAATTATAAGAAATTAGAAAAATACAGAAATGTACAAGAAGGAGAATAAAAATAACCCATAACTCCACAGTAGATTTTGCTTTTTAAGTCTTCTCTGATAATGAAATAAAGGTGTTGGCCAGTTGGGGAAGTAAAGGTGTCTATAAATGAGGTGTTTCCAGTACCCCTGAAATAGATCCCCCTTTTCTATTAATACCTGTTTCTAGCACAATACCGGGCTCATTGCCACCCAGTAGAGAGTTAGCTTCATGTCTTGGTTCTACTGCTAAATTTTGTGACTTGGGTAAATCACTTAAATGTTTCTATGTATTCTTTAAGGCTAAAAACTAGGGTTAGTTTAATTGTCATTCTTTCTTTACTTAACCTTTGACTTACTTGATCTATAGTTTTGTTCATTTCCTTTTTATGTCTCCAGTGAATGGAGCAGAGATGACTTTGTACATCTCAGCTAACAACTTTTGAGCACCAGTTGAGTGCTAGACACTCTCTTGGCCATGGGAATTATAGAACCAAGCAATACAGACATGCTGTCTGGCTCATGGAGCTTGCAGCAGAGCCCTGGATAGAGAAGGGCAAGCATCCTCCCACTATGGTGTGATGAAAGCTTCTTGGGGGGCAGGGGGCAGGGTCCAATGCAAGTACTTATTATGTGAATACTGCAACATTTCTAATTGAAATGAAGTGAAAAGGAAAGGGGTGGTGAAATGATCACCCAGCTCAGATTCAGTAGGCCTAGGTTCATCTGCTGCCTCTGTAAGAGCTCAGTTTAATTCAGTCATGTGAGTGCCTGAAATGTATCCAGCATCTGCTTCCTGGGGTTGGGGATGTGCAGATCCTGTCCTCACGGAGCACCCAGTCAAGCTGGGAAGACAGGTGCCTGCTGCGAAGGGTACAGGGTGCTCTGTGTGTACACAACAGGGAAATCTTCCTTGTCTCTGTTATCTCTTTGGGGTGTCTCTTGGAGTCAGGTGTGATGCTCCTGGGAGGTCAGGAACAAGGTCAGGAACAAGGGAGAAAAATGAGTGGACTCCTTACCCCTTAAGGCTCTCTGAGGATGTCCTGGTTGCTCCCAACTCAAGTTGAGGAATGTTACTGGAAGGTTTGAAAGGTTGAAAGCCACACATTGGCCATTGCTATTTTCTCTAGCTGCCATTTATCAACCAGGTAATGGCAACAAGTAACCAAGAGGTCCTGAATGCAGTGACTAAGCTGCATATGGGCACACGACCTGCCAAGGCATTCAAATATAGCAACACTGAAGCTTTACTTCCTTGGTACAACATTTGCTTATTTTATCTCTTATTCTGTGAAAATCATAGCAAAAAGATATTGTCCGGGGTTAGATATTGGGATTTCTGTGTGTGTGCACACATACAGGTACTTGTGTATGGAATATTATGCTGGGATTTTTAAAAAATGTTCCTTAAAAAGAAGTATCTTGTACAAAATAGACTGAGAAGACTAACCTGCATTTTATCTCTATATTTCTAAATCCTGGCATAGAACTTGCCACCATGGGTAGCATGGGAGTGCTCAATAATGGATGGATAGTTTGTGTCATGAACAACCTGCCTGACTTACCTGGAATTCCCAACATGTTATACCGCACCCAACTCCACATTCCCAAACGGTATTGTATTGCTCTTGCAGTGAAACTATTTGTGTAAGGAAACTTTATGATGTACAACAGCATGGCATAGCCTAATCTATCATTCCGTTCTCCATGTTGATCGTAGCTTTACAAAATGTCCTTTTCACTGCTGGAATCGTGCCACAGTACAACTTCCAGCAGTGTAGCTGTTTTGATAATGTTAAAGGAATTTAGATATCATTTTCTTTTGGTCCAGGAAGATTATTTTCCCATTGTGTAAGTTTACTGCCATAGAGTTAATAACCTTCACCCTAATATCAAGTGAAATAGTTACATTAGACTGGGAAACGATTTTCAGTGGACGTTTAATTCAGATATCGTTTCTCTTGTGTCCACTGAACTGCTACTAGTTACCTAATCCTTGACGTAGTCTTTAAAGCCAAAACCAAAATTAAGGCCAGTTGCCTCTACTTATTGTTGTTACAATTGCTGGCATTACTTTTCCCGAGTGGTTGTCTTTGTGGTTTTAAATTTATAACTATTCCAGTGTGTTGTACCTTAGTGCAGAACGAAGGCTTTCGTGTGTGTGAATGTGTTGTTGCTAAATTTTCTTATGTGTTGCTTGTAGTAGGATCCTTCTTTAACCTGCTGGTTGTGAGAAGGGAAAAGAATTAAAAAGATGAATTTAGTGCATGAAATATTTGTTGCTAAAATGTTCTCTTCTGAGAAGAACTGAAGTTTTTAGGTGGAGTATGCAGTAAATTGGGGCATTTTTGGTTTGATAGCTTTTGGACATGAGAACAAACATTTAATGGTTAATTCAGGTTATGGTTATATTTCAGCCTAATGGTTAAGGCCAAATCAC
>NW_012155840.1:4845246-4847350 GCF_000956105.1 Propithecus coquereli
AGGGAGGGTAAGGGCATCATACATAACCTAATCATCTGTACCCCCATAACATGCTGAAATAAAAAAAAAAAATTAGAATTACTGGGTCAGAGTTACTTTTATGGCCCTGAAATAATATTCTGTTTTATACTTTTAGAAATAATTTTTGTTCTTCCACCAGACCACAAATGACAGGTAAGGTTTTAGTTTCAGTGCGTGGAGGAGTCATAATTATATAAGCCATTTATGTTCTTAATGCATCCTGAAGATTTTGTGCTCTTAATATGTTCTTGCTATTTGGGGTCTGCCTGAAAGGGATTCCATTAGGGACTTCTGCTAATTAAATTGAATTGGTCCAGTTTTGTAGCAAACAGGTAGCTGATTATAGTGTTTTATTTCCTCATTGCTGGATAAAGTTTCAATGAAAAAGGGAGGGTATTAGCTCAAGAACAACGGTAGTTTGGAGTTCTGCTGAGGAGCTGTGAGTTTTAAGGAGCCATCCCTTGGAGCTTGCCAACTTCGTCTTTTCCCTCTTGTGGCCAACTGTCATTGATCTTTCATGCTGCCTTTCACTTTGTCAGCAAAGGCTTTCCAGTGCTCTCTGGTGTCAGTCTTGCTTCTCAGTTGAGTGTGTCCTCAAGGGTGTTGCTGGGCAATCTGGGAAGGTAACTTTGATGTGTGAATGCCAGTAGACTCTGTGGGGAATGTGGGTACCTGTCCTGCCTGGTGGGATTGAACTGGAAATCCCTCAGGGTTGCCGTAAGCCTGGTCCATTGATACCCTCCAGTGTGGGAAGATACTGCTCTAAATGACTGCACTGCTGCCAGTGACATTACAAAGTCTTCTGAGAGACCATGTAAATGTGTAGGTAACTGCTTAGAATGTGTTACATGAGAAAGAATACAAATGGTCTAGACACTGTGCAAGTATCCTAAAATTTTTGTATATGGTCAAAAATAAAGCTATTTATGATAAAGTATAAGTAGCTGTAGCAGGGTATGGTGAGATTAAAAGGCATTTTTTTTCTTTTTTTCTATTTTGCACCAAAATGTCCTCTAGTGTTTTTGCACATTTATAGTAGAGTTTTGAAGTTATTTTTGCAAACTAGATACCAAAGATTTTAAAGTCTGTGAAGTGAAATTGAAGGAAAAGGATTTGAGGCTCTGGTTAAACCACCGGAAGGGGAAGATGACAACAGCAAGCTTTTGTCTGCATATCTTTGGAGCCAAAATAAGCACTCTGCCCATATGCCCACGTGAGTAGGTTCTAAGATCTTTTTAGGGAAGAACTGTATCTTCAGCTGAAAGAACATTTCTCACTATCCAAGTCATTTAGGAAGCTAAAGCACAGTTTTGAGGGATGCAGGTGGGCCTTCAGTATCCTTTGGCCACCCCTTTCTGTACTTTCTCCACTGCCATGGTGGATGTCCTGAACGGCCAGTTCCCCCCTCCTGCTCACGAAAGCCCAGCTCCATCGTGTAAACCTTGCGTGCAGCAGTAGAGCGCAGAGGTAAAGAATGCTGGTTCTGGACTCAGACTCTTGATTCTGAGTCCTGGCTGGTTCTGCGACTTTGGGCTCTCTAAGGCAGTTCCCTCATCTATACAGCGGAGGCCACACAATACCCACTTGCAGGGTGGTTGTGAGGATTACACTGGTTAGTACTAGCGAAGTCGTGAGCACAATGCTTGATCCATCATACTCTAGTGATGATAAATGTATGATAAATCTTCTAGGGTAGGTTTTTTTTCTCATTACCTATGTATCCCTTTTAATTATAAGAAATTAGAAAAATACAGAAATGTACAAGAAGGAGAATAAAAATAACCCATAACTCCACAGTAGATTTTGCTTTTTAAGTCTTCTCTGATAATGAAATAAAGGTGTTGGCCAGTTGGGGAAGTAAAGGTGTCTATAAATGAGGTGTTTCCAGTACCCCTGAAATAGATCCCCCTTTTCTATTAATACCTGTTTCTAGCACAATACCGGGCTCATTGCCACCCAGTAGAGAGTTAGCTTCATGTCTTGGTTCTACTGCTAAATTTTGTGACTTGGGTAAATCACTTAAATGTTTCTATGTATTCTTTAAGGCTAAAAACTAGGGTTAGTTTAATTGTCATTCTTTCTT
>NW_012155840.1:4847440-4848678 GCF_000956105.1 Propithecus coquereli
TTTTTTTTACCTGAACAAATATGTTTGATTAGGACATTCCAGTTTCTGATTGTTAAATAACAGGAGATTTTCCCTTTCTTTGAGAAAGATTATAATACAAAATAATTGGGTGTGTCCAGTTTAGCAAACCTATATTTGACTACTATGTATTTTGGAGGCTGTTGAAAGGGGAGTGGGTTTTAAGGATGCAGTTCTTGCTTTCATAGCATATAAAGTAACAACAGCTTAGTGTTCTGACACCCTCTCTTGCTTGGGTCTTTATGTTCACCTTGGCACTGGATGTATCTGGTGTATCCTGGCCATTCTAACTGTTCCTGTTACTATCTCTCTTGCTGTGCCTTTCTGGGTTTTGTTGTAATGTAAACCCACCAAACAAGACTTCTGGCAGTTCTGGATGGAAAATATTATATAAAGACTTAATTTTTCAGTGAGTGGTTTCTATTCTGGATCAAGCAAAGCCCCACCATACTGAATGTTCACATAAGCTGGGCTGGAGTTAGTGAGTTGGTGCTTTGAAGCCACTTGTATTCAGTGTTTTGAATACCATCCCCAAGCATAATATCTTGGGTTCTGTGGAACCTTAAACTATTCTTTATTTTCCCCACTGTCCATTGTCCTCTGCAAGCATTGCTACTTTCTATCCTTTTCCTGAAAATGAGCTTTTTAATCTCCCAATTCATAGCTGGAGAAGTCTTACTTTGAAAAGTAGAGAGGTTGATGGCTTCAGGGCTGTATCTCCTTATATGCTTATGTTTACATTTTTGAAATTGATCTAAAAATGTCAATATTTTGTTATGGTTTTGACATTTATCTGATAATTCCTTTCTGGGCATGTTAAAATCTTAATTTCTTTGGTGAAAGCATTTTCTTTTTAGGGTTCTTTTCAGGGTTCTTTCTGAAAAGATTTTAGTAGAGCTTTTAAAGGCTTTTCTTAACCACATACAACATAATTCCCTGTATAAATTTTTGGGTAAAAATCAATGAGAGGGTTAGCATAACACTAATTAATGAATGTCATTGGCTCTAAAATTGTCTTTGAACTTAAAATTTATCAAATCTTAGTGTCAGAAATAAATAAAATATTACAGATTACCTTTTCATTATAAAATCAACTTATCTATGATAGTAAGGAATAATAATATAAAGATTTACAATCTCTAACACAACTGTTTTTATTTTTGCATGTTCTTTTCATCTTTGTTGACATAGCTACAAATCGCTTATTTGAATTACAGTAA
>NW_012155840.1:4848728-4850151 GCF_000956105.1 Propithecus coquereli
TGATGATGCCACTGCACTCTAGCCTAGGTGACATGGTGAGACCTTGTCTGAAAAAAAAAAAGTCTTCCTCCACATAAACAGAAGCAAAAACCAAAGGCCATACGATTGTCTCAATAGATGTAGAAAAAGCATTCGACAAAATTCAGCATCCTTTCGTGATAAAAACCCTCAAAAAACCAGGCCTTAGAAGGAACATATCTCTACTTGTAAAAGCCATTTATGACACACCCACAGCTAACATCATACTAAATGGGAAAAAGTTGAAAGCATTCCCACTAAGAAGTGGAAAAAGACAAGGGTGTCTGCTGTCACTACTTCTATCCAATATAGTGCTGGAAGTCCTAGCCAAAGCAATCAGGCAAGAGAAAGAAATGGTATCCAAATCAGGACAGAGGAAGTCAAACTGTTGCTTTTTGCTGACAATATGATCTTATATCTAGAAAACCCCAAAGACTCCACCAGGAGACTCCTGAAATTGATAAATAGGTTCATCAAAGTCTCAGGTTACAAAAAATCAGTGTACACAAATCAGTAGCATTCCTATATATCAGTAACAGTCAAGCTGAGAGTCAAATCAAAGACTCAGTACCATTCACAATAGCCACAAAGAAAATAAAATGCCAAGGAATATACTTAACCAAGGAGGTGAAAGATAACACTGAGGAAACAAATCACAGACAACACAAACAAATGGGAAAGCATATCAGGCTCATGGATTAGTAGAATTAACATTGTTAAAATATCCATGCTGCCCAAAGTGATTTACAGATTCAGTGCAGTCCTCATTAAAATACCAGTCATTTCACAGATCTAGAAAAAAATAATTCTACACTTTGTTTGGAACCAGAAAAGAGCCCGAGTAGCTAAAGCAGTTTTAAGCAAAAAGAACAAATCTGGAGGCACCGCATTAGCAGACTTCAAACTATACTACAAGGCTATAGTAACCAAAACAGCATGGTATTGGCACAGAAATAGAGACATAGACCAATGGAACAGAACAGAGAACCCAGATATACAACCATCCACATACAGCCAACTTATCTTTGACGAAGTACACAATAGTATACACTGGGGGAAAGAAGCCCTATTCAATAAATGATGCTGGGAGAATTGGATAGCCACATGAAGAAGAAAGAAACAGGATCTATATCTCTTACCACTCACAAAAATTAATTCAAGATCAATAAGAGACTTAAATGTAAGGCATGAAACCATGAGAATTCTAGAAGAAAATGTTGGAAAAACTCCTCTAGATACCAGCCGAGGCAAAGAATTTATGAAGACCCCAGGGGCAATCACAGCAATAACAAAAATAAATATTAAATGGACTTGATTAAATTAAAAGGCTTCTGCACAGCTAAGGAAATAATCAACAGAGCAAATAGACATCTTACAGAATGGGAGAAAATAGTCACAGGCTACA
>NW_012155840.1:4851591-4853117 GCF_000956105.1 Propithecus coquereli
TGATGTCTGTTGTCCATCAAACTGTATGAAACTGTAGCAGAGTTCAGGATATGGCGTTTGCAGAGGACTTGGATGAGTTGGGATGTCGACCTTCAGAATGTGACGATTGCATGATGCCGGGAGCCAGGAGACCTGAGTTCTAGCCCCAGTTTTGCCTTTCCTGAAGTGTGTGATTTTAGCCTAACAAGGCCCTTCTGGCTCTCAGGGTGTGTAGTTATTAAACAAATGGGTGATATGGTCTTTAAATTCCCATTACATTTTAATTTCAATAAATGTAGCTTTGTGATGGAAATTAAATATAGTGTTTGTAAGTCTTTTTCCTAAAATTGTGATATCATAACTATTACAGCCATGCTGCTTGGGTGATTTTTAAAGGATTGTTTTGGGGAAAATGAGGTTTTTATGAAACCAAGATACTGATTTTTGGTAGCCCAGCACTACATCTTCCCATGTTCAGTGTTTTATATTCAAACAGCATTTTTAGCTCACCTTAAGCCTATTTCTTTCCTGTTTATCCAGGTTTCACTTTTTATTGATGGTCCACTGAAAGGCCTTTCTGAGCACATCTGTGTCCAGGTGTCTCAGTCCAGTGAAGTCTTGTAGTCCTGTTCATGCCGTGGATTTCGACTTTTAGAGGCTTCCTTGAATATTTTTTTCCTCTATATGTTCTGACTTCTCTTAGACCACTGTTTAAAGTGTGGGCCACAGGCTATCTGTCTGCAATAGAATCGCCTGGAGGCGCTTTAAAAAAGGGTGTATTTCTGGTTCATATGTTATTTTTTATTGGAGCCAAATCTTTTGGGGTAAGGCTTTAAAATCCTCCTTTTTTGCAAGCTTCCCAAGTGACTCTCAAATTTAAACTTGCCTCAGAATCACTGTTTTGAGGAATTTAGGGCTATATGTTCATATTCTCAGGATCTAACATATAATTAGAGTTCAGTGGATATTTTTTGTGCAGGTAGATCACTGCATGAGTGGATGGATTTGTGATAATTAGAAAGCTATAAAATCCTTTTACCACCCTTTTATAATGAAGACTCTGAAATATTTATTGAATGAATGAATAGTACTGCTAACGAGGTGTAATGGAAGTCATTTTTTCACTCACAGATTTCTAACATACTGCCTTTAATTTCATAGTTGTCTTCCAAAAAATTTCTGTGGCCATTATTGAGTATAAATTGAATATACACACATACCTCCCCCCCCCAGCAGAAGCTTGCAGGAGAGCGTATGCACTGGGTTTCAGCGCTAGGAAGGCCATCAGGTGGACTGATTAGGAAGGGCAGAGTATGGTAGGTGAGTAAAAGTAAAAGGCACATGCTCTGATTCCTTGCCTTTTCTTGTTTTAGACGTTTGCAGTGGTTATGTAACACCAATGGGGCCAGAGACTAGGATAAGCCAAAGATGCATTGATTAAAGAAATTACTACTAATTAAAGTTAATCTGGAACTCACATGTTTCCTCAGTTTATTATGTAATGATGTAGCCTTAGGAGTTCCAAATCCTATTTGGCAGATAGGAGG
>NW_012155840.1:4853512-4855672 GCF_000956105.1 Propithecus coquereli
TATTTTTTTCTAACCCTTTTGAGGATATGTTTATGTATCATGGCCCTTTATCTCTAAATACTTAAGAATTGGGATATTCTCTTATACTATAACCACAGCACTGTTGTCAACTTCAGTAAATTTAACGTTGATACAAATTTTAAAATCAGATCTAACATTCATATTCCAATTTGGCCAGTTAACCCAGTGTTTTTTTAGTTACATTTGCCCCTCTAGTACAGGATCTAGTCTAGGGGAAGATATTTCATTTTATTCATTCATTAATTTCTTTTCATCTGAAACATGCAGGCTTGCTTTATCGTTTATGACATTGGCAATTTCTAAGAATGCATCTCTCCCCTTAAAAAAATATAATGGTCCTCAGTTTGGGCTTGTTTGCTATTTCCTCATGATTAGATTTAGGTTATTTAATCTCAGTTGGAATATTGCATAAGCGATTGCGTCCTTCTCAGGGTATCACATCTGCGGGCACATAATGTCCATTGGTGGTGATGACTTTGATCGTCCCATCAAGGTGGTGTCTAATTTCTCGACCGTATAATTATTGTTTTCTTTTCCTTCCCTTGCAATATGCAGTCTGTGGGGATACACTGTAAGATCATATAGATATCCTGCTTCTCATCAAAATCAGTGCAAGATATGGCATCGACTGATGATTCTTACTGGATTAGTCTTTACTATGATAGGTGCACAATCACGATTTTGCATCTCAGCCCTCCCTGTGTTTTTATCATCTGGCCTTTGGCATTCTGCTGCAAACAAGAGCCTCACTTCATTCCTGTTTATTTATTATTGGCGTGGACTCATGAAATCCCATTTAATATTGGTTTATAATTCTCCACTGTACTCAGTTATTCTGGTGCTCAAGTTGTCCTAGAGTTGGCCAGTGGGAGGCCCTTCAAACTGTCTCCTGTGTCCATGTGGTGTGTCTCCATGTTTTTTTTTTTTTTGAGAACTTTTTAACTGTCTGACATAACAATGTGTTCAAGGCTCCTCTTGTGTATATATGCTCGACCTGAGTCCTGGAATCAGCCATTTCTTTGAGGAGCCCCGATTCCTTTCAGTGGAGAAAGGGTCCATGCTGTAAGGTTCGTGTTTCTAGTGAGCCTCTCTGCTGTGTGAAGAGTTAGGCCTTAGGCTTTGGACACTTTCCATTTCTTGGTCGATGTTGGGTCAAGTAGAAATCTTGGGGTTATGAGAAAGGGCAGTTTTGATTTGCAATTGTTAAATGAAGAATATGTGTTCAGAGTATGAGTGAGATGAATATTGTTCTTGTATTTATTTGTGAGCTTTGGCTAGAGTTGGCCTGACAGACTGTGTCCCTTTCTCCCTGGCTGTACCTTTCTGGAAGGGGGCTAGCCTGCATTTTAACGAACATGCATATTCTGGTACTCTCTCGAGCTTGCATTTTCAGTTATCCTCTTGTCTCACCACACTCTGTAGGCTGCTCTTTCATGTTGGATTATCCTCTGTGATTGAGCAGGAGGAGGTGATGAGGGGAATGTATTCTGGCTTCTGTGGTGGGAGCAGCCTGAAGAGGCAGTGCAGTCCACATCTGTTGTTGATTGGGTCCTGGTCCAGGATCCCCACCTTGTATTGCTGAGCGGCATGAGCAGAAGCATTACTGTGACAACACATGGCTCCTTTTTTACAGTCTACCTCCCTTCCATGTCTCCCAACCTGCAGTTCACCTGGTGGTTTCTGACATTTTCTTGCCAGCTTGGAGCTATTTAAAACACATTGCTACATTTCCTATCTCATAGAATCTTCTGGACAAAAGCCTTGTGTGATAATCTAGGAGAGATTAATTCCGTTTTACAGATGAGGGAACAAGGCGAAGAGAATAACTTTCCAGTGGGAAAACAACTAGTAAATGGCAGAACCAGGACTTGATCCCAGCTCTCTGTCTCTCGACTCTGTGCTCCTTCTCCTTGGTGGTGGGCGTTCAAAGACTGAAGAAAGCAAGTGATCCCTTAGAGGTGGCTTAGGTACAGAAATTGGTGGGGGTAGGAAGTGGGGTAAATGTCTTTCTTCTTAATCAGCTTCCTATCTGGGAGTTTGCATATTGAAGGCACAGTTTTTCAATGTGAGGGGCTGAGGTTACTGTGTCTTCATGGGAAACCCGTCCTAGGAAGTATGTCCTACACCTCAGGGTTAGCT
>NW_012155840.1:4857307-4858292 GCF_000956105.1 Propithecus coquereli
GCCTGAAACTGTGGGCCCCTTGCCTATAGTGACTCAGCTAGAGAAGGAAAAGTAACAAAAATGAAGTGTTAGCAAGCAGACCCCATATGATATCTGGCTTTTAAAATTAGAAATAATAATTAAAGTAATTATAATTACAAGGTGTTTTTAATGTAGTCATATTGGCATGAAAAATTTTACTTTGAAAATGTAATTTGTAGGTAACGCTATGAATATCATCAATTAAAAAAATAAATGGTTGTGGCTATGTTCTGATGGCATTTTGAGAAGGTATTCATTACCCTACCGTGCCATGTCATCCGTCTGTAATAACTGTGTAAACAAAGGCTAAAAACCCAGGTAAACCTCCTGAGACAGAGGTTCCAGATGGCATTAGATGAAAAGACACCTGGCATCCAGAGTGGGTTGTGTGGCTTTTTGTACACAAACTGTGGAGATTATTTGTTTTGACTGCTCATACTTAATAAAGTATGAATAACAGTGGTCTGGGAAGATTTGGCTTTGGCCTCCTCTTTACTGTATTTTAACATCTTTGTATCTCAGGTTCTTACTGTTCCCCTGCTGTTGCACAGAGTGGTTGTGATGATGAGTGCAGAAAGGTTTAAGAGCTCTAAGTCCTCTAGGGCCAAATGAATGATACTCCTTTTTTTGTAGTATAAAGCACAAGTCATTAAGTATCCGAGAAATGACTATGAGCCCATGGTGAAGTAAGTTACCCTCCTCTGAGTCTCAGTTTTCTCTGTTGAACGTGATTATAACATTCAATATAATAGGTTGTGTTTTTTTTTAAATGAGCCAGAGTAGATCAAGCATTTAGCGTTGTTACTGGCATGTGGGCATTTGGGGAGTATTGGCTGAGTGCAGTGGCTCACACCTATAATGCTAGCACTTTGGGAGGCCAAGGTGGTAGGATTGCTTGAGGCCAGGAGTTCAAGAACAGCTGGAACAACATGGCCAGAACCCATCTCTTAAAAAAAAAAAAAAA
>NW_012155840.1:4858342-4860565 GCF_000956105.1 Propithecus coquereli
TGCCACAGTACAACTTCCAGCAGTGTAGCTGTTTTGATAATGTTAAAGGAATTTAGATATCATTTTCTTTTGGTCCAGGAAGATTATTTTCCCATTGTGTAAGTTTACTGCCATAGAGTTAATAACCTTCACCCTAATATCAAGTGAAATAGTTACATTAGACTGGGAAACGATTTTCAGTGGATGTTTAATTCAGATATCGTTTCTCTTGTGTCCACTGAACTGCTACTAGTTACCTAATCCTTGACGTAGTCTTTAAAGCCAAAACCAAAATTAAGGCCAGTTGCCTCTACTTATTGTTGTTACAATTGCTGGCATTACTTTTCCCGAGTGGTTGTCTTTGTGGTTTTAAATTTATAACTATTCCAGTGTGTTGTACCTTAGTGCAGAACGAAGGCTTTCGTGTGTGTGAATGTGTTGTTGCTAAATTTTCTTATGTGTTGCTTGTAGTAGGATCCTTCTTTAACCTGCTGGTTGTGAGAAGGGAAAAGAATTAAAAAGATGAATTTAGTGCATGAAATATTTGTTGCTAAAATGTTCTCTTCTGAGAAGAACTGAAGTTTTTAGGTGGAGTATGCAGTAAATTGGGGCATTTTTGGTTTGATAGCTTTTGGACATGAGAACAAACATTTAATGGTTAATTCAGGTTATGGTTATATTTCAGCCTAATGGTTAAGGCCAAATCACAGCTTTGACTACATATTTTATTAACGATGATTACTACTTGAGTAAATGTTTCTGGTAAATGAAAAGTGGTTTGGATGTGGCCATCAGAATCAGGCCCAAACAGATTATTCTCAAATTCCCATTGTTACATAAGAGCTGCTTTGGAACTCTGGGGACTTTTTATGAATGCCTATAAACCCCTGCTCATAGATCCCTGTAGCACTTGTAGTGTTTATTATCTGTTGTTATGTCTGTGCTCTTCACTCAGTTGGCAACTCCTGAAGCCAGGAACTATGTCATGACATCTTTGAATGAATAAATTCATATGAAAGACAGAATTCCACACTGGCCTTCCTAAATTCTCTTTTATTTACTAGCTGTGTGCCTTTAGGCAAGTGTCTTGTCCCTTCTGAGCCTTAGCTTCCTTATCAGTTAAAGTGGGATAATCTCAGAAGTTATTGCCTAGGTGTTCAAAACAACACGAGTGCTTGTTTTGAGGGAATCATAACATGTAATGACATGCTTAGCACAATGCCTGTGTTTCTAGCAGGTGCCCAAAGGGTAGTTGTTACTCATGTCATTATTACTAATAAACTAGATCAAATATTTGATTTCCGTTCATCCAACTTACTTTTTGATCTTGAAACACTGACTTCATGAGACTGATGTTTTGCAGGATGTCCCAGAGAGGCCCTTAAAATTTTCTCATCCCCCAGCACATTTTTAAAGTCAGTATCAAAAAAGTCCTTGTGCTATTGGATGTTCGTTTGTTATTCATCCATTATACAAATATTTATTTTGTTTCCTGCCGTATTCCAGGCCCTGGGCTGAGAGCTAGAGATACGCAAATCAACAAGACAGGCAAGTTTTCTGTCCTAATGGAGCCCCTTAGTTATAGTAGAGACAGAAGAAAAAGTCAACAAGTAAATGAAAGCATATTCAGCTATGAAAATTGTCATGCAGAAAACCAAATGATGAGGTGTCGACCAGTTGAGGGTGATGGAAAACTATTAATATTTTGTATAGAGTGCTGAGAGAATGCCCCTTTGAGAAATGACATGTAAGCTGAGATTTAAAGAATGAGACGGTGCCATCACACTCCTCCTCTTTGTGGGCCTGGGAGACCTGCAGAGCAAGGGCTTCTTGCCTTGTGGGCTCCACTGTGGTCCTCTCTGCCCTTTGAGCTGACATGAACAGGTAGGTGGGTTGCCACCCTTTCCCTTCAGCTGAGTTGCCACCCTTTCCCCAGCAGAGGGTCCCACCAACCATGCCTCCCCAGTAGCTTACAGGCTCACCCCACCAGACTGGGGAGGTCTTGACTTCTCTCCATTTCCCTAGATCTCACACTTTAATGGACATCAGCATCACTGAGGTTTTGTCAGAACCACATTGTTGAATCCTACTCTGTCTGGAGTTTCTGATTCAAGTAGGCCTGAGTGTTTTCATTTCTAGCAAGTTCCCAGGTGAGGTTGATGCCCCTGCTCTAAGGACCATACTTTGAGAGCTAATAATAGCTTTTTACGCTTAGACAAGTAAGTTTATGTCTATCATCCATTT
>NW_012155840.1:4866623-4867949 GCF_000956105.1 Propithecus coquereli
TCAGTTACCAAAGTATGATATTTAAAAGGGCAGTGGGACATGCTATAAAACTTACTTTTTCTACTTCAGACAAAAAAAAATTAGTTTATTGTGTGCTTATTTAACTTATACAAGTGAGTTTGCTTTATTAGATTTACCTCAAATGAGGCAACATGAATTTGGATAAAAACGTATATAAGGCATCATTTCAGGTATGAAGAGAAGAATGAATGTTTTTAGTTTTTTTAAATAAATAATGTTTAATATTCTTTTTCTCAGAGAAGTATAAATACTTTTTCCTGCTATGCCTGAATTTTGGACAGATAAACATTTTAAATCAATTTATTATACATCTGTTGTAACAGAGAGAAATGAGGAAGAAAAATCACAGTTAACAGTTTTGACAGGTTTGTACCAAAATGGTGTTTAATATATCCAGATGTTCTATCTAGAGAAAGATGTAGAATGACTTATACTTTAAATTAACCTAAAAGGACAACCCCTTTATATCCACCAATTTTTATATAGTGTCCCATACACTTCTTACGTTCTGACACAGCTGTCTTCCCTGGAGAGAGTAACGTTGACATCATACCAACTCTGATTAGAATTTTAACTAAGAGCAGCGGTTGGGATGATGTTATCTTCATTCAGGTTCCCAACTTAGTTATGGAATGAAATATTGCACACGTTATGTATCCATATAACACAAAATAAGTAAAATGAATTATTGCCAGGATTTTACTTAAACTAGAAATAAATGACATCCTTGTAACTGCTCTCACATATTAATATGTGAGGTTGCACATGATCGTAATTCTTTTTAGAGCATTGTGAGACTTCCCTCTATCACATTTGGGGTGTTTATTCTTTTGTAGAAGACATGGTTTTTTCCCCTTCACTGGTGACCCTGATGTCCTAATTATAGAGAAATAAAAATTTCCCCAGGGTTGAATTCTAACACCACATCCACTGACCCCAGACCTTTTCTCTGATTCTCCCCTTTTCCCTATATGTGTGTGTGTGGGGGGGATAGATGCGCATGTGTGCACGTGTATGTGTTGTGTGTGTGAGATAGGACACGTGTTCTGTTTCTTGACTTCATTTTTTGATTCTTTTGTTCATTAGTTTTTGAATGTTCTTAATCACTATGACATAATTAATTTCAATATCTGGCAGGGTAAGCCCCTTTCAGCTTTTGCTTTATTTTCTTCAAAAACGGTCTAAGCCATAAATTTTTTTTCCTCTATGTATATTTTTGAAATTAGTTTGACAGGCTCCCTCAAATTCCTGATGGATGTTATAGGAAATGCTCTGAAGTTAATTAATTTTGGGGACACTTTAAAA
>NW_012155840.1:4867999-4870544 GCF_000956105.1 Propithecus coquereli
TTATTTTAATTGATACTAATTTGGGAAATTATAAGTTGTACCTCAATAAAGGAAAAAAATTTAAAAATATATGGTTTCTGGCAATTTATCTTATTTGATTCTACTATTGAAGCATCCTACGATGTTTCTTCATTAAATATTATAATAAAGGATTATTTTTCTAATCATATCTTATTCTTTTACTAGTCATTATGTGGCTAGAGAATTTGGAAAGTGGTTGCTTTTTTCCTTTCTCTTTTCTAATCATATCTTATTCTTTTACTAGTCATTATGTGGCTAGAGAATTTGGAAAGTGGTTGCTTTTTTCCTTTCTCTTTTTTAACCATATGTGTCCAATTTTCAGGCCCTGTATTTCTTTTTTTAAGAGCATTATTTCCACTATGTAAAGACTGGACAGGTCTATGGGACATATTTTTTGTTTTGAACCAGAGATCTTGTACTTCATAATATTAAAGAAAATCAACATCATTTGTATTATTCGAAAAGACCTTTTTCAACTGGCTCTCTCCTCTGTGAAGTAGGTGCAGTAATGCCTACCTGCAAGGCTGTTGTGAAGGTGACCTTAGATGACCTATACCAAATGTACCAGACAGCATATGGTCCTCAGTAGGCTGGTGGCTTTGCTGTAGTTTCCCCATAACACTTCTTATTTCTCAGAGCCAAGGTCAGGGAATATTTTGAAATGTTTATTTGAAAAGCATTTACTGTGCCTGTTTTGTTTATTCATTTACTTCCTATTACTGTGTCCCGTGTGCTTGAAATGGAGGCTATATTATACAAATATTCAGATCAGTTTTAACATACCATTTAAGCCTAATGTTTTTTTCTTTCAACATGTTGCCTAATGTAGCATAATAGTTAATAGCATAGTATTTTAACTATTAAAATTGATTTCCAGGGAAGAATGTAAACACAGAAAAGCTTCCTGTTAGAGATTGCATAAATTCTAAGTAAAATTCTGGAATCAAATTTAGATATATAATTATAGAATCCTTTTGATGATAAGAAAGTTGAAAAACAATTTATTTTTTTACCTACATCAGTTTATTTAAAAATAATTATTAAGCTTTTATAAAGGAGCCTTTTTTGGAGTAGCTGCTAATTATTTTATCAGTTTTCCAATATTATAAAATTTCTGCTTGAGTTGAATATTACATTTTCGCCTTCTAACTCTCAGTAGTGTTTCCAGGCAAATAGCTTTTCCATTCCCTCTGAAGTTAAGCTCCATCACCATTTCCTCATTGTTCCTGAAGTGTGTGTTGCTTACGGTAGCAGGTAGGGGGAAAGATGCATCAGTGAGATCAATCCATAAATTTTTTGCATTTAGATTGGTTTTTAATGATCTGAAGTTAACAGGGCACAGACTGCACCTCTAAATTGTCTTGTAAAAGAAATTTATTTTAAGAAAAGATAGAATATTTTCTAATCAATAATATGCCTTTATTTCTCCAATGTGTAAAACACTGCTAGAGATTGTGGGGAAAGACTAAAATGAATAATAGCCAACGCTCAGCAAGTTCACATTGTATACTAGATGCTGTATGTGGGTGATTTCATTTAGTGCTACAATAGCCCTATGAAAGAGCTCTTCTTAGTGATTCATTCCCTCTCTCTCTGTCTCTCTCTCTCTCACATTTGAGGAAACTACTGCTTTAGGAAGATGCAAGTGATGGGTCTGGGATTCAAATTCAGACCACAGAGCTGCTGTTCTTAACTCTCACAACTAACATACAAATCCTCACCACCTTCATCTGTAGAGTGAGGATAACAAATTAGCTGAGCTCATTTGCAAAGATTAAATAAAGCAATGCTATAAAACCCTTAATACCACATAGTAAACACTTAAGAGTAGTAAACACTTAAGAGTATTATTATGGCTGCCACTGAGGAAGAATTATAAAGATTAAAGTAAAGACTGCATATAAAGCATTTAGCACAAAGCATAGCATGTAAGCAGTCAGAGACTCAAAGGGGCATCTTTTAAACTGGAACTTGAAAACTGGATTCCCTTCAGCCTCTGCTGCCCCTGAGATAATAAGACCAGCCTCTCCTTTGCCTTCTCCACCTCAGCCTACCCAATGTGAAGAGTATGAGGATGAAGACCTACACGATGATCTGCTTCCACTTAATGAATTCTAAATATGCTTTCTCTTCCTTGTGATTTTCTTATTATAATTTCTGTAGCTTTATTGTAAGAATATAGTATGTAATACATGTAACATACAAAATATGTGTTAATCAACTGTTTATGTTGTCGGTAAGACTCCTAGTTAACAGTAGGCTATTAATAGTTACGTTTTTGGGGAGTCAAAGTTATACGTGGATTTTCGCCTACAACGGGTCATTGCCTCTAATGCCCAGGTTGTTCAGGGGTCAACTGTATATAGAGAGGTCAATGCTTGGGGAAAAGAGCAGGATCAAGATTAAGGGAATGCATGTACAAAGATACTGAGATGAGATTAAGACTATTAAATTGTCAGTTTAGTTACATTAAAGTATACAGGAAGAATAGGAAACTGGGCTAGAAAGTAATTTTGGGTCAGAG
>NW_012155840.1:4870594-4871265 GCF_000956105.1 Propithecus coquereli
GAGGTTGATGCCCCTGCTCTAAGGACCATACTTTGAGAGCTAATAATAGCTTTTTACGCTTAGACAAGTAAGTTTATGTCTATCATCCATTTTATGTATCTATTAATATAAATGTTGGAGAGCTGACAATTATGTAGTGCTTACCATATGACAGGCACCTAAGTGCTTTGCAGATGTTATGTCAGTAATATTTATAGGATATTTTGAGATATGTTATAATATTTTTCTCTGTGTAACTGATGAGGATTTGGAGGCAAAGAGAGGTTAAATGGCTTCAAGGTCATTTTACCAGGAAATAGTGGAGGTGGGATTTGAACAGATTTGAATCTAGCTCCATAGTCTATATTCTTAATGACTAGGCTAAAACAGAAGTAGTGATAGTACATATTTCCTAGGGTTTTTTTAAAATGAGAATAACCTATGTAGTGGGCTGACGTGGTTTTTCTTAAGACATCTTTCCCTTATCATTATTCCATTTGTAAATATGGAGGCTAAGCTATTAGTTATTAAGCCCTGTGATGCTTTAAAACACTGATTAGGGAGTGACTTTTGGCAGGAGAGGCTACTAGCCAAGTGTAGTTTTTGTAATAGTTGTTCTATAAAGTTATGTTGAATGAATATATGAATTCTTGATTGTAAGAATTGCAACCATCACCATTTTCTCTTGTGAC
>NW_012155840.1:4872187-4876698 GCF_000956105.1 Propithecus coquereli
TTTATCCCAGTATATCTGTTATTTGTGGTCACATTTTTAGGTGCATACAACACTGTGATTATTGTATTTTCTACATAATTCCTTTTACAGGTAGGCAAATTCACTATTTGTTCTTAATGATGTTTTTGGCTTTGAATTCCATTCTGTCTGATAGTAAAATTGCTACAACTGGCTTTCTTCTATTTTATACCTCTCTGACATAATGTTTCCTGTATCTTTAATGTTGACTGGTTGAGTCATGATTTTTTTAGAAGCCAATTTGAATGTCTGTTTTTTGGCATTAAGTTTCATTCATTTAGTTTTATCATGGTTACTGTTTTATGGGGCTTATTTTTGCCGTGTTATTTTGTGTCTTCAGTTTACCGTACCTATTTTCCTTCTTGCTTGCTTTGCTTTCTTCTTTTCTACCTTCTAGTGGAAACTCTTTAAATCAGATATCTTATTTTTTCCTCTCAGTTCTAGGAAATTCTTGCCTGTTATTTTTTCAGTTCATTTCTCCCATCTGTTTACTTTATTCTTCTTAGTCTCCTAATACTTCTAGCTTCCAGATTTCTTATCTTGTATCTCATTCTTTCTCCCTTCTAGATGCCGCCTGGAGAGTTCCTTGACCTGGTTTTCTCAGGCACTGTACAGGTTGCTGGAGCTGTTGTCTCTCATTGCTGGTGCTTGTGCTCCTCAGATGCCTTGTAATTTTCTCTGGACTCACTTTTAATTCCCCTGGAGTTGTCACCTGCTGCTCTTGTTTGCATGTCTTATCCAAATTTCAAGGGTTGCCAATGTGATAGTATTAACGAGTGGAGCCTTTAAGAGGTGATTAGGCCGTGAGGGCTCCTCCCCTGGTAAATGGGGTTAAGGCCTTTATAAAAGAGGCTTCAGGCAGCGTGTGTTTGGTTAGTTTGCCCTTCTGCCTTCTACTACTGGGTGAGGACACAGTGTTCTTCCCCTCTGAAGGATGCAATCCCTCACCAGACAACCAGACTTCCCAGAACTTTTATTTTGGACTTCTCAGCCTCCAGAACTGTGAGGAAATAATTTTGTTCTTAAATTACCCAGTCTCTGATATTCTGTTATGGTAGCACAAATGTACTCAGATACCTGCCTCGGTTATGATGTCTGCGTGAAACTGGAAAATTTTGATGGGAGAAAAAGAGGAGATATACAAGAAAAGATTATTATAGGACAATTTCAATATAGACCAATGTACAGAGATATAGAAAATCTGCACATGGTATTATCTGACAGGATCCAACTGTGTTAAAAATAGTAAAAATAAGAATACATCCTGACCAGGTGTATTAGCAAGCTATGCTGCTGTACCATGTTTTCTTAGTGAATTTTCTCACTAGTGACTGAGATTGAGAACGAGTTAGCCATTGTCTAAGTGAGAAATTAGGACCCTCTCAGAAGTAAGAGTTGTGTGACCTTATGGGAAAACTCGTTTGAAGGTAGATTTGTGTAGTGGGGGGTCAAAGGAAAAAAAGGACACTCTCAGTGATGGAGTTCTTTCCGTGTCTTTACTTACATGCTAGGTACTGTCCCGCAGTAATCTTATTTAATTCCAACAGAAATCCTCTGGGGTATGTTTTACAAATAGGCCTAGAGAGAACTGACTGGAGGTGGTGAACAGCAAGGGTGAGCAGAGTCTGAAGCAGAGCCCCAGCTTTCAGATGCCCTGGGATGACACACTGTGGAAAGGTCGTACTACTTGAGGTTTTGTGTTCACTATGTAACGATGGGTGAAATGATTTATTGCTCAAAGAAACTTAACTTTTAAATGGAAGCCGAGAGGGTGAAAGCAGGTCAATTTGAGGGCAGCTGAATTGGGCTACTCCTCTAAAAGAAGAAGACAGATACCTCCTTGGTAAACATTCTTGAGAACATTCACAAGAGGCTGTCATGGAGGGTATGTGGTAACCTAGCTTCAGATAGGTAGAAAACATAAAGTTTATAACAAAAGCAATGACTAGGAAGATGCTTTTATACCCCGGGAAAAGTAGGTATGTACTGACTACATTTACATAGCAGGCTACCTCCCCTTATTCGTTCTGCATTTTAAGCTTTGACTTTACCCCCAACTCTAATTAGCAGCTGGCCTCTAGAAGGTGTCAAGCCAAGGAGAGAGCCGACAGGCTGGAGCAGGGCAAGAAATCCAGTCAAATGAGAATCATTCCCAGTCAGAAGAAGAAAACCAGGGTGGAAAAATTAATACTTCTCTGCCTGCTCCTTCTGCTCCCCACTGACTCCTGCTGCGCTGCTGAAGAATGAATCATTCTTTCTGTGTATCTTTGCTCATGTATCAATCATAATTTCACTTTGCGATGGTGATTATCACATATTACTCTTAAGATTTTCTGTGCCGTTTCCCCTGAATAACTGTCTTCCTAGAGGGAAGGGGGATTGTTGTGTGTTTTCCTGTGTTCAGTGAAGCTTTGTTAACCAGATAAATGGATCAGCAGTCATTGAAAATGCAGCAGTAGATAAGAATCTTGCCTTTTGGCTAGACAACTGAGGTTTCTGATTTATTTATAGAACTCTCTGAGCCAGTATGCCTGTCAGTAAGGCTGGTGCAAAAGCATAGATGAGAGCTCAGAACGAGTAGAATTTAATGATGAAAGTAATATATATGCTGTCTAGGAATCTCATAAGAGAAAATAAGCAATTGTTTAGAAAGATAAATTTATGAAAATAAAGTCATGAATTTAATCAGGTTAAAGGTAAACATGAGTTTAATCATCAGTGACTGTATCAAGCAGTAGCTAGTGTGAATAAGAAATAATGTGCTGGAGGGAATGAGAGCCCATTAATTATGTGACAAAAGTATAATACCCTGCTGCAAGGGACTACAGTAAGTAGAGGAAATGAGGTTATAGTAAAGCAGAAAAATAACTAGCTTCTGGTAACATGTGGACGTTTTCCTTCTAAATCGTTACTTTTAATGACAAAGTCCCGCTGCTCCTGGAGGATGTGATGGAAGCTTTGTGGTGAGATTAAATAGGTCCTGGAAGAAACCAGGGCCCAGTGTTCTGCGGTTGTGCATAGATCAAACAGTTCTTTGCTGTTCTATGAAAAATCCCTCTGCAGAAGGAGGTGATGATGAGGAATTGGATCAGCATGCATTTTTCTCTTCCTCTCGTAGTGCTTTGGACACCTTACAGGCTTCAAGCCAGGAACCGTAAGTGGAAATCTGTAAGAGGAAAAAGAAAAGTCACAATCCAATGGGTCAGAAGACTATAATTTCTGATAAAATGAATACCTAGATCTTTCTCGTCTTTCTAAATTCGTATAGTACTTCCTTTCTCAGTAGCTCTGGAAGCATGACGGGCAGCATGCATGCAGGCTTTCTTCCCTCCTCGCAGGGAAATTGAGTGTTTCACTGCAATCTCTGGCTCTTCCTTCCTGATCATACAGCCTGGGAAGTGATGGCATGAACTGAATCCACTCTAATAAAACTCACAACAACATGACTTACTGTCTCACAATATGTTTTCTATGATGGATTGATTTATGGTACCTTGTAAGTTGAGTGTGAATAGTCAGTTTTCAAAAGTGATTTGAGGACAAATTTGTGTTACATTGCATCTTAGTGATCCAAAATTATTAACCTACGCTTCCCCCTAGTATTTGTATAAACATATCACTTAAACATCTTTATTTTTCCTGTTGGGTGATGTAGTTGTCTCCATCTTCTGGGCCCACCTCCTCTGGCCTTCTAGCCCTGTGCATGTTTTTCGAGCATACTGAGCACATCGATCCCTGTGGGCTGAACCTGATGATCTCTCAGGCTCGCCGTACCCACCCCTGCATGCTCGCCTTCAGCCAGAACTGGCCTGCTGCGTCCCGAGAGGCAGGCAGAGCTGGGTCCAGGTCCCTTTGCACAGGCATCTGCACTTCTTGACCCTGAAGAAAAGTGCTTTTGAAGCCCAACCTGGCACATTTTAAGTCAGGATTAGATTTGTGGCCGCTGGCTCATTTCTCTTTTTTTTCTTTTTTATTTCAGCATACTATGGGGGTACAAATGTTTAGGTTACGTATATTGCCCTTGCTCCACCCGAGTCAGAGCTTCAAGCGTATCCATCCCCCAGACGGTGTGCACTGCACCCATTCGGTGTGTATATACCCATCCCCTCCTCCCCCCTCCCATCTGCCCAACACCATCAAATTGGTTTTAACTGATCAACACTTAAGTGCACATATAGTAATAACATTCATCTGGCTCATCTCTTAAATTCTCTCTTATTTAAAAGTGCCCTGAAATCCTCTTTGAAGTGAAATAGCTGGAAGAGTTTAGAAATCAGCCCTTAGATTGGCCTTCTAAAAATGATTTATCTGTTACTTAGGTAATACTCTAATTTCTTTGTTTCCTACATAAATTGTGTTGATCTGTACATAATACTATCTCATTAATTCAATTGGAATGTTTTTTATTTTAATTGTTTTGATGGAGTGGTTTGCATTAAGAAAGTTACCCATGGATAGAATATTAGAGGACATTTTAATATGCTTTAATATGT
>NW_012155840.1:4887933-4891382 GCF_000956105.1 Propithecus coquereli
CAGGGTAAGCCCCTTTCAGCTTTTGCTTTATTTTCTTCAAAAACGGTCTAAGCCATAAATTTTTTTTCCTCTATGTATATTTTTGAAATTAGTTTGACAGGCTCCCTCAAATTCCTGATGGATGTTATAGGAAATGCTCTGAAGTTAATTAATTTTGGGGACACTTTAAAAGTGTTAACTCCTCCCATCCATGAGCATCTTCTCTCTCTATTTATTCAAAGAATTTTAAATGTTCTTAAGGCTTTAACATTTTCTCCTTGAGACTCTTGTGTAATCTTTGTTAGGTTAATTCCAAGATATATTGATTTTGTTGCTCTTATAATTAGTGCCACATCTTCCTATTTTCTGATTATTACAGTACAGAGGAATACTATTGACTTTGTATGTATTGGTTTTAAACCTGATAACTTTGCAGAATTCTCTTATTATTAATAGTTCTCTATTACCTTGTTAGCTGTATCTCTTTGTTTTATTTTTAGTGATCAGTGGGTGATAAATTCAGTCAGCTTTTGTCTATTAAAATAAGTCTTTATTTTGCCTTTATTTTGAAAGATATTTGTGCTGGGTAAGGAATTCTAGGTCTAGGATGATGGTTTTTCCTTTCAGCACTTTAAAGATGTTATTTTGATATTTCCAGTATTTTCTCATCTTTAGTATTGACATTGCTTAACTTGTTTTAAATTATTTTGTTTCCTTACTCATTACTTCAGTAGTTACTTTTCTTTACTTTTATTCTGTCTTTAAACTACTTGGAGTTTGCTTTTGCTTATGGTGTGGGGCAAAGATCTTTGCCAAATCTTTGCCTTCTCTCTATCTTGTCAGTCTTGCCTGAGTCTATTCTAAATGTTTAGCCTTTTCCAAACACCACTTAGTGGTTTATTAATCAGTACTATTGATTGATTTGTTTTCTTTCAGTTCATTGATTTCTGCCTATATCTTTATTCCCTGCATTCTCATTTCTGGCTTTATTCTCTTGGTTTTTGTCCTCCTTAGTGGATTTCGTTAAGTTACTGACTTCTTTTAAAATCTTTATTATTTTCTATTAAAGGTATTTAAAGCTCAGAATTTCCCACTATTACTATTTTCAGTACTCCATAAATTTTGGCATGACTTCTTCCCTTCTCATCTTTAAGGATTTTGTATTTCTCTTATTCCTTCTGCAACTCATTATTGTTCATTATTGTTTTTACATATTTATGTTAAATTTCAGATATGTGCAATCTCTTCTAGTTGTCCTTTTATTATTTGTTTCTGCCTTTATTATATTGAGGTAAGAACATAATCTGACAGATTTTTTAAATAAATTTTTGATGCTTCCGTTTTGATCGATGAAATGATCAAGTTCTGTGGATATTGAGAGCTTAAGAAGAACGTGTAGTCTGTTTCTAAAGTTCTAAAGAAATAATAGTCTGTGTTACAACACTACTAATTAGTGTATTCACATTTTCTCTATCATTTCTAAGCTGGATGTCATAATATCATCCAAAAATTCAAAATCCACAATGCTCCAAAATCCAAAACTTTTTGAGCACAGACTTGACGCTCATTGGCTAATTTTGGATTTCAGATTTTCATGTTAGGGATGCTCAATCTGTATTGTTAATCATTTATTTAAATCTCTCGGTTTCTATGGGGAGCATATTATCCAATAAAAATGGTTGAGTTATCTATCCCAGTATATCTGTTATTTGTGGTCACATTTTTAGGTGCATACAACACTGTGATTATTGTATTTTCTACATAATTCCTTTTACAGGTAGGCGAATTCACTCTTTGTTCTTAATGATGTTTTTGGCTTTGAATTCCATTCTGTCTGATAGTAAAATTGCTACAACTGGCTTTCTTCTATTTTATACCTCTCTGACATAATGTTTCCTGTATCTTTAATGTTGACTGGTTGAGTCATGATTTTTTTAGAAGCCAATTTGAATGTCTGTTTTTTGGCATTAAGTTTCATTCATTTAGTTTTATCATGGTTACTGTTTTATGGGGCTTATTTTTGCCGTGTTATTTTGTGTCTTCAGTTTACCGTACCTATTTTCCTTCTTGCTTGCTTTGCTTTCTTCTTTTCTACCTTCTAGTGGAAACTCTTTAAATCAGATATCTTATTTTTTCCTCTCAGTTCTAGGAAATTCTTGCCTGTTATTTTTTCAGTTCATTTCTCCCATCTGTTTACTTTATTCTTCTTAGTCTCCTAATACTTCTAGCTTCCAGATTTCTTATCTTGTATCTCATTCTTTCTCCCTTCTAGATGCCGCCTGGAGAGTTCCTTGACCTGGTTTTCTCAGGCACTGTACAGGTTGCTGGAGCTGTTGTCTCTCATTGCTGGTGCTTGTGCTCCTCAGATGCCTTGTAATTTTCTCTGGACTCACTTTTAATTCCCCTGGAGTTGTCACCTGCTGCTCTTGTTTGCATGTCTTATCCAAATTTCAAGGGTTGCCAATGTGATAGTATTAACGAGTGGAGCCTTTAAGAGGTGATTAGGCCGTGAGGGCTCCTCCCCTGGTAAATGGGGTTAAGGCCTTTATAAAAGAGGCTTCAGGCAGCGTGTGTTTGGTTAGTTTGCCCTTCTGCCTTCTACTACTGGGTGAGGACACAGTGTTCTTCCCCTCTGAAGGATGCAATCCCTCACCAGACAACCAGACTTCCCAGAACTTTTATTTTGGACTTCTCAGCCTCCAGAACTGTGAGGAAATAATTTTGTTCTTAAATTACCCAGTCTCTGATATTCTGTTATGGTAGCACAAATGTACTCAGATACCTGCCTCGGTTATGATGTCTGCGTGAAACTGGAAAATTTTGATGGGAGAAAAAGAGGAGATATACAAGAAAAGATTATTATAGGACAATTTCAATATAGACCAATGTACAGAGATATAGAAAATCTGCACATGGTATTATCTGACAGGATCCAACTGTGTTAAAAATAGTAAAAATAAGAATACATCCTGACCAGGTGTATTAGCAAGCTATGCTGCTGTACCATGTTTTCTTAGTGAATTTTCTCACTAGTGACTGAGATTGAGAACGAGTTAGCCATTGTCTAAGTGAGAAATTAGGACCCTCTCAGAAGTAAGAGTTGTGTGACCTTATGGGAAAACTCGTTTGAAGGTAGATTTGTGTAGTGGGGGGTCAAAGGAAAAAAAGGACACTCTCAGTGATGGAGTTCTTTCTGTGTCTTTACTTACATGCTAGGTACTGTCCCGCAGTAATCTTATTTAATTCCAACAGAAATCCTCTGGGGTATGTTTTACAAATAGGCCTAGAGAGAACTGACTGGAGGTGGTGAACAGCAAGGGTGAGCAGAGTCTGAAGCAGAGCCCCAGCTTTCAGATGCCCTGGGATGACACACTGTGGAAAGGTCGTACTACTTGAGGTTTTGTGTTCACTATGTAACGATGGGTGAAATGATTTATTGCTCAAAGAAACTTAACTTTTAAATGGAAGCC
>NW_012155840.1:4900417-4906416 GCF_000956105.1 Propithecus coquereli
TGATTGGTATCCTTTGCCTTTATTCTATTCATGCTCTTAGGCATTGAGAGAAGAAATAACTGCTAGTTGTAGCTCTTTCAAATCTGTTGAGGAGCACAGTACCTTTTATGTTCATTGAAAAAGGCTTTTCAATGGATGTTCTCTTGTTCACTTAAATTATACGTGTGATTACCTGAAAAGTTAAATAGTGTACAATT
Source organism: Propithecus coquereli (assembly GCF_000956105.1). Classification (NCBI taxonomy): domain Eukaryota; kingdom Metazoa; phylum Chordata; class Mammalia; order Primates; family Indriidae; genus Propithecus; species Propithecus coquereli. Next base: position 4,900,615 of record NW_012155840.1, read on the forward strand.
TAGGTTAGGAAAATAGGATTTAAAAAACCCAGAAACTCTTTTTTTTTTTTAAAACAACTTTCTTATGATGAAGATTGAAAAACTGATTTCATTTAGTGACTTTTCAGAAAAAATGATTGGGTGGTACATAAATATTTGAAGCACTCCTGGACAAAAGGACTCTCTGATACTATAGACATAAAAAGTCTTAAGTTATCAATAAAATGTGACTTCGTAGGGAATGGTCATGAAATACTGTTTAGTCATCCACCTCATGTAGGTGATCTGATGAATTTATGCACACTGAATTACTATTTTAATTCAATGTTTGTTAGTGCCTACTAGTTGTCAGGCACTTTATATTGAGTGATGGATAGCACATACTCCTGTTTTGTGGGAGTTTCTTATCTAGTAGGAGAAAGAGATGCATGAACAGGCAATTTTAATATATCGTAACAAACACTGCGATAGATGTATGTGCACGTGACTTGTAACACCACGTAGAGGTAAGATCCCTGATCTTGGCAGCACCATGGTGGTACAACCAACGTGGGTCAGCTGTCTTGGTTGACTTGGATTCTGACATCAGCTCCTCTAATTACTCGTGTCTTTAGGCAAGTCATTTACCTTTCTGTTTCCTTGTTTATGAATTAAGGTCAGTAGTAAAAATACCTGCCTCCTAAGGCAGTTATGAGGACTAGATGGGATAATGTGCCTAAATGAGCTTTGTAAACAGAGAAATAGTGTACAAGCTAATTGTTAACATTCTTGGCACTCACTGTGTGACTTCAGGCTAGTTACTTAACCTCTCTGTTCTGGGTTTATTATCTATAAGAGGGAGATAATAATAGTTTTTCTGACAAAGGGGAATCGTGAGGATTAAATGAGTTAAAATATGTAAAGCCCTTAAAACGGTGTCTGGCATGCAGTAAATGTTGTCTATTATTTAAATAATTATTCTTGCAGCAGCAGAGGTTGATCCTAACTCTGTTGCCCTGGCGGAAGGTTTTCACTGTACTCATCTTACAGTGCTCGGAACATTAAGATTCCATGTTTTGATAGCATAGTAAAAATTATATGTCATCCGACAGTGGTTAGAGGTGAGCATCCAGAATTGGGCGAACTGATTGACTGCAGGTGGGAGTGAGAGAGGTGAGCAGGTGCTTCCTGTTAGCTGGCACTTGAGGCTGAATTGTTTGGAAACGCCTCTCTCTAGTATTCAGATTATATGCTCTTCTCTGGTTCCAGAAAGTCAGTTTAATGAATAATGATCAAGATGCTGCCTTTTTGATGGTCATTAATAAATTGTTAATTTAAAACCCCAGTCTAGAGAGTCTGCTGCTGCCCCCTCAGAGGGGTGGCTGCTTATAAGAGAAAATAATTTCCTGTTCTCGTGAGCTCTGCATAGTGTTGGTGCCAGCTTCCTTCAGGTACCTTTTCCTTTCATAGGAAAAAGCAAAATTTAGATCTATTTTGTTTAGACAACTACAGCAAGCTGAATAGCCATTTCTGATTCCTTGTCTATTTTACTGTTGAATTATAAGGCTTGGTTTGATTTCTTCTAGTAACATATGTTATTTCCCTTCCTCCTTGGGATGTCTGGAAAAAGGCTTTATTTCATATGAATTTCACGGGATCATTGCATTGGATGTGTGAAAGACGATGGATTTATAATGCAATAAAAACAGTAACAAATATTGCTTAATAAATGTCTACATATATGTCAGCCACAGTGCTAGGCTTTTAAATACATAAGCTCATTTAAATTGTGTAATAACATCGTGAGGTATCCCCATAGCAGTTTTTTATTCGAACCAGATATTTGTTCAAAGGTGGCTTAAAGCTGCATTTATGTAGCAAGCACTCTGTGGGGTATTTATTGGGTGGAGATCTGTTGGAAATTATGGGAGGTGTGCATGTATGTGCCAAATCCTCCAAGCTCGAGATCACCACTGCTTGCCCTACCAAGGTACCAGAAGATCCACCATGAAAAATGAGTCCTTTGGAATAAGTCTTTCTATCTTTAGGAGCCCCTACTTAAAATGCAATTGCCCCTGGAGGGGTAACTGATTACATCATGTAACACTTAAATAAGAATTCAGTTAGGAAATTATCCTCCTCTGAGCAAGAAAGGAGCTGAACGCTCAAGTAATTTATAATGGGAGAAGAAAATAAGGGTGGTGGAAATTTTCTTGCATGTGGTACTTTCTGGGGAATTAACTGGAGGTAGAAGAACTGGGAAGCCAGGGAGGGAATATAGAGTGGGCAGCGTGGGACAGGGGAGATGGGGGGCAAGCTAAGTGACCATTAAGGCCTCTCTCTGTTTTCACATTGGAATCCTACATTATGGAGAAAGTCTGTTTGGCTCTGATCCCTACCTCAGATAAAACTTTGGTTCTCTCTGGTCCTTAACTGAGTGTTGGTTGGATCAGCAGTAGATGCTGCTGCTCTAGGATGAGGGCTGGCAAAGCCATTCCTGAGTAGCCTTGTAGGTGTAGGGGACAATGCCATAGACCTTGTTCCTGGAGTGTCAGTCCTTGAAGTAAGTGGGGGGTGTGTGTGTGTGTTTATACTAACATATTCTCTTGGATCCCTGGGTTGGAGAGATGTTGATGAATTTGTGGAGGTTATGAAAATACAATAGTTCACCTCTGGGCTGTCTCATTTAGGTTCAGGGTGAGAACTCTTAGTCCTTGTAACAAAGAATATTATATTTGTTTTCTGCAATCATAGAAAGTGGTGGTATAACAAAGAAATGTGTTTACTCTCAGGGTTTATGGATTATTTCATAACATATGGTTCAAAATTACTGTTGTTTGTTTTACAAAAGTTGAATTTAGCTCAATTTTAGAAATTGGCATCAGAATTTCAAAGATGACCTCTAAGCTCAACAAAAAGCACTTGGGAAGTTGGGAAATATCTTATTTCTAGTTTGATTCACTCTTGAAAGTATTTCGTCGCTGTTAAGATGGGAAGACAAAAAGATTTTGATTTTAATAAAACTGGGTTCTTGATAGGACTTTAGGTCAGAATTGCTACTCTCTGAGACTTAATTTTCCCTAGGCTGTAAACATGGATAATGATAATTGCTTCTCCAGGGTGGTTGTAAGTAGAGTGGAAGTATTAAGTAAACAGGCTTGAATTATAACTCTACCACCTATTAGCTATATGGACGACTTTATTAATCTCTTTGAATTACGGTTGCCACATCCATTAAAACCCTGGCTCTGGTAAGAATTTAATGAGAGAATGTGTGCAAAATGCCTGGCGTGCATTAAGTGGACTTGCCATTCAGGCGGGTTCTTTGGCCAGAGCTATGTTAAATTTGAAATAGTTGCCAACATTTAAGCATCAGAAGATTTCGCTATAATATCTGAATTTCAGAAATCAGGAGATCTGGCAGCCTTGCACCTGCACCGCTGGCCAAGTGCACTCTGCTGGCTGTGTGCCTGTGGACCTCTTTGGGTGGAAGATATTCCCCAGTTTTCCACAGTGCTGCCGCTCCCTGCTGTCTTCTACTTTGCTCTTCATTCACGTACGCTCTCTCGCTCAGCCTGTATGCATTTATTGTTTTGCCAGTAATCAGAGGTTTTGCTTAAAAAGCACATAGAACTGGGTGTGATGCTTGATACATAACAGATGTTCATTAAATATTTCCCTTTTTCTCTAGTAGGCTAATGAGGATGTAGTGAAGAGAAGGTTTAAATCCAGGTGATTTCAGCCCTGAACTAGAAGGTTCCGTCTTGGTTGGTTGTGTGACCTGGGAAAACCACTTAATTTCTCTGAATCTCAGTGTTTTCCTAGGGACACTAGGGGGTTTGGATTAGCTGACTCTCAGGGTTCCTTCCAGCAGTGAACTTGTCTGAAAAGTGATACACACCACACATAAATTTCCATAGGATGTTTGAAGAACTCTTACATGATATTCTATAAATAGTGAAGTATGGATTGTAAGAACAATTAGATGAATTAGAAAGTGGCTGAAAAATAATGTTCAAAGTCATTGGTTAATACCAACCTGGAAAGCTGAAGAATGACAGGCTGAGAATAGAAAAACATCTTGAAAGAATGGAACGATGGACCACAATTGAACAAGGATAAGTGTACAGTGGTGTAATTTGGGTTTGCAAAACCAACTGTTGAAGTAAGGATGGGGGGAAGGAAATACCTTAGAGCAGGTGAAAAAGAGCTAGGATTTTAAATGGAATGTTCAACCTCAAAGGGTATACATAGCCATCACTGTGTTACATAAAGACAATATTAGGACTTTTACTGATGTTTATTTAGGTAAGCAACTTTTCAAAATGCCTATTTTTTTGTGTTGACTTATATAGTGAGATGATAGTACATGAATAAAAATAAAAATATATGCATTTGGGGTACAGACTTAATTTTTTTTTTTTTAAACTAATAGGAGGAGGTGATCAAAAGTTTGCAGAATGCTGGTTTGGAAGTACTATTTGTTGAGAAGTTGTATAGTATAGTGGAAACTATAGGCTTTGGAATCAGATAGTCCTAAATGTAAATTTTGGCTTTAACACTAAATGCTTATGTAACATAACTTTCTGAGTCCCAATTTCATTAAATGTAAAATGCATGTTGTAATACTTTCGTAGGTACGTTGGATGGTCGCAATGAGATGATTTTATTTTTTGTCTTTTGGTTACTTTCTAGTTTGATTCCATTGTGGTTGGGGAATATGTGTATAATTTTATTCTTTTAAATTTTGAGGGTTTGTTCTATGAGCCAGGATATGTATCTATGACCCAGGTGTATCTTGGTGACTATTCTGTGGGTGCTTGATAAGAATGTATATTCTGCTGTTGTTGGGTGGCGTGTTCTGTGTGAATGTCAATTAGATCCTGTTGGTTGCTTCTTCAGTTCTTCTATATCTTTGCTCATTTTCTATCTAGTAGTTTTATCAGTTGCTGAGCGTGAGATGTTTAGTCCCCATGATGAGACGATTTCTGTGTGTGACCCAGAGTAGTCAGCATGGGATAGCCTAGAGAAGAGAAAGTTAATGCTTGCATGATACTAGGTCTTCAGGTTATTTGTAGGGCTGCTTTAAGGAAAATAGCCGATTACCCCTTTTCATAATATCCAAACACAGAAGGAATGCAAAGAAGCCGTAGGGGGAGAATAGTTGGCTCCATACAACAGAAAGTGTTCTCATCCTATGGCTTCCCATGAATTCAGTAACAGAGTTTGTCATCATTAGCTTTCTGGGGTTTATAGAAATACTGTCATTCCTTTGTCTTTCTCATGATCATTGAGCAAGCATGAGTACCAGAACCTCCAATTCCTTCTTGATAAAATGAACTGGATTATATTAGGCTTCAAGTGTTTAATGACTCCTTGTCACAGGCCCAAATGTTTGGCCCTCTCTTTTGGCATGTTAGCACGTAGAATCAACGTGTTTTCACATTTCGCAGTTGCACATGTAAAATTATATGCTATCTGTTCTTTGGCCAAATCTTTCCTTAGTAAGACTCTCAGGATATATTCTAATGGAAAAGGAAGGGTATTAAGTGACAAAAATATCCTCAGGCTTTGTGCCTTCTTAGCAAAGTAGTCGTTATTGAAAGTCAGATTTTGATTCTCTACCCCTCATTTTGTGGAGAAAGTCAACTTCTTTGGGTTCATTTTCTCCCTGGGATTAGGAGACACTAAAACAGCTTGGCATCTGTTAGTGTCAAAGATAAATAAACATGATCTTCTCTTTAACATCAGCATTTTGTTATAACTGGAACAGGGCAATGCCACTGTATTTTAGATATATCTCTTTTAAATAACATTCTAGAATAAAAAAAAAGAAAAAACCCT
>NW_012155840.1:4907201-4909224 GCF_000956105.1 Propithecus coquereli
CACCACCAGTGGCAGTTTTAAATAAAAGAATGCTAAGGGAGAAAAGTACTGCAACAGAAATCTGGTGGTTGTTGTTTTTTTAAAAAATATTTGTTCTTTGAAAATGGTTTTTAGTTTTAGCCTTACTATATTCATACTCAGAGTGTTCATTGAATAGGATTAAATGAAGTTGCTAGCTGCTAAAGAAATGGCTGTAGGGTGCTGTTAGGCTTAAATCTCTGATTAAAACATGGAAATTATTTTTCTAATATCATTTGGGTAAAAATGAATTCTCCATGAATATGTAAAATAGGTTTCCTATTATTATGTCTCTTACCGTATATAATTTCCAGAAATGTGTTTATGTGAAACAAAATTAAGTCAAGGTAATTGTAACATGGAAATTGGATCAGGCTTCTGGAATGTTCAGTTCTTGGCTGGCTTTGCATTATTCGTTCTGAGATGCCCTCACAACTTTATATCTCTTTGCCCTTGTTTCTTGCTCTTTAAAAATGAAAAGTATAATGATCTTCAACTCATATGGTTGTGAGACAGTCAAGAGCTTTGAAAGGCAAAATTTTGCATTTATAAATACATTGTATATTAAAATATATTAATACCAAATTTATGAGCAACAAACTTATTTGACAAAAGAGAAAGTGATAGTGACTTTACGATTGATAGAAATATATAATCATATAGAAAATTAAGAAGTATTTTTAGAAGGAGTCAGGGAATGTTTTCTAACTATTTCCATGCTTAGTCTTTATTTCCAAGCCCTTCTGTTTTTTTCCCTTTTAATTCGCACAGCTGTCCTAGAGAACAGTGACATTTCATGGGAAGGTTTATTCAAACCACAGAGAAATGTTTAAGAAGAGTTTCTTTGCTTGAAAAAAATATATTTGTTTCTTTGCTTTGATTACATTTTAAAGAAACTGATACATTTTGAATAACTTTTTATTTTGAAATGATATCTAACTTGCAGAAAAATTCCAAGGGTAGTATAAAATATTTACATATATATGTACCCAGATTCACCCACATTTAACTTTTTTTCCCATTGGCTTTATCACTAACTCTTTCACCCTTGTATACAAATTATTTTTTTCTGAATCATTTAAGAGTTAGTGGTAGACTAACCTCTCACTATTTCAACACATTATCTCCTAAGAAAAGAACATTTTCTTATATAACCTTAGTACAGCAATAAAAATCAATACTTTTACCTATGGTCCACAGTCTGAATTGAAATTTTGTCAATTGTCCCAATAATGTCTTTCATAGCATTTCTCCCCTGCACTGGGGCTCAGCTCCATCTATATGCGTTGTATTTAATTGTCATGTCCTTTAGTTTGTTTTAATCTGGAATTATTCTTCACCCTTTTTTCTTTCATGACTTTGATGTTTTGATGAGCACAGGCAAATTATTTTGTGGAATGTTTCCTAACAGATTGCTCTGATGTTTCTCTGTAGTTTTCAGGTATTTGTTTTCTTATTTATTTTGTTCACTTATTTACATTCATTATGGACTCATGGATTCTTCTTCTTTCTTTTTTTTTTTCTTTCTTTCTTTCTTATTTTTTTTTTTCAGACAGGGTCTCTTGTCCTGTTGCCTAGCCCGGAGTGCAGAGGTATCATCAAAGCTCACTGCAACCTCAAACTCCGGGGCTCAATTGATCCTCTTCCAAGTAGATGGGACTACAGGTGTGTGCCATCCCACCTGGCTTATTTTTAAACTTTTTTTTGTAAAGACATGGTCTCGAATTCCTGGCCTCAAGCTATCCTCCTCCTTTGGCTTTCCAGAGTGCTGAGATTATAGGCATATGCCACTGTGCCCAGCCAGACTCATGGATTCTTATTCAATGTTATAAACTATTACTATCAATATTTATATTGATGCTAAATTGTTCCAAATTTGGCCAGCGGGAGCCCCTTCAAGTGGGCTCCTTATCCTTTTGACATTTTGCCATCATTCTTTGAGCATTTCCTTACTTTCAGGCACAACATGATGTTCCAGGCTCATCTTGTACTTTATCTCCTGCAT
>NW_012155840.1:4910302-4921481 GCF_000956105.1 Propithecus coquereli
ATCATCCTTGTTCATCCTTATAGCTGAATAGTATCCTTTGTGTGGATATCGCTTAGTGTTTCAGCCAGCTTTCCAAATGTTGACATTTAGGTTTTTTCCAGTATTTTGCAATCAGAAACAATGCTGCAGTGGGTAACCTTGTGCATATATATTTCCATAGTGTTGGATGTGTATAATTAGGGCAAATTCCTAGAAGTAGGATCTCCAGGACAAAGGTTAAATACATAAGTAATTTTGTTAGATGTTGTCAAATTGCCCTACATAAGGGATGTACCAATTTTCGTTTGCACTGGCAAGGTTATGAGAAGACCTCTTTCTTCACAGCCTTGTCAGTAGCATATGCTGTCAAACATTTTAATTTTTGCTGATCTGAAAGATGAGAAATGGTATTGTAGTATAGTTTTAATTTGCTTTTATTTTCTTATGTATTAAGTTGAACATGTTTTCACATGGTAAAATACCATTTTTAGACTATATTTTGTGAATTGTTCTCTATCTTTGGCCTGTTTTTTTAAAAATTGTGTTTTTGATCTCTTTTCTCTCTATTTTAAACATTCTTGATATATTAGTGATATTGGCTCTTTTATTGAGAGGTATGTTGCAAATATTTTTCCCCCAGTTTGTCATATGTCCTTTTTTGATTAGGATATAATTCACATACCATAAATTCATCCTTTAAAGGTGTACAGTTCAATGGCTTTTAGTATATTCACAGTTGTGCATCCATCATCACTATATAATTCTAGAACATTTTCATCACCCTAAAAAAAAATACCCCGTCCAATAGTTGCCACTCCCTCCACTCCCAAATCCCCTGACAGTTACTATGCTTTCTGTCCACATGGATTTGCCTATTGTTTTCTTATGTCTGGCTTCTTTCATTTAGCATGTTTTCAAGGTTCATCTATATCATAGACGCACCAGTACATATTTCCTTTTTATGGTAGAATAATATTCTGTTATATGAATATACACCATTTTCTCATCAGTTGACAAATATTTAGATTGTTTCTACTTTTTAGCTATTATAAATTATGCTGCTATGAACCTTTGTGTACATGTTTTTGTGTGGACATAAGTTTACATTTATGTTGGGTATACCTGTGGATGCAAATGCGAGCCATATGGTAAACTTATATTTAACCATTTGAAGTTAACTGTTTGCCAAACTATTCTCTAAAGCACTTACACCATTTTACAATTTCAGCAGTACACGAGAATTCCCATTTCTCCATATCCTTGCCAAAATATGTTGTTTGTCTTTTTGATTGTAGCCATCTTATTGGGCGTGAACTGGTATATCATTGTGATTTGATTTGCATTTCTAATGACTAATGATGTTGAGCATCTTTTCATATGTGTATTGGCCATTTGTAGGAGAAATGTCCTATTCAGATCTTTTGCCCATTTTAAATGTTGAGTTATTTTTCTTTTTATTGTTGAGTTTATATACTGGACACTAGACTCTTTAGATATATGAGTTGCGAATATTTCCTCTCATTCTATAGGTTGTCTTTTCACTTTCTCAATGATTTCCTCTGAAACACAAAGGTTTAATGAGGTCCAACTTACCAGGGCTTTTTTTTTTTTCTTCTCGTGGTTTGATGTCATAGCTAAGAAGCCATTGCTTAATCCAGTTCACAAAGATTTATGCTGATGTTTTCTCCTAAGAGTTTTATAGTTTTAGCTCTTACATTTTTGTCTTTCCATCCACTTTGAGTTAATTTTTGTATAAAGTAGAAGTAGGCACTTAGCATCATTCTTTTGCACGTGATTGTCCATCACCATTTGTTGAAAAGATTGTTCTTTCTCCATTGTTTTTGGCATCATTATAAAAAAATCAGTTACCTTTAAATATATGGGTTTACCATTTGTCTTTTGAATTTGCTTATGATTTTTTTTTGGCTGTGCTGATGTTTTTATTTAGCCAAATCTTTAATTTTTTGCTTTCTGGGTTTTGAGTCAAAGTCTTTCCCTGCACTTAGATTATAGTGAAATTCACCCATATTTTTGTTTAGTGGTCATATCTTTTTTCAAAATGCCTGTCCCTTTGTCTCAAACCATTTATTAAAAGTACATTTTGCTCAGTGATTTTAGGGGCCACCTATTACCAAATTTACATGTGTGTATGGGTCTATTTCTGGACTTTCTAGTTTGTTTTACTGCTTTGTTTATGTGATACCATACATTTTTTATTGAAAATTTATTTTGTGCTAGTTTTAGATTCACATATAGTTGTAAGAAATACTACAGAGATTCCTTGTAACCTTTACCCAGTTTTTTCCAATGGTAACATCTTGCAAATCTGAAGTACAATATCCAAATCAGGATATTGACATCAATAACAGACCACAGACTTCTTTCCGTTTACTTGAACTCATTTGTGTGTGTGCATGTGTGTGTGTGTATTTAGTTCTATGCCATTTTATCACATGTAGTGTAGTTTCATGTATTAACCACCACAGTCAAGATGCAGAACAGTTTCATCAACGCAGGGATCACTCATGTTGCCCTTTGTGACAACATTGACCTCCTTTCTCACCCTCTTTAACCTCTGGCAACCACTAATCTGTTCTCCGTTTCTGTAATTTTGTCATTTTAATAGTATTACAAAAGTAGAATCATATAGTATCTAATCTTTTGGGATTGGCTTTTTCCCTCTCTCATCAGTATAATTTCTTGGAGAGTCATCCAAGTTGTTGCACGTTTATTGTAGCATTCCATGGTACGGCCGCTCCACAGTTTGTTTAATCATTCACCTGTTGAAGTTCACCAGCGTTGCTTCTGGGTTTTGCTTTTAAAAATAAAGCTGCTGTGATCAATTACATATAGGTTTTTGTGTGAATATAAGTCTTCATTTCTCTGGGATAAATGCCCATAGGGGTGATTGCTGGGTTATATGATAATCGTATGTTTAATTTTGTAAGAAACTACCAAACTGGTTTAATTATAGAGACTTTTCAGTGTGTTTTAGTGCCTGGTAGGGCTGATATCCCCTGGCAACTTTTCTTTTTAAGAATTTTCCAAGCTTTTACATAAAGCAATTGTATTATTTCAATGATACGAGTTTGCCTAACGTACCTTGCTTATTGGATTGCAAGTGGGCCACTAATTGGCATTTCCTTAGTTTTTCCAACTTCACCTCTAACAACATTCAGCTACAGTGTAGCTGGGAAATGGTCGTTTTAGTATGTTGCATTTGTCTGTACCTTTTCTGAATTTTGCAATTATGCCTTTTAAGAAAATAAAGTTATGGAATTAGGTTTTATTCCCTTTCTTATTCCTTTGTTATCCCCTTGAAACAATGGGACTTGCATACACATCAGTGACTCTCAAACTTTAGTGGGTGACACAATCACCTGTAGGGCCTGTAAAACCAAATTTCTAGGCCCTGCCCCCAGAGAGTCTAATCCGGTAGGTCTGGGATGGGGCCTGATTGTTTGCATTTCGGCCATGCGGGATAGGACTGAGGCTGCTGGCCTGGGGACCACACTTTGAGAACTCATAGTCTGTATTATGGAATGGTTTACAGAGCATCTCAGGGAACATTGCGAGGTCTTGTGATTGACACTGCATTTGAATGATTGTATAGGACAGTTGTTATCATGTTTATACTGCTAAAGAAATGAGACATATAATGCTGATATCTAACAGACCTTTAAATCTTAGTTCTGAAAGAAGATAGAAAAGTTTAGCTTTAAGTCATCCTTTATTCAATCGTTCATTTATTCATCAGATTTCTTGGCTTCCAACTACACTTGCTGGACAGTGAAATGGATTCTGCTTTATGTATTGCTGAGGAATTTTACTTAAGAAAAGTTAAATATATTTTCTAAGATCATATATTTTAAAAACAAAAGCCCTTGACTGCAGGACCCTTAGAATAACCTTCACAGTTCTGTGCCTCTGTTCCTCACATGATTAACTGTAGTGGAACTGAGAGTTGAAGCTGAAATTTAATTTCACAAACTTAATAATGGCCTTTATAACTGATAATGACATCTCAGTTATCTTGAGATAATAAGGCCTTTTGTTGAATCAGTATTTCTTTAAGTGTAATGACTGTGTTACTTCATCAAAGATAGTACCATTACCTTGACTAAAATGAAACTACACCAGTAAATTAAGCCTGTTTAAGTCACGGTATAATTGACTAGGAGTTACCCACTCACTAATGTCAGAGACTAGTATGTCACATGAAACTTAATTGGAAACCGACTTATGGAATCTAATGTTTTATTTTGACCCAAATATACTCTGGAATGTGAGATACACAGTCATTTAAAGATCCTTAATGTAGATGTTGGATTTGCTTACTTGGTAGTTATTTAAGGTGTGATACATACAGATTAATTAAAGTTTGTGGTTTGGCAATAGTTAAAATTGGAAGCAGACAAGGAAAATTTGAGAAATCTTGGTTTCCAAGCAACCGAACACATAATATCAGATCTGTGTACCACTTGTTTAATGTTAAAATGCTCTAAGTGTAAATAATTGATTGAATAGAGAATAAAACAGCCATTATAGTCAGCTGAATTCTAAGCTTCTTGACCTGAACTCATTATGGGCAGCTTAGTGAGTAGGATGGCTGAATCCTTCCAGAAAAGGAGCCCAGGTATAGTTTCTGGCATGTACATAGATCTTGAGAATTAGTTGGACTTAAGTAAGCATTTAGTTTTTGAGCTTTAGTTTAGCGAATGTGGGGGTCCTGACCTATAACCCTTCAGGAAGTGAATGAGCTGCAGCAGAACCTGGATTCTGCCCCTGCCTCTGAGAGGCTCCTGTGTCCTCCCACCTAATACAGAGGACCTAAGGAGTGATTGATTTTATAAAAGACACAAAGAGTAATCCACCCTATGTTTATCAAACCCTATAATAACTTTTGACTTCTACTTCTAAGATAAATCTCTTTTTTCACTTTGGAAGCTTTCCACAGATGATTTCATCCAAGCTCATGTTTTTAACTCTTGTGCTTATTTGGACGACTTCCAAATGTATACCACTATGCTCATTCTCTTTTGAGAATTTAGACTTGTATATTCTAATATGTGCTGGACATTCATTTATTGATCAAACTCAAAATGTTCTAGAGGAAATTAATATCTTATCTCTCCTCTCCGCCAGAGAAGACTACCCTACCTGCTCTGCCCTATCTTGGGGTGATACTAGGGAGTACCATCACACTCTTTCGTTTCTCACCCTGTTACCCTTATATCTGGTCGTTCACCATGGTCTGCCAATTCTGCCTCAGTAGTCCTTCCCAGTAAGTCTACCCTCTCTTCTGCTCTGTATTCTGTCACCTTGACCTTGACTGGTCTTTGTGCCCCACGTCTTGGCCTTCTCAAGTCTATCTTATATACTGCAACCATAGTGATTTCTCAGAGAGACAAGTCTGGCCACATCACTCCCCTTATCCTGATGCATGATCTCCGACAGGATAGATGAAGTCCAAACTCCTTGGCTTGACCTAATAACACACCATGATCTCTTGTCTACTTCTCCATCTTGACGTCTTGCTATGCATACTTTGGAATACAGCAATTCAGAACTGCTTTTAGTTCCCGAAACCACCATAATATGTCACACGTCCTCCCTTGTGTTTGTACTGTTCTTTCTTACTGACCCTTATGTCTTGTTTAATTCTTTTGCTTTCAAGACTTTACTCTGGCTTTTCTTGGGTGCCTCCCTCGGTTTCTTTTGCTCTCCCACTGCTGCCATCCAAGATTATGTCACTTGACTCTTCCCTGAGGTCTCCTTAGGGCACCCTGCGTCTATCCCTGTGGTAGATATTTGTCCACTTTATTGAGTTCATCTTTAAGTTCCTTTACTGGAAGATCTGTGTTTTATTTCTCTTTGTATCCCTCTTGCCTAGTGTGGTTCTGGAAATCATCACAAATTGATCTGTGCATTCGCTTGTGAAGGTACGCAGAATTAACTGCGTAATGATAGCAAGAAAGGTCTTTGCCTTTTCCTTTTAGTGCCAATGAGAGTTAGTGACATGTTCTTTTTATTTGTCTTTAGTATCTGTTGCTGCATACCAAACCACCCAAAAACTTAGTGGTTTAAAACAACAAACATTGTATTTGTTCATGATTTTGTTGAAAATCATGGACTCATGATTGGTCTGGGCTCAGTTGGATGTTTCTTCTTCTGGTCTTGTCTGGGGTTATTCATGGGTCTTCATTCATCTGGTGGCATCTGGAGGAGTGAGGTCTAGAGTGACCTCATTCACATATCTGTCAGTTTGTTATTGGCTGTTAGTTCTGCCTCTTTCTCTCATTTTTAAACGGGCTGGCCAAGGCTTCTTTTCCATGGCAGTCTCAGAGCAGCAACAAGGTAAGAGTGGCAGTTGTAAGGCCTTTGGAGGCCCAGGCCCAGAAATCACACACTGGTGGTTTGGTATCATTCTGTTGGTCAGTGCAGGTCACTAGGCCAGCCCACATTCAAGGGACGGGGAAACAGACTTGTCTGGATAGGAGGAACAGCCAAGCCACATTGCAAAGGACTGTGCATACAGGGCTGGGAAGAATGGGGTGAATGGGTGATCTTTTTTTTTTTTTTTTTTTTGCTGTTAGCACAGTATGCCTTGTTAGAACTGAATTGACTTCTCTACCTCTTGAGCTCTTTTTGCACATTGTTTGTGTTGTTTCTGGGGTAGCCATCTCACATGCTTTAAACTTTGTGTCTTCCTTCTTTAGTAGGTCCTGTTTCTTCTTTAGCAAGTCATCTTTTTCTTAAACTTCGAGGGCAGCACAGTAAACATTTGTATCCCCCATAGCACATACCAGATTTTAAAAATTTGGCAGGTTTGAAGTCAGCACGTATGGGGTGAATTATCTTTTTTAAATTAAGAAATAGTTCAAGTATACATAAAAGAGTAACAATAGTTATTTACTAACTTTTGTGAATATCTTTCCTTAGGTAGAATAGTGCTGTGAACTGATAAATAACATTACTAAATTTAGTTGAGTCATAATTTGGGGGCTGCCTTTAAAGCTGAGGAAATTCCCCTGCATGTGAATATTGTAGGCATCTGGGTAATATCCATACCTATCTGAAAGAATGCACTGATTACAGAGTTCTTGAAGTTGTGTAGAGAAAATTTTTCTATGGAACTTCAAAATTCTTTGCTATACAAGAGAGGAAGGAGTAAATAAAGGTGCTTTAAGGATGTAGATGTGCTGTGTCTAGTACTGTTATTGGCTGTCAGTAATACCCTGATAAAAATCCTAATACTTTTCCTTGCATATTGGATTTGTTTCATGTATGGCTTTTTCCAGAGTGCTTAGAAGCTGTGTGTGTACCAGAGGGGCCTGGAGATTGAGAGAAGGCAAAAGATTTGGTTAGAAGAAAGGAGAGAAATTCATCTTAGTTTAGGAGCTATGCATACACCTCAGTTTTTGCCTTTTGTTATATCTGAAAAACATAAATCCTTGCTGTTAATCTTAATTCCTGATCTTAGTCTTTGGTGCCTCCTCCTTTTTCTTTTTCTTTCCATTCCCTCCAACTTGACTATAAAAATATTTAAGCATCTAGAATAGGAAGAATTATTTTTGCCAAACCTTTAAGAAGTATATTATAAGTATCATTGTATTTTGTTCCTTAATACATAATTATGTCTCTAAAAGTGACACTTTGCTACATAGCCTCCATATGGTTTGTACAACTCAATTTGTCCTCTTAAAATAAGAATGATGATGCCATCTTCCTTGATTAAACAGGCTTGTGGCTAAAGTCTGAAACGTAGCAGGTGCTTTTCCGTCTTGCTTTCCCATCTTCCTCTGGTTTTTCTTTTCTTCCCTTTTCTATTTTCCATATTTTTTCCTCCCTTATTGGCATTTATACTCTATATGCCAAATATGTCTTAACTCATCTGTCTTGGTTCCCCTCTGGAGAGCCTGGTGGAAGACACTGCAGCCCTGGCTGTGCTCAGAGGCAATCACAGGCCAGTCCCCAAATGGAACCATTCTGAGAAGTCTTCCTCCACTGTCATCGCCTGCAGTCATTCCTGTGGACTGAGAGATTTCTGCAAGATCTTCTGTGAAAGAACCCACATTCATATTCTGACTTGTTCTCTGTGAAGATTTTAAAAACCATTTTTATTTTTCTGAAAAGATTCAGCTGTACCCTTTTGTGCAAACACTGGAGTATGTTTTCTCCTCTTTGCCCATTCTCATGTTCACATTCACTGTATAATTTTGTTTTTGGCTTGTGTTTGACCTTTATGCATACTACATGGCTTGGATGATTTTTCTAGTGATAAGATACTCTGACATTGTGAAGATGATAGTTCAATATTAATTTTGTAGTGAATCCTTTGAAATATTATCAATTAGAAGATTTTAGCATTTTCTAACTTCTGCCAAACACTTATTTTGGGGTACACGATGTTTCCCTTAATGTTTTTAATGAACGAGTTATTATTTCACACAACATCTTCTAGCCACCTGTGCTTCTTTGCGTTTCCAAGGAATTTAAAAGTAATTAAAATGGGAAAAGAATAGGTATAAGCTTATGGGAAGTATTAGGAAAATCATTGTTGCGAAGTGTATTACTCTTAAGCCTAGAACTAAGGAGGGAGAGAGACGTGGCAAAAAAGTGTCTTAGTATAATCAATATGGGGATTGAGAGCCCGTATTGCAGTGAGTGGTGCTTTATAGTATTGCCAGTTAATGCTTATCTGGTTTTGTTCTCTTTTTCTTTGTTTTCATTGTGTTTTCTTCTGTCTCCTGATTTACCTGCAAAAATGCAAGCCCATTTCTAAATCTGCATTAAGGTTTCCTGTGACACAGTCATATGTCACTTACTAAGTCTGCTGACTCTGAATTAGGAAACATGGGCTCAAGTAGGACATAAGATATATTCTTCCTTTGCAAAACCCATTTGGTTTGGATAAATTCTAAAAGGTAGCATATTAACTAGAGTCCTAGTTGAAAGCACTTCCTCACATACTTCTAGTTGGCAAATTGATATGATATATGAGCATTTATGTATTTTAAGCTCTAGACACTTTTGTTATTGAAAAAAAAAACAAACAAGCAAAAATCCCCATATGAACAGTCTTCTGCTAGGATGTAGAAAGCTGAAAGAATGTTGTTCCCGTACTTACAACTGCAAAAAATTTGTGTAAGCTACAAAATCGCAATTCTTCTTGCACCCGTCTGATACTTTAGGTCACAGGGCAACCAGCTAGCCTGAAATCTAGGGAAACATATTTATCTCCAAGTAGACAGGGGCAGATGCCGGATGTCATATAAGCTGATGAGAATCAGCTTAGCTAAATTTTGTTTTAAGTACTAAAAGCTGAATGTATGCTAGCATGAGAACTGCAGTGTCGAGGAGAATTCATAGTCAGGTGTAGGCACTTCTCCGCATACCTTGGCAGGTGCTCATGGGAAAGACTGGGAGCAAGACAAGTGACTGAAAATGCCTTTCTTGTGGGGCAGGACTTGGGGAGGCAAATGGCAACCACTGCTAGAAGGGCATGAAGTCCTTTGGGATCCTTCTCTCCTAACCCTATATCCCTTGTGGAGCAAAAGCCTCAAACTTCTGGGGGAAGAGCGGCAAACTCTATAGTCTCAGGGCACAGGTAAAGGCTAAAGACCTATTTCAGCTAGGGGAAAGAATAGGAAAGTTTATCTAACTCTGGAGGAGGGGCAAAGAAATATTCTCCACTGTGACTATTAGAGATCTCCTAATATTGGGTGAGGAGCAAAATCACTGGGAAGGCCTTACCCCATACCCACTCACACAAATCCTGCCTAAGACTGAGGTTGAACCGGAACAAGAGAGTACCTCCTTCTCTACACATCCAGGCTACTGAGTGTGGAGAAACAGGTGCTGACAGTCTACTGCTAGGGGAGGGGGAAGAACATAAGACCCTTTCTGTGGTATAGACAGAAAGGGAAGACCTGAAGCTGAGGGTGGAGCAGACATTGAGGAAAACATTCTGGCAAACCAGCTCCACCTTAAGCTCATGGAACGTGAGTATGTGTGGATTTGGGTATTCAGAGGCAATCCTGGAACTAATACTCTGTGGCCATTGAGGGATGACTGTATATACAGAAGAACAAAGATAAGAATCAAAGCAGACTGTGCATTAAAATTAGGCAAGATAGATGTTCTAACAGAATAAACTGTCAAGCCAGAATCCTATATCCATCACAAATATCTTTCAAAATGAAAGAAATAAAGAAAACAAATATATCAGTGACCTTACTACTCTTCATTTTACTGCCCACATTTAAGTGTCTGTGCAAACGAAGATAAGGATCTGGTCTCAGCCACATTGAATTGAAGTGACAACTGTGATGAATCAATTGTGTGTCTCAGTTCCTGAGTGAGACTTGAGTTTTGTTTGATCCTAATACGTGGTTGTTAGTTTTGGTGGCTTATAAGGGTAATGTGCTTGGTATCTGTATCAGCCAGGGTTCTCCAGAGAAGCAAAATCAGTGGGATGGATAGGTGTGTGTGCATGTATGTGTGTCAAGAGATTTATGTCAAGAAAATGGCTTATGTGATTGTGGAGACTAAAAGGTCCAAAATCCATATGACAGGTCAGAATGGAAACTCCGACGAGAGTTGCTGCTGCAGTATTGAGGTAGAATTTCTTCTTCAGGGAAATATTAGTGTTTGTTTTTAAGGCCTTTCAGTTGATTGGATGAGACCCACCCACATTGTTGAGAATAATCTCCTTTACTTAAAGTCAGCTGAATATAGATTTTAACCACATCTGCAACATACCTGTACACCAATACCTAGATTAGTGCTTAATTGAATAACTGTGTATCATAAGCTAGCCAAGAAGACACATAAAACTAACCATCACAGGATCCATTATTAGAATTATAGAAAGATTGACAGTCGAATCTTTGCAAAATGATGGAATTGCAACAGTGAACTGTATCATGATCATTTGTATTTTTACAGTTGTGGTAAGAACGATCCCAGGCTGGGCACGGTGGTTCACACCTGTAATCCTAGCACTCTGGGAGGCTGAGGCAGGAGGATTGCTTCAGGTCAGGGGTTTGAAACCAGCCTGAGCAAGTGCGAGACCCTGTCTCTACTAAAAATAGAACAATTAGCTGGACAACTAAAAATAGAAAAAAAAAAATTAGGTGGGTGTGGTGGTGAGTGCCTGTAGTCCCAGCTACTCAGGAGGCTGAGGCAGGAGGGATTG
>NW_012155840.1:4932681-4934317 GCF_000956105.1 Propithecus coquereli
CTAGTGGGAGATTGACTCCCTTTCCCAGCTCCTTATAAGAATAATAGGCAAAGTGCCAGGTACTAGAGACACTTACAGAATAAAATGCAAAGACTCTGAAGAACTCATAATGCAAACAAATGGTCCTCATGTAATGTCAATCATTACTCACCCTTTGGGAAGCCAGGGTATTTGTTCATGAAACTTAACCTGGGGTCCACTGTCCACCTAGTAGAGCTTGCCTGATGAACTATAGACATAGTGATTAGCTATAAGTAAACAGATTTCTGCATTCTAGTCTCCCAAACCCTACTGCCAAAGTGGTGGCAGATATTATACTTGTAAATAAGGTCCTGCTATGGAGAAAGGGCATGCTTTGCAGAGTGGAGACTTTTGTAGCCTTTCATAACCCACCAGAGTCTTGGCATACTAGTTAAAGTTAATGACAAATCTGTCCCTGCAGGTGCCACGTGCTAGATTTTCTGCCATTAAGATTTGCATTTTTATTTTCACTTTACTCTGCCAAGGGGTGACAAGTTCTTTTTTATGTTTCTGAGGGAATAGTGACCAACTGGTTAAGATTTCTGTGTACTTATCTTCTCTACTTTGGGATGAATTTCCCTAAGGAGCCTCATTCCAGAGTTTCCGTAACCTTAAACACTATGTTTTTTTCTTGATCTTAGGACCCTGGAATTTTAGAGAATCTTTCTTTTAACTGATACTTTGAACCAAGAGGATCTCTGCAGTTAAAGTCATTCCTGTGTTTTAAGACAGTTTTTATGACTGTTAGGTGTCAGCGTTGGTTCAAAATAATTTTTGTAATTGTGAAAAGCGGCTTCAGTTTAACACAACAGTATTTCTTAAAACAGGGAATTATCCTCGTGACAAGGCCCTTAATTCTGTTCATCTAATTCCTTTTCTGGATGATTTATTTGTTGGAATACTTTTCCCGATTTATGGTCTCAGTTCTTAATTCCCTATGAACGAGATTTTTTATGTAAAGTCTAAAAATGGCAAATTTGACCTTTAAAAGAAAGCAATTTCTCCCCTCCTCATATCTTTAGAAAAGAAACAAAACTCCATTTCCTTTTGACATCTCTCTCATTTCTTCTGTTCTCATTTAGTTAATGACCAAACTGTTTTCTTCTGGCAGCTTATAGTGAAATAGATCTAGAGGGAGCTTGAAGAGTTCATTTATAATTGATCTTCATTAAGACAAAGTTGAAGGCTGGTTGTACAGAGAAGTTCAAAGTAGGCATTTTCTGTTCCCCTTCACACCCCCGCCCCACCACCCCATTTCTTTCCAGGTACCTGAAACATCAGCTTTTGAATTTATTTTCTGGGATTTATGAATATCCTTATTTGAGTATGTAGGGATAAGACTTTAAACTGCTGGTAGTCATTATCATTTTAGCATGAATTGATCAGATTTGTTGCCTGCATTGACTGGATACTGATGCAGTGAAGTTCTGATGAGGAAGAATATAAAAGTATAATTTGGGGGGCTGTACAATAATGCTTATTAAGGAAAATCTGCTGGAGTGCTATCGTGGGCAGCCTGAATGTTCTAAGAAGAGGTTCAGTAATTCACTCAGCAATTATGAGTACCTACTGTGTGCCAGGTACTGTTGTGGATGATGAGCAGATGCAGTGAAGA
>NW_012155840.1:4934367-4938302 GCF_000956105.1 Propithecus coquereli
TTTAAACTTATGTTGAGTTTTTTCAATCTGATTTCATTTAAGCACTTGTTCCTTCATTGAAAGTTATCTGATTAACAAAAATTGATACATGGCTTTAAAAGTTTACAATTTACTGTGACTTCATCTGCAAGTGAGCAAGTATTAATTTTGGGGTTTTGTGAGAACATGAGAGACAAGTCATTGAGGTACAATATTGTTGCAGGTATTGGAGGGGGATTAAGCTAAATGGTGACATTGAGACTATATTTGACTTTACACCTGTGACAGGGTATATAGATTAGAAAATAAACTTTTCAAGCATAATAAAAAAGATTTAAATTGTAAATAATATTGTGGACGTAAGGAGTAGTTAAGTGAAAAGTATGTTGTTCATAGCATAGACTCGAAGTCCTAATAATAAAAATCAGATTGTTAAAAGAAAACTATAACTAATTCATGTAGTTAAATTGTAAATCATGTTTCTTATATAAAATAATGCTATTTCTCTGTCCTAGTGATATAGAAAATCTAAAATGAAGATTTATCTGTGCTCTCCCCAAACCATTATTATGCTCTGTCTTATAATTACTCTTAAACAAGAGAGAAATAAGGAGGTGAATCTTAAGGATGTTTAAGGAACAGGTCTCAAAGACCACTTATTACCTGGGGCATATAATTTAGAAAGTAATTTCCATATTTGAAACTGTGGCAAAGATTGCTGTCTAGAGCCAGTTCTGTTATATAATAAATTCGCTTAAGATATGCCCAATAGTATGTTTCTATCAGTCTGTAGTATTTAAAAGGTAGAGACAGAGATTGCATTGCATAGTTCAGCATGGTCGTAGCAGCTTTTCCAGGATGTAAGAGTCAGCCTTCTACTCCCGGACACACATAAATTCATCTATTCCAGTCTCTATCTACTTGTAAAATTCAGATACTTCTGAACTTGTTTTGAACTTACGCTTCTTAGCAATGTCTGCCTTATATAAAGTATTACCAAGATTACCCAGTTCAGTTTTATAGGAGGCTCAGCAGCACATAATGGCAGCATTTTTGGCTGAATTTTTCAACCAGTAGAGTTGCCTTTTGGATAGTGATTTTTTTGCTATATATAGTATTTGATATAGCTTACTTTGATTGACAGTTAAAAAATGCAGTTTGGGATGGAAATTGGGTAAAAGAATATTAGATACAAATGGAGAGTTAATATATTCTTTAGCAGGTGAAACATTAGATAAACTATACGTAGTAGCAAACAAGGGAAAATAAGAGCCAATGTTAAAAAATAGCAGAGATCATGAGCACACCTACTGCCTAGGTCTGGTTTCCAATACCCTTCTCCAGTAAAAGGAACCAGGGCACCTTGGAGAAATGGCTGATTCTAATACTGGGGCAAGAGACACGCAAGATGAGCCTGGAGCATCTTGTAGTGCCAGAACGTAAAGAGGTGCTTAAATAAAAAAACCCAAAACATGGATGAAAGCATGTCAAAGGGGCACAGAAGCCAACTCAAAGAGAGTTCCCACTGTCCAAAGATAGACTAATTTGAACAATAAAATAAGTAGTATTGGATCATAACTCAAAGTATCAAATATCCATGAATTTATACTGGTATAAGTAAATGATGGAGTACATTAATAAATGAGGAGAAAAGACACATCTCCTGTGCAGAAGAATTCCGGATAATTTATGCACTCTGTCCTAAAGGAGAGGAGCATACCTCCCACTCCCTAAGTGTGAGCTGCTTATAGAGACTTCCTGAAGAGTGCAGTGTGGAAAGGGGATGGGGTGGGAGAAAGAGCCACTTTACAGTGGAGAAACCTCACAAACACTACCCCAGCCAGATGACCAAGGTCCACGTCAGCAGTGGTAAATCACGTTGATAGTGTGTATCCTTAATAAGATGTGATGAAAATGGCACTTTACTCTGTGATCTTCCTCCCCCAAACCTGTGCAACCCCAGTCTAATCATAGGAAAAACATCACAAAAATTCCAATAGAGGGGCATCCTGCAATATACCTAACCAGTACTCCTCAAAACTATCAAGGTCATCAAAAACAAAGGAAAGTCTGAGAAACTGTCATAGCCAAGGGGATCCTAAGGAGGTATGAAAATTAAATACAGTGTGGTGCCCTGGATAGGATCCTGTCACAGAAAAAAGGCCACTACATAAAAAAGCAAATTTGAATAAACTGTACTTTAGTTAATAATAATGCATCAGTATTGGCTCATTAATAGTAACAAATGTACCATACTAATGTAAGGTGTTAATAGGGGACACACATTGAGAAGTCCATTGCACATGGCCCTTCACTTTATAGTGTTCTTACTATGGTCTCCAAGACCATGATCTGGTCCCTTCTCTCCTTAATTCCATTTCTTGGCCCCCTCCTCCTTAGCACTGTTCCAGCTAAGGAGGCTGGCCTTGTTCTGTTCCTTGAACATGTCACTGTTGTTCCTGCCTTTCATTTGCCATTTCCTTCCTCTACCTGTTCACATGTATTCATTTCATTCTGATCTTTTGTTAAATGCCACCTCATTAGAAAGGTCTTTTCTGACCATTCTACTTATAATAGTATCTCCTACAGTCTATAACCACAAACCTGTGTTATTTTTCTTCATAATACTTAGTATTTCCTAAAGTTATTTATTTTAACTTTTCGATCCACCCCATTAGAAATCAGCACATGGTCAGGGACTTTGTTAGTGCTGTTTACTCCAGTATCTATGGCAACTAAACCAATTTCTGGCACGTGGTAGGTAGGCATTGAGTAAATATTGTGTGAATGAAAGTAGTATTCTCAAATTCTGTATGCTTCCTCTCCTCTGAATGCTTACAACACATGCTCTGTGCCTCTCATAAAGATTGTAATCTGCCGTACATTATCTTTTTGTATATGAGACTTCGTTTCCCTTCTCTAACAGATTGCTAACACTGCAGCAATTGTATATCTCTGATTTATCTCCGTACCCGCATAATATCAAGCTTCGTGCCTGGCAAAAAATTACTGGTTAAATAGCATTTATGGGATAAATATTTGCATCTGCTTTGCATCTCTCCTTTAACTGCTTTCAACATTCCCCAGTGAGAGGTCTCAGGTACTACATAAAAAGTTGGGTACATCTAACTTGGTTTAGGTACTCCTTCAGGCCTTACCTCCCTACTACTGTTTGAACTTGTTCATGCTTCAGCTCCCTTGATTTTGACCGATTTTACTTTGGTCTTGGTTTCCCCTGCATCATATGTCCTTTTTAGAATCGAAGACATCACAGCCAAGTGTGGTGGCTCATGCTGGTAATCCCAGCTACTCTGGAAGGCTGAGGCAGGAGATTCACTTGAGCCTAGGAGTTTGAGGTTGCAGTGAGCTGTGATGATGCCCCTGCACTCTAGCCCTAGGCAAGAGAGCAAGACCCTGACCTCAGGAAAAAAAAACAAAAAAGATTCAAAGGATTCACGATAGCACCCCTAATTCTTATCCCAAAGCCCTGGCCTGGAAATCCTATAGGATGCCACCTCATCTTGCTCAATAATTGTGGTTATGAGGCACTAAGAGCCTATGACCAGCTAAACTAAACCCAAGACAGGTATTAGCACATCTGTCTGGGGAGAAGGCTCAATATTGTGAATGTATACTGTGGCAATCTGTCTAGTGGGAGATTGACTCCCTTTCCCAGCTCCTTATAAGAATAATAGGCAAAGTGCCAGGTACTAGAGACACTTACAGAATAAAATGCAAAGACTCTGAAGAACTCATAATGCAAACAAATGGTCCTCATGTAATGTCAATCATTACTCACCCTTTGGGAAGCCAGGGTATTTGTTCATGAAACTTAACCTGGGGTCCACTGTCCACCTAGTAGAGCTTGCCTGATGAACTATAGACATAGTGATTAGCTATAAGTAAACAGATTTCTGCATTCTAGTCTCCCAAACCCTACTGCCAAAGTGGTGGCA
>NW_012155840.1:4940867-4941824 GCF_000956105.1 Propithecus coquereli
CAGAGAAAATTCTACACTAGCACAGGGGGTATTTTATTAAAAGACAAACTTGTACTATTCCAGTGACTGTGGATTATAGGTTTCCTCATTCTTGATTGTGATTTAGACTTTCTTTTTCCTGTAACATTGTTTTTTATCTTGTCAGTATTTGAGTTTGACTTTAAAATTAATGGTTTTATATGCTTTTGACAGTTATTATAAAATACTCTATACTCCACATAAACTTCCTATTGTTCATACTAAAGAGTTGATTATTTCAACCATCAGAAGAAATGGAAAAATAGGACCTAATTTTGACAATATCTATTGAAGTTACAAATGCAGTCAATTTTTGAGAATTTTTCTCAAGTGTTCTTATGTGCGAAATAACCTATATGCAGAATTATTAAATATAACATTTTTGAAATGACAAAGTATTGGAAAGAGGTCAAATAAGTGTATATTAATAGGGGATAGACCAAGTGATGGTACACCCCATACAGTGGCATATTGCACAGATGTTAAAAAAATCAGAGAGAGCTTGCTGTGTATTGATACGGAGGAAAGCAAGGGGCAGAACACACTTATGTTAGCTTTTGTGTAAGGAGAGGGGGTGGTGTGTACTGGATTCTTTTTTGTTTGTTTTTTGTTGTTTTTCTTTTCTAGACAGGGTCTCACTCTGTCACCCGGGGTAGAGTGCAGTGGCATCATTATAGCTCACAGCAACCTCAAACTCCTGGGCTCAAGTGATCCTCCTGCCTCAGCCTCCTGAGTAGCTGGGACAATAGGTGTGTGCCACCACACCCAGCTAACTTTTCTATATTTTGCAGAGGTGGAGTCTTCATCTTGCTCGGGTTGGTCTCAAACTCCTGACCTCAAGTGATACTCCTGCCTTGGCCTCCCAAAGTGCTAGAATTACCAGTGTGAGCCACTGTGCCTGGCCTGGTATTCTTATTTGCTTATTTTCCCTAAAGAAAC